>NC_090444.1:1685983549-1686293823 GCF_031143425.1 Pleurodeles waltl | reverse complement strand
CATCTTTATTAAAAAAAAAGGTATAAATATCTGAAAGTTAACTTAGAATGCATGTATTTTGTAGTGCATTTATGGTGGCCCATCTCATATATACAGCGAATAGGTGGGACAATAGGATGTCTTAACAGGACGAGAAGATTTTTTTTAACACTGCCCCTTTGACAAGTACATTTTTGAAAAAAATTCCACATCCCTGAAAAATATTGGCGTAATTGTTAAAAATGAACAAAAATGGAAATATATGACATTTCTATAATAATTCAAAAACACCTTTATTGTATGTTTATAAATATTTTGTTTACTGTTTTTGTTACATCATTTAAGTGAACTAGTATCCCTGAGATTTAGTCAAATGTTTGATATTGTTGAATGGGTAGGTAATTACAATATTAACTTTTTTAAGCAACTTATGGTAGAGTAAAAAACTGAAATAATGTGTTGAAAAGGTATTTTTTCCAAAATGTTGGAACCATTGCCTAAACTAGGTTGCATAGTATCATCTCTACAGCCAGTCATGACATGATAATCACTTAATTATACTCAATTGGATTAAGAGAAAAAAGCTCTTTCATGGTCTTTCTTTTTTCTTCTTTTTGGCAGACCGGTCATATTTCAGCGGCTAGACAGAGGCTAAGAAGGCTGACCGTGAGCAGTAGGGTTGCTCTTAAAGTATCTTTTCTGGTAAATAGTGATTATTACAATAGAGATCCTCTTATTCCCCTGGATGGGACGTTTGGCCCAGCAACTCACTTCTGCTCAAAAGTAGGAGGCAACATTCGGGATGAGGTTTATTTCAACTGCTGGGACACAAAACCTTGAACATGCTGTACCTTAATATTCAATCCATAAGTAACTTCATATCCTTTAAGTGGGTGGTATGAATCACACTTCAGGGGATGGAAATCCTTAACCTAGCCCTTCATCTTTTCACCTGGAGAATGTTATATTTTTCTTTCTGTCATCTTCATAATTATATATTCTTCTTTCTGTTATATCAAACTTTTTTCAGTTCTTTTTCTTTTTTACCTTCCTTTTCCTTATGGATCTCTTTCTACTCCTAGTACTAGTTAAATGCATAATAATATTAATAATAATGATAATAATAATAACAGCAATAACAATAGCAATAATTATAATATTAATACAAATAATATATATAATAAATTGTCCTACTGCAGGGTAGTGATATGGTCAATGTAGATAAATTACGTAGCCACTTCTTTGGGACCCCTTCTCTCAATGACCTCACGACCTGGACTCTGTGCAAGCCCTCAATTGCAAATGAACGAGAAAAACTGCTGACTTCAGGCTGTTCCATCTTTATTCTGGCAGGAAGAATTGTATTTTTAGGTGCATCATCCAATTTTTCAAGAGTAATAAGGTGGATGTTGCCTCTATGCAAGCATTCATTAGTATTTTAAGGACTAGCTTCAAATATTCCAATATGTGGGCTGTCTCATTGACCTAAATCCTAGAAGAGACTTGCATTGGTTCTGAACAGACTCACTTAAATGAACGCGCCTCTATGGCCACTTCTATTTTCTTCCCAAGGGAATCTTGACTTTTCTATGGTAGTACTAGTGCATTTGAAACATAGCCACCTACCAAAGGATGATAACTGTAACCGGACTATTTGAACACCTTTGCAGGGTGATTTCCCTGCACCTTACCAGAAGCACAGATTTTGTGAGCCCTACTTTCATTTGTCCCTTGTGATATTTATGCTTCTAGTGTGATCCTAATAGGTATCAGATTGTGACTTTCTGTTCACTTCTACCAATACCCGGGACTAAACTACTCATCTCCATTGCTTCCTGGGTGAATTTGGGTGCTAGGGTGTCCTGGCACACTTAGACTGACCACCTGGAAAAACAAGACCCTGGGCAGCCAAGAATACGATTTCTGCTTAGGGAACAGTAAGGTCTTCTTAGGGGCTGGCTTAAGGCCTCTGAAAAAACCTGTTTCTCTCAGATCTGAAGACCACTGATAACAGAAGCCAGCATTTTTAGGTTTTGGAACAACTCAAAGCAGAAGGGAGATCCAAGTCTAGCCCTTAATGGTGTTTCTGATGAGTTTCATCATTTTATTACCTAAACAAGGATAATGCCAGAAGATGTTTGTGCTCCCCTAAAATGAGAGTTAGCACAGGTTCAGTGTTGAATTCTGTATTTAGAGCACCTTATAAAAATTCTCAACTTCTTCTGAAGAGAAAATGTATTTTCCTAGAGCAACAAATCAAATGAGGGTTAGTGTACCACTTACATGTCACTGTCAGATACAGGGTGCTCTATCTCAGCAAAGATCTCACGTTTTCATGATAGTCATTTAAGGGAACCTCATTCCATTGGTGGTATGGTAGAGTAATCATCATTTTAAATGCCCAGGGTGATAATCTACATATGCTGTTATTTCTAGTTCAGCAATGCCTTTTACCTTTTTCTTGTTTGGTAATAAAGCTTGTGTACTCTGGCAGCCATTTTGTATGGTACAGGCATTAATTGCCTATCCTTATCTTGATGATTGGGTGATTCATCTTTCTTTTCCCATGTAAGTGGAGAGACACTGTTGATGTGTTACCTCCTGTAAAGTCATATTTCCCCCTTCAGTATGGCCAAGTCTTTCCTGACTATTTCCTAAACTAAAAGCCTCATTGAAACTTACAGACAATAGATTCATTCAATCATTCTTTCCTATTACCTTGTTGCCTTTACACCCCTAGGTGCAATGGATATACCCAGATGAGGGTCTATGCTCGCTGTGCCATAGGACTTAATCTTTACCTCACTGATGAGACCTAAGTACATTGATAGCAGTCTGACGTTGCTTGCTCTGGACGGGAGCTGGTCTGGCAGTTGTTGCTGAACTGCTACTATTGGAGCAGGATGAAAACTGACTGCGTAAAGTGACCACTTGTCTAGAATGGCACATCGGGTGAAAAGGATAGTTTGGAATGTGACCCAGAGTGATTGCCTGTGGTTAAGATTAATCCAAGCCTTCCTTCCATAACCATGTTGTTTTTGTGTACATTGAGATTAACTCTAACAGTTACTGTCCAAGTGATGGACTATACTGTTCCAATTACTAACAATGGCCACTTCAGCATCAGTGTCTAGCTTGATCTATTTGTGCCATTCAACACTGTGCCAGCAAGTAATAAGAGGGTGCAGAGTAACGAAGGAACCATCCTATCCCACAAAGTCTAAAACTTTACATTTACATTGAGCTCTTTAGCATCCACTTGGCAACCTGGTGCTCATGAATTAACAATAACCCAGTGATACTCAACTGTATCTAAAAGGCGATATATAGGCAACATCCTTACTTGCTTCAAAGACTGCATTGCTATTTGTTATGTCCAAGTGTGGAATGCTCACCTAAAACTGATCTAACCAATTTTTTGAGCATTCTTATCAGCAACAGTTCCATACAATCCACATTGAGGGCTGGTACTTCAAAATGAAGATAGGCATATTCACATCCCAAATAACTCCAAAGAGCAACCTGCCTGAACCATCACAGGAGGGTCTCTATTTAAATATCCATATTCCAAATGAAATTAAAACTGCCTAGTTTTAGCTATGACTTTGACCTAAAAATATTCTTTAAGTGGGCTTCATAACCACTCCAAAAGCATAGGTATTTTCTATCTACATGGTGGATATGCCTAACTCTCATCTGACTCCAATGAAGAACCTTCTGTATGCTGCTACTTAACTTCTGAAGAAATCCAGAAACATAACAATATTGTTCTACAAGATGGATCTGTGCCTTGGCACTTCTTTATGTCCACATGTTCTTAAAGACCTGCCTCATTTTCTTAAAGCTAATACCAACTAAATAACAGGCATGGTATTAAAAAGTGCTGTCTTCATAAGCCAAACAGAAAAGATGAAGACAAGAAAGTGCCAGATTTAAAACAATTTTAAAAAATACCATCCTTCTTAAGCTAGATTCTTAGGACATGGAGCACAGTTCTGACATGCAGACTTCCTGCATCCATTTCAGAAAGGACCCTACAAAGATGCTGTTTAAGATTCATCTTATTCACTACAAAAGAACCTGCCAGCTACTCGTCCACTCTGGTCTTAGGTTTGAAGAGAACTACATAATACCTTCCTTTCCATTCTCACCCAAATCTCCTGTACACAGTGCAGTATTTTTTTGTTTGCTGCAACTATGTGTGGTGGTTGTTTGCTTCTCAGCTGTACTTGGCTTGTATAATTTTCCATACATGCATATCCACACTCATAAATCTGAGAAGTAATGAGCATCGGCATGTTCCAAAGTAAGGGGGATAGCAGTAAGAAACAGGTAATTAATTAGTGCCACAATAAGACTTCTGAATTACTCTATTGTGATGATGGCCATTGGAACTCCAATAACATAGTACTGCTTTGCAGAATATCTTGTGGTGTACTATTTGCACAGAATGTAGATCATATTAATATAACAACACCTGAACAGTTTCTAAAGTTTGATATAAAACATTTGACAATGCATGATCTCACACCAGATGTGGTCAGACTATGGGCCTCATTATGACCCTGGCGGTCACCAGACCATGGTCCAACTGCCGACACCGCCAGGCTGCCACCATCCTGCAGCCTGGCGGTCCCGGCAGTTGTAATCCGCCAGGCAGTGCTGCCCTGGGGATTACGATTCCCAATCCTCCAGCCTGTACATGGCGGTTTACACCGTCATGGAAAGGCTGGAGGAATGGGGGTCCCCTGGGCTGGCCATACACTTGGCAGAGGAGAAGTAGTATATCTGTGATCTTAATACTCACACATATAATAAAGTATATAACTAGGCATTTCCCAGAATTTCCATAAACGTGTAAATCTAAGCATACATTAGGATGAAACCTTGAAATGTAGATTTTCTTTTACTAACCAGATCCAATAAAGGACCCAAGTTGTACACAAATGATAAACTAGTACTTCAAGGTTGATTGTTTGGTAGCAAAAAAGCTAAGCTTTACAACAAAGTTAGCAGGAAACTTCCCACTACAGACGGCTCTACTGTGAAGCCCACTGAGGCAAAGAGATGACACTCAGATACTCCTTAATTACATTTCAGAGCTGGTGATGTACCCAGGGTCCCTGAATCAGCTTTAATTTCCACCAGATTGTAGTTTTTTGATTAGTAGAAAACATTAAACATTACTATACCTATTTTGAAACTTTAAAAGATGCCTCAAACTCCTCTCCTAAAATGCATCCCCCCCACAATAAGCATTCCACACTAAAAAGATATACATCTTAGATATTAAGCTCCAGTGAGGAAACTCAGCAACCTTCCATTCCGTGAACTTCTAAAATAACCATGTTAAACAACCTGTAGCACTGTCAAATCAGTCCAAACATATGAAAGCATGCACCTATATCTAGTATTACAACAACAGCTTGAAATGTGACTGTGCCTATCATATAAAGTATGAGCTCATTTATGTCGGAGGCAGTGGGCCACCTTTTGTACCTATAGAAAGTTTATGCATAGCTTTCAGACAATGGTGCGGTAGCATATCTTTCAGGAAAGCAAAAGAATGAGCCATACATTTTTCCTTCCCAACACAAAGTAAAGCGTTCACAGAAGTTGACTCATTGAAACCATGTCATTCTTCTGTTTATTCATGTTCAACAGGCTCCAAAGGTAACTCGTTCTGCTACCAAGACTATCTAAACCAGAACGGATGCCATAAACGAACGTGCTTTCTACACTCACTAAAGAAACATCATGAATGGTAATTTCAAACATCATTGTACCACAATCAAAAAGATCATGCCTGATACACTGGGAAGGGTGACACCTAAGATCTGTAATCAGTGGGTTTCTCAATAGCTGCTCTTCAGAGGAAAGGAGCCACTAGTAGATATTAGAGGCCAAATAATTAGGCTTTCATCACCTGAAAGTAGCAAAGGAGAAAACTAAGAACTACATCTTTAACACTGAAGCTAAATATTTACAAGCAATGACTCAGAGTCCCTGATCAGATCTAAAGAAGTATTTGAAATTATGTGACTAAATTCCAAACCTCACACTTGGGCACCCTTAATGCATTCTAATGCTTTTTGCGAAGTCTAGTATTTATAGTTAGGTCAGCATTTTCATAGGAACAGTGTTTTTTGCGTTGCTAATAACTTTGCCCCCGTTTGACGAATCTCCATGAAACTTTCCAAACAGGAGCTACTTTATGACTACTTTGTGCATGGAACATATTAAGGCTCTGGGAGGTGGTTGCATGGCCTCCTCCCCTGTTAAATATTTGGCCCGGGGGATGGGGTCCCTGGGATGCCCCCTCATCTAAATATATGTTTGACCACCGGAGATGGGGTTCCCGGGGCCCAAAGCCCAACCCTATCCTGCGATGCCTTAGGAGCACATGTGTTTAGCAAACACTTACACCCATTACCTGGACATATTCTGTACAAAGTTAGGTAGAGAAATAATATGGTAGTTACCCACCACTATGTAAACTACAAAATAAACTAGCATACTTGTTGGATTACGGATGCGGTCATCAATTATGTCATCAGTGATGTCATAGAACATGTCATGAGTGATGTATTATGTGAGGTCATAAGCAGTGCATGGCAGTGGTGCAAGTCACTGTTAGCTTTGCTACCTAAAGCTGGTGAATTTCTGCGTTTATTTAGTTCAAAACATTAATGCTGTCCCAGACATATTCACCTAACTATAACGTCACTTAAAGCTCCACCATCATAGGAATATCCATATATATATATATATATATATATATATATATATATAAAAACACACATACACCCTACTGGTGATAGAGGAAAGTTGAGCTGCCATTTTCTTTCTCGCATCAGGCCCAGACCAGTTCACAATAAAAAACGGGCACAGGTACAAGTTATAGCTTCTTCAGATAGATAGAACTATAATTATAACTGCTGAATTTATATGGTTTTCTATGGTTTTGTATGAGTGCAATATCAATCTACTAATAACATCCCTGTAACCTTTCATTTTTACAGTGAATTTGTATTTTTTGTAATGCAAAGTAATAGTTAATTACTGTGAAAACAACCACAACCACACCTTTGGCTGTGCACATCAGGGATTGGCCACCAAACCCCTTGCACGCACTGCCTTTGGTCATGTGCAGCGGGTTGGTATATGAGTGGGTGTAATTTTTTCAATGGGTTTTGGATTTCCGAATTTACACTGATGGGCACGCTGAGTGTTGCTGTGGATCTGCGGATTGAGCAAAAATAAATAAAAAATAGGGATCAATTATGTTCCCCTCAGAGACCCCTTATGTCGGTTTTTCATTGTTTCCCCGGTCCTGGCCCGATGCAAGAAAGAAAATGGAGCCACAATTTTCCTCTTAGGTTGCGGACAGCCAATCAGTGCCTTGCTTTTCCCCTGGATCCACGGATTGTCTGCCAGAGGATCAGCGAAGGATCTGCATCCATAGATATCTATATTTCTTTTTCCTTTAATAACTTCAAAACTACAGACCAGATTTACACCAAATTACAAAAAGCACTCTATCTGGCCCAAGATCTAGCTTTCTGCCAAATTTGGCGTAATTCAGTGCAGTAGTTCTGGCTGTAGTCGCGTCTAAAATCCCTATGGGAAATTGCTTGGGGAAAATGCGTTTTGGGACCCTCCTTTTTTCTTGTCCCTCGTTTAACGAATCATCCCAAAACTTTCCAAACTCCAGAAGAAGTGAGTGCAAAACTAGTTTTGAAAGTTTTGTGAAAATTCATCAAATGGTGTAAAAGTTATAGGCAAAACAAAAAATGCTTTTCCTATGGAAACTAGGTCTTAACTATATCTATCTACAGACACACACACATGTAGATCTATAGCTATATATATATATATATATATATATATATATATATATATATGCACATACACACACACGTTTAAACAGATGTATATATATTTTTTAATCGATATTCCCATAATGGTGTAAAAAATGAAAAATTATAGATAACATATCAGTATATTATTACCACACAGTCTTGCCCCTTACAAGCCTGTAAAGATCTTACATATCATGCTTTAAATCTAGAAAGGAATCCGAATCCGGGCAGGAAATGATGCTTCTGAACAATAAACATCCGTCCGGGCTGATAGTCTACGAAAGAGCATTTTTAAACTCTTTGCTTTTGCATTTAATTACTTTAAAACTGCACACACAACTCCAGCGTAAATTGAAACAATGCTTTGAAAGCGAGTCCTTAAAGTTTAAAATACAAGAATATTATCTTTGAGTTGAGTGCCTAGTGATGCTTTATTGCTTGTGGGAAGCTGCGTTGCTAACCTCTCTGGGGCCCCCTGCGTCCTACAACCATGGAAATACACAACACGTGATTACTTCTTCACAGGTTTATAATTGCAAGATGTAAGCCCTGCAGGGCCACAACTTCAATGTTATTGAGCTTTGCTCACCTTCTGTGAAGTGTTATTGCACTGGACCTATAAACAATCGACAGTAGCTTACATAAAATGTGTTACAGCTAGCTGCGTCCTTATTCAAACAAGAATGGTTGGAATTAACCCTTTAACTAAATGCAGCAGTACCCATTGTATAAAAAAAATTAAATAAATGTGCTAAAGCAATCTCCATTTTAACGGATGACTATTTTTTTCCAAAAACTACCAACCGCTAAGCCATAAGACAGCTGCATGACGCAGTAATCTTGTGCCACAGAGCAAATTACTAAATGTACTTCCAATGAAACTTTCATGCTTACATTATCTATTGCATACTTATTTAAACACAGATCAATTCCATTTAAAGGCAAATATTGCGTTGTAAATAAGAACTCCCCCCAGCTCCCTGCCCTAAAACATAACCCCGGCCTAAAACCATAAAGTCCCCCACCCCAAACCCTAAAAACTCACCCCCCCTAAAAAAAGTAGTCCCCATCCCAAACCCTTAAACAGTACGCCCCACTCCTAAAACCGTACCACCTCCCTCCCCCACAAGTCCTAAAACCATACCATGCCATACCTCACTCACAACGATGAGCCAGCTCTTCTGAGGCGAGTCGCAAGTCATAAAGAGGAAACGGAAGGGACTGTCAGTTTCCTCTAACAACGCTGATAGCCCTTACCACGCCGGTAGCCTTTTCCACCAGTGCAATGCATATGCCCTTACCATTCATGCTTTAACAATGGAAATCGTTGTAAAGGTATGTGTGATGAAGGCATATGGGTTGGAAAACAATGCATGGTAAAGGCCATGCGTGGTAATGATGCATGCGTGGTAACACATGCGTGGGAAAGGCTATCTGTGGTAACAGCCACATTGTAATGGTTGTTTCCCGTCATTTTACATTTTAGCTCATACACACTTTTAAGAAAGTACATAGGCATAATCATCTCTGAGCAATGCTAATTTAGCTCTAAAATACCACGACAACTACTGTCATCAAACTACCAAGTCCAACATCCAGTTGTTCGTAATATCACACATTAATCCCCTCCTACCTTTTTGCAACTTATTTGTTGAAGAAGTAGTTTGCAATACATGCAGCGTTAGAAAAGTAATGAATTTTGAGTAAACCACTGAGTCGGTCTGCGGCTTGCAGTCTATTGGGGGATCTGCCTCCTGAAGACTGACGTATCTGGCTTTGAGAGGGTACTGAATTGCATCGGGTGACCAGTTAGATCATTCTCAATAAACTGGCATAGAACTGGATAATTCCCAGTTAACTGGTATAGCACTGAAAGTGTCTGACCAGTTGCACATAGGGCCTACAACAATATCAAACTGAACTGGATTAACTGAAAGCAGAGCCGAAGCACCCAAAACAAGAAACTGAGTAATAATCTGCTTTTGATTAAATTTTGCATTGTGTATTTTGCCGAAATGTGTTATTACTGAGGAACGACCTATGAGGGTTTTGAAAGACTAGTTAAACTCGGAGTAATCTTCAGAAAGGCCCCACATTTAATAGACAAAAACAGGCTTGTCTCATTCTTAACTTCCCCCTCCTCACAAAAACCACTATGGGGAAACAAGAGTATCAAATTTCAAGCATGACTTGCTGGATCATGACATGCAGGCCTTTCCTCTGGATCAAATGAAGCTCCAATGCACCTATGACTACTTCAGTTATCAGCTATTAGATGTAGCGTTTTACTACCTTATTCTTTGCCCTGAAGATTTCTGCAGATCAACCAGAGGTCTTCTTCATTGTATAAAAAGTCATGTGTCTCTGTTGATATTCAACCTGCTTAATCCTGCAGCACTTATTTCACCTCCAAAAAGCATTCATAGTCCGGATGTAAAAAAGGTTACATTTCAGATGCATAACACTGATAATATTGTGTGCCCTTGTAGTTGGACCTCACTAGGTAAGTAAGCTTGATTGTTACAGGCACTCATTCATAAAATACACAATTTCACAAATGGTTTTATGCTACACTCTTACTGTTCTGGCCTCATAGTAATTTAATAGCACAATCTGTCAAGAACTGATTTTGACCCAGACCCAGAATGTACACATTACCCATACCGCAATCTTGTTGGTACTCAAAAAATACTATCTTTTGTGACTTAATTTCTTTTCTAGACACCTAGTAGAATTATACTCCTAAAGAAGACCTTCAGTTATGATTGATCATTGGGGATAAAAATATTTCGAAGAACTGAGTATATTTGTTAATAATACTCACAAAAGATAGTATTATTTTAATTGTTACATGTTTTGAACAGAATGTCTAACAAGTAAACAAAACTGTGAAAAGTTTAGAGCAGATAGTAAAACATACACAGTAAGAAGTGAAACATGGGAAAATAGTACCCTGGTAGATGTCTCAGAGAGATTAGGCTCCCATAGCCCACAGTCAAGTAAGAACATGGAGGGATGTATATATATATATAGTTACATGTAGATGGCTCCCTCTCTAATATATAATGTCTATATCTATTATGTATATGTATATAATACATAATACATGTATATGTATACATAATAGATATAGACATTATATATTAGAGAGGGAGCCATCTACATGGAACTCCCAGTGTAGAAAATATGAGAAGGAAGAGATAGCCATACATAATGTAACTGAAAATAAGACTGGTGAAGGGGAATGGAGAATCTTACAACAGTCTATATGGGTGAAGGTTCAATACATAAAAAAGAATTAAAGTATCTAAAGCCACCAATACATGAAATGGAATCTCACCGCCCCAGATTTCAAGTGAGAAATAAGGAGAGGCTCTGGTAGTGGATGCCCTGAATATGCAGTGAATCAAAATGGACGTCCAAATAGAAATTCTCTAGAGAAATGTAGCAGAGTAAAAGTGACAACAATAAAGGAGAGTGTGCCTCTTGTGATTAATTGTCTTTTTGGTGATATCACTGGAAAACTGGGGATGCTACTGAGCCTTTTACATTTCATGATAAAGGGATGGATACAGATCGAAAAAGATCTAAGCTACAGAGAGATAAGTCCTCTATAGATCTGGTATCTATGTTAGAAGACCTGAAGACTGGAAACATTACCAGCAGCACTGGAGATAAAAGTGATACACTGCCAGACCAATATCAACCAAGGGAGGCTATAGGCCCTAAATACAACATGAAAGAGGCAAGATCTACAAATACCTCTCAACATCTGACAGCAAGTGAACAATTAAAGGATTAATCATACAGTATTAAAGCGAAAAGCTGACTATCAATGCACCTGGAGTCGTGGAGGAGGGCTATTGCGGAAAGCATTATAGAAGAGAAACAGGGCTGCCAAGAGCGACAGAGCCCCTGGAAAATTATCAACAAAGATAATAAAAAGACTTCAAAAGCTTCTCAAAAAGAATATGAGCAAAAAAGGATCAGTCTTTTAAACCTCAACCCTATTAAACCAAGGAGGGATCAATTTTATGAGTCAGATACACCATAAAAGAAGAACAATGAAAGCCCAGAACAAACAAACCTGCATTTAGCCTGTAAAAGGATGCCTGAAGGGCAAACTGTGGAGCATGTGGAACAATCAGTAGTACTAAAGACCACTCAAATCCTGGGGCCAGATCAGGTGGGGCAGTCAAATTTAGGTTGTACAAGTGAACCAAGATCGATGATGGAGGATTGCCCTAAGGCCAAAAAACAAGCGTCCTGAAAGAGCAACTGAAGCTTGTAAGAATGGCAACAAGAATGCGGGAGCATCACATGAAAGATTGGAATATATTTCATCCAGTACCCAGCCAAATCTGACATCTAGTGTGGAAAAACACTGTGATTCAGGGCAAGTGGGTCAGAAGAGCCAACATTGAGCATGTGCAAGCCCACCCAAAAATCCAACATGGGGTAAATAAACTATCAGTCCATGGGGAGCCTCAACGAAAAGAAGCAAGTGTCTGATATTAGAAAGAGCAGCCTTGGAGACATTGAGAACAAAGCTCATGGTGTGGTCAGTGCTGAGCCATGGCGAAACCACTTGAATGAAAATGTTAGTTTGTCATAGGTAAACTCATATGAGGACCCAGCACACAAAAACCATTGTGACCAACCGAAGGCCCATTCAATATTATTCTGGCCTCAATACCATAGCAAAGGCTTGCAAGACATTTTGAATAGAAGTACACTAATATGATTTGCTGCACTCCTCTAAATATATAGACTAAGTGGCCTCTGTGGATAAAAATTTGTTTTAAAGCAGCATACCGGGATGACCAAAATAAGTTGCTCTGGGGTAGAAACCTCATCGAGTTCCAAAGGTACGTTTTTTCTAGACTGGGGAATTGAAATAGTTCATGAGAAAGAGGATAAATATCTAGCATCTCTAAGAGTGGCTAGTGTTGCAGAGAAAACTGTCCTTCGAAAGGGGAGAGCTTGAGACAATGTGCACACTGAAAAGTGCACAGGAGCCCAGGAAGAAATTGGGAAATAGGGAAACATCTCAACAGTACAAGCAAAGCTGGGGAATGGATCATTTAATCAGAGAGTTATCAATCACAAAAAGGCACATGAAGCTCAAATAGTGGAGTGTGGCTGGCTCCCAGGGATTCTATCCTGAACTACAGTAAAGCGTTAGATAGAAATGGATTCTGGTCACAACCACAACATCAACAATCAGCTATCACTGCTCTCCTGGGATTTGGCAGGCACAAATAAATTAAAAACAGACTCTAATCCACAGAGAAGGCTTAATGAATTATCAATAATTTGCATGCACGAAATCTGGGTAAAAGAATGAAGTAGCATTATCAGCATACCTTACAATTACAAAGACAGCAGTGAAACTGTCAGAAGATGGCAGGCTATCGGGAGGTTTGGCCACATGCATTTCATCCAAGGTAAATTTCACATGGTCACTGGTTGAGGTATCCTCAAATTACAAAGTAGTGACCAACAACTTCTAAAATGGCCATAAAGCAGGATTAATTCTCTGTAAGGTAGTACACGGTCAGATACAATAAGAAGGAGACTGACTCAGGATGCATTTCTTAATCATTTAACATACTAACAAACAGTTTACCTGGATCAGTAACAGCTAGCCCCTAAAAAAGGCACTCTTTGGGACACGCCTGCAAGCCCCGGCTTACTTCTCTATTATATGATCCCTGAAATGGTACATAACTCCATCATGACAGGGAGAAGTAACACAAAGTTTTGGGCTAGTATAGCTGATCGGGGGCTGATGAACATAGGCCGCTTTTAGCCCGAGTTAGCTTTAAGGCCAACTCACAAAGATTTGAACTATACACTAGTAACTCCACAACTCTTGAAGCAGGTAACTTTCTATATAGCTACCAGCAAGAAAAGTAACCATTATTCCACAGGTATTAAAAATTAAGCGGGTGAGTTTTGGCCTTGATGGTGTTCATAAAATTCCATGGCTAAGTTCTATTAGAAAAACAGTTACAGGGCTTGTAACACACAGGGAGGGATTTATGGGTATATCCAGCGTATTTTAAGTGAATTTGAATGTTTTTTTTTTTTTACGTATAGTAATTTTTATTACCATACGTTAATACAACCGCTGCCATGCACAACGGCTATAAGCACCCAACCGTGCACGTCCTTCACCCACGCACAGGGGAGGTTGCCTGCAAGACCTGGCCGCAGCCAGACCCTGTGGCCAAAACTCCCTAACTACTCAAACCCTCGCTGTGTACAGCCCTTTCAATGTGCGTGGGTGTGAGAGGGTGTGTCTGGAGGGTGAGCATGGCTGTCTGATTGTCTGTCTGGGTGTGAGCCAAGAGGGCCTTGGTCCCTACTTTTTTTATTTATGAATTTATGTTTTATTTTTGTTTCATTAAAAAGCCCTTTATGGGCTATGTAGGACTGTGAGGGAGCCATGAAAAAGAAAAAAAAACGGGACGTGGCCCACTCGGGGGCCTCAGAGTAATGAAGTGCTGGAGACCGCACTTCGTTTTTTTAAAATTATTTATTTTATGATCAGATTTGCGGATCCACTGTGTCTCAGCTTCAGCTGAGTCCCCAGATGGCTGACAACACTTCAACGACTTCTGTTGCTGAAGTATTTTCAGCCATTCAGATCTCTGCCCAAGATCAGGAGGGCTCGCAAATCTTTCGCGTCTTTAGATATACAAATTTGTTTTCCCCTTAATTTCTCAAAAACTAGTGAATGGAATTACAACCAAACAATACTCTTTCTGGACCAGGACCTACTTTCCTGCCAAATTTGGTGCAATCAGTAGTTTTTGCGCTATTGCTCTGGAAAAATAAATGAGGAAAATGTGTTTTGGGACCGCCCCCCCCTTTTTTCTTGACCCCACCTGGCAGATCACCCTGAAACTTTCCAGGCAGCAGTTGACAGGACTGTCAAATTTTGGGGGGAAAGTTTTGTGAAGATTCGACAAGCAGCGCCAAAGATATAGTCAAGTAAAAAAAAAAAAAAAACTTTTTATATAGAAACTAGGTCCTAACTATAACTACCTAGTGGGGATTTGTATATATATATATATATGTATATCTTCACTGAAAAACCAAAAGGTTACATGGATGTTATAGTTAGGAAATAGAATTAAAAATACCTTTGAAATTCACAAAAAAAAACCAAAGGTTACAGGGACATTATAGTTCGGTTTAGACTTTACACACACAAAACCTTTCCAGATATTTGGAAACACGCCGAAGTCAACGCCTTGCTCAAAAAACCCAAAGCAGACCCCGATGACCTCACAAACTACCGGCCTATCTCTCTACTCCCCTTACCCGGGAAGGTCATAGAGAAGATAGTAAACAAACAACTGTCCCGCTTCCTGGAGGACAACAACATACTCGATGTCTCCCAGTCTGGATTCTGCAAAAACCACAGCACCGAGATCGCCCTCATCGCCTGCACCGATGACATCAGGACCAGACTTGACAAGGGTGAAACCGTTGCCCTCATCCTTCTCGACCTTTCCGCAGCCTTCGACACCATATGCCACAAAACCTTTCGCACACGCCTCTTCGACGCCAGAATTCGCCACAAAGCTCTGGACTGGCTCACCTCCTTCCTCTCCGAAAGAACCCAAAGAGTTCGGCTCTCCCCATTCTGGTCTAAAACCACCAAGACCATATGTGGAGTCCCCCAAAGATCTCACTCTCTTCAATATCTACATGGCTCTGCTCGCCAGCATCGTCCAACCCCACAGCCTCAACATCATTCCCTACACCGACGATACCCAGCTCATCCTCTCCCTCACGAGGAACCCCTCTACTGCCAAGAACAACCTCCACACCAGATTCCGCGCCATCGCTAACTGTATGACAGCAAGCCACCTCCAGCAGAACTCAGGAAAAACAAAGATCATCATCTTCGGACCCAACAAGTCAGCATGGAACGACTCATGGTGGCCGGCCACCCTAGGACCACCCCCAACACCCACCACCCACGGACGCAATCTCGGCTTCATACTAGACTCGTCTCTTTCCATGACTCAGCAAGTCAACGCCATATCGTCCTCCTGCTTCCACACCCTCCGTATGCTGCGCAAGACCTTCAAGTGGATTCCAATAGAAACCAGAAGAACGGTCACCCACGCCCTCGCCAGCTGCAGACTGGACTACGGCAATGCCCTCTACATGAGGACCACAGCCAAGCTCCAGAGAAAACTCCAGCGCATCCAGAACCCCTCAGCACGTCTCATCCTCAACCTCCCTCGCCACAAGCACATCTCCGCCCACCTCAGAACCCTACACTGGCTACCCATCAACAAAAGGATCATTTTAAAAATCCTAATCCATGCTCACAAAGCCCTCCATGACACTGGACCGGCCTACCTCAACGAATGACTTAATTTCCACATCCCAACCTGCCAGCTCCGCTCCGCCGACCTGGTCCTCGCAAAAGTCCCTCGCATCCAACGCACTACTTCCGGCAGCAGATCCTTCTCCCACCTCGCCGCCAAAACCTGGAACTCCCTCCCTACCAACCTATGCAAGACCCAGGACGTCCTAGCCTTCAGAAAGCACCTCAAAACATGGCTCTTCGAGCAGTAGCACCCCCTGCCACCCACCCCAGCGCCTTGAGACCCTACCGGGTGAGTAGCGCGCTTAACAAATTATTGATTGATTGACAAAGCCATAAAAATTCAGCTGTAATACTTAGGGTTATTTCAAGTAACTATGGGGGTCATTCCGACCCTGGCGGTTGCCTACCGCCAGGGCCGGGGACCGCGGATGCACCGCCAACAGGCTGGCGGTGCATCCATGGGCATTCTGACCGCGGCGGTACAGCCGCGGTCAGAAACGGGAAACCGCCGGTGTCCCGCCGGTTTCCCGCTGCCCAAGGGAATCCTCCATGGCGGCGCTGCAGGCAGCGCCGCCATGGGGATTCCGACCCCCTTACCGCCAGCCTGGTTCTGGCGGTTTTGACCACCAGAACCTGGCTGGCGGTAACTGGTGTCGTGGGGCCCCCTAACAGGGCCCCACCAAGATTTTCAGTGTCTGCCAAGCAGACACTGAAAATCGCGACGGGTGCAACTGCACCCGTCGCACCCCTTCCACTCCGCCGGCTCCATTCGGAGCCGGCATCCTCATGGAAGGGGGTTTCCCGCTGGGCTGGCGGGCGGCCTTCTGGCGGTCGCCCGCCAGCCCAGCGGGAAACTCAGAATTACTGCGGCGGTCTTCTGACCGCGCAGCGGTATTCTGACGGCAGGACTTTGGCGGGCGGCCTCCGCCGCCCGCCAAAGTCAGAATGACCGCCTATAACTTGTGCCCTAAGGAAACTAACTCGTGCCCTCACCATGCACAGTTCTCTCATCAAAGATTTTACTGCAAATGTTACCATGATATTATCAATAATGTCAAAGAAGATGCCACGAGTGATGTAATATCTCAGGTAATTAGCATGCTAGAGCATTTTGACAACTCCCACTTGCTGAAATGCTGAATGTTTTTTCTTTTGCTTGGCGGGGGCTGTCAGCTCCCATCAAGCAAAAGCAAACAGCTGTTTTCCAAAAGCGGCCATCTCAGGAGGTAGAAGGAGCCGGCCCTGGGTGGTGGCAGTCCCCAGGGCCATATATGTCTCCACGAGCGCCCCCTCCTACTTGTTTTCAATTTGGTCCAGGGGATGTGGTGGTCGCCAGGAGTCCACAATGGATTTCCTTCTTACATGTATTGGTAGAACTGGGCAGATGGCGGTACCCAGGCCCAAGAAGGTCAGTATTATTATTTTTTTAATCCAATGTTGGGGAGGTGGTGGTCCCTGGGGTGTGATGTGCCGCCAGGCCACCCCGCATATTTTTAAGACACTGCCCTGGGAAGGTGGCTGTCCCTGTGGTCAGCCACCTCCTTCATAAATGTATATGTTGTCCTAGGGAGGTGGTATTCCCTGAGCGTGGGGCAGCTTTGCAGCACCCATGTATAATTTATAACCATAGCTCTGGGGAGGTGGCGGTCCCCAGGGCCTGTGGGAGGGGCTGCGTACTTTGCTGTGATTTTTCAAAAAATACTTTCAAGCCTTGTGGGGAGTAAACATACCCTGCCCCCTTTTAATAGTTTTTTACATTTCTTTTTGAGACTCGGCTGAAGCTGAGTCTCAAAATGGCTGCTAACACTTTCTGGCTGATGTGTTGGCAGCCAACAGATGTCTGCACAAAATCGGAAATATTTTCAAAGCCTTCATGCCGCTAGATATACAAATTTGTTATTCTTTTAATATTTAAAAAACTACTGAACAAAAAGCATTCTTTCTGGACCAACAGCTACATTCCTGACAAATTTGGAGTAATTCTGTAGAGCAGTCTGGGCTGTAGTCGTGTTCAAAAGCCAATGGGATTTCAAATGGGAAACTTACTTTTTTGACCCCCCCTCTTTTTCCTTGCCCCTGCTTGATGGATCACCTCGAAACTTTCCATGCATAATAAAATCCTCAAGCACACCTTTTGTGAGAAAATGTTGTGAAGATTCAACAGACAGAGCACAAGGTATAGCCAAATCAAAAACGCTTTTTCAATGGAAACTAGATCCTAACTATAATCACCTACTGGCGACCGCCAGCAGGCAAAACACATATATATATATATATATATATATATATATATATATATATATATATATGTATATGCCGAATAAAGATCTAATGTAAAGATGCAGACACGTTGGGTGCAGCTCCTTCTTTTGGCACAACAAAGCTGAAGGATTCATTACATATATGTGTATGTGTATATATATATATATATATATCCAGGCCTTCACAACAAAAATGTATTTATTTCACAGGTAAGTACAAACCATTTATATATAATTTACCTGCAAAATACTTATATTTTTCTTCTAAAGGCAAGCATGTTACAGGGATATGCATGGTAAATGTTTGTGTGGTAAAGACACATGCTTTGGAATGACTGTGTTGTGAAGGCATGCGTGGTAATGGCATGCATAGTTCTTTCATACAACCTTATTAAGAGTGGAAACAGGTTGAAGGGGATGATATTTAACCTGAAATTACTCAGCAGATTGAAGATTTAACAATAATACCTTTCTGGGATAACATCATGAAATTTCTGGTTGATGAGCAAGGAAAAAAATATTCAATTTTTTTTGCAAAAACAGGACAATTGGGGGAAAAGCAAAAAGATGAATGAACTTATATGGTATACAGAGGAGCTAAGATTCCCTCACATGGAACAAAAAAAAAGAATTAAAACAATGTCACAAGGGTGAACCCAGGGTAAATAACTCAATCAGAAATAATTACCAAGTAAATACAAAAGAAAATGTTGGGGACCCAAATCAGAGTTCAAGGCCTGGAGATGGTTGGATATTAATAAGTGGCACCATAGTCAGGATAATACTGCATTCTAAAGGATAGTTCACAAGTTAGAATGATCTGAAATTGCAATAAATAGCACTGATAAGAATTCCTGGGCGGCAAATCTGTCAGACTGCTACTACGTTGAATCTCTCCCTAAGGAAATTGTGAGTCCTTTCAGTAGCTCGAGTGACTAAGATTTACAAGCAAATCCAAGGAGATATGGAAAATTAAATTTGCTGGCTATTTAGGAACACACAAATAATAGTATCTCATCAGTAATGATCTCCAGGGTAAACACAGTTAGAACAGTAACATCCCTAAGAAGTAGTGGAGCAACATGACCAAACGGAACTACTGCAGCCGTTTTTAAACAAGACCTAAACTCCTGGAAAACCTCTCTGCTAACACTATAATGGGATATTAGCCACGGGTACCATTCCAGACAATTGGCTGGATCAATTCTGCATTCTAGCCACAAGAAGGGGCCCGCAAACAATCACCAAAGCTACAGAACACTAGCCATCTTGGACGAGGAAGTGAAGGCTTTCACCAAAATATTGTTGGAGAAATTGGAGGACTGGGTCGTCAGATGTAATATTCTTCTGAGATTTCAGACAGGCTTTAGAAAACGGCTGAGAAACCCTGGATAATATTACAGTTATTAATCTACTAACCAACAACCCTCTAAAACAGAATTCCTCACAATATAAATGTTTCTTAGAATATAGTGTAGCTTTTGATAAAGTAACCGGAATACCCTTTCAGGAAAGTTAAAGGCTGATACATACCAGAGCAACTATTCAAGGCAATCTGACTTTTATACACTGATCCGTGGATCTGCATAAAATTGGGGAATGGCACAACAATCTCAAGGACAATTTTAAGCAATAAGCCCAGAAACATGGTTGTGTGTTAGTGCCAGGACTTATTACCATCATTGTCTAATCTAAAACTTTTTCCTCCAAAATTAAGGGGGAGACATGTTGCAGTATGTTGATGATATGACACTGCAGACCCAAAGAGCAATTGGCCTGCAAAGAGCATGATTGGTCTCCAGCAATACAATCAAATGAATTAACTAAAAGTAAATTTGTCGAAAACTAAAAATTTAAAGTCGGCAATTCCAAAAAAGAAGTACAAATGGCAGATAAGAGATCAAAGAATATTGACACTAAATTATGTTTAAAAATCAATTAAGGGCAATTTCCATTCGCACCATGTACCTGCCAAATCAATTGCACAAAATTATAAAAATGTAAACAGCCCAAGAAGTACATATACCCTAGAGATTTCCAGAGTGAAATTCCAGCACTTTTATATAGGTCTCCGATTTGGGGCTCAATGCTCAATATAAACATAGAGGAGATATAATAGGGTCATATTTGGTCTACCAAAAAGCAATAAAAAGCCTGATTTGGAAAGATCTAGCTGATTTTCCCAGCATACAGTATCTGGATAAAATCCTAAACGAACTACAGATACAGGAGTACTGGGAAAACAAGTTCAACTATAGTAATTTTAAAGTGCTTCTTTAGTTAGCAGTAAAGCTGCCTTTATTCAAGAAAAACAAAGAGGGGGACGTGGCTTGATGCCGTACGGAGATGGCTGCCTTCCGCAAAGCTCCATGACTCTTTTTGCATTTTTTTTGGCCTAAAAGTGTATGTTTACGCGCTCTGCTCATTTTAGCTTGCTTTTAGGACGATATTGTCCAGTTTATTTTGTTATACTCTCTTTTCTGAGGTGGTATCTTCCCAGACTATATGTTTTAATACATATTGGGCAGAATTCTATATTCTTGCTTATGGGCAGATCTAGAAACCTTCAATTGACTAATAAAGTGCAGAGCAATAAGTTCCGATAATATTCCTTTATCAAACTCATTTGCTCCTTTGTCAAATATGGAGAGTACAGGGGCTACTTCTCTTTATGCTATGCCTTCAACACCTGTTTCTCCCTCTACTATTATTAATAAAGTATCGTCCAAGCTTCCGGTAACGGTTTCAACATCTACAAATAAGAGAGCTAAAAAGAATCTTCCATCTCCTATTAAAGTTGTAGATACTATATCTACGGAGTTACTTCTTGAGGAAATAAGGGTGCTCAAACCATATATGGAAGATACAAATAACCAACTACGAATATTGGATGACAAATGGGCTCTTGTGGAGAACAGTCTCTCTCTTGTGGAACAAAGAGTGGAAGTGCTTGAAAACTCAGTTGCGTCTATTAAGTCTCTACAATCTGAAGTGACTATGTTGAAAAAGCATGCAGAGGATATAAAAAAATCGGAACTAAAGAAATAATCTATGTATTTATGGTCTACATGAAGGAATTGAAGGTTCAGACTCATTATCTTTCTTTCAATCATTTCTGCCCAAAATTTTGGATCTGCCTACTTCTCCTGCTTTAAATATACAAAGAGAACATAGGCTTGGTCATCCTTCACATTTGGCTTCAACATCAAAGAAACCAAGAGAAATAATACTTTATTTTCTGGAGTATGTGGACCTGCTAAAGGTTCTCAGAGCAGCAAGAGCTAAAGGTCAGATCACATGGTCAGGTTCTAATCTCTTCTTTGCTCAGGATTATGCTAAGTCGACGGCGGACAAACAAAAGAAGTTTCTGGATATGGGTCCGGCATTAAAGTCGCTTAATGCTAGATATGGTCTCTTCCATCCATGTTTGTTAAAGGTGACTTACAATATTAAGACTGCAAAATATGAAGATCCAGTATTACTTCAGCAATTTATTGATTCATATAGAGGTGAAACAATGGATACTTCCAAAATATCAGAGACTTGACTATTGTATTGATTTTTGTTTTTTCTTTTTGCTCTTATTTAATGGATATGCCCATTACTGGTTCACATAAATTTAAGAGTGCCAGATTATCTAAGAGATTTGAATGTTTCCTATTTTCCTCTTCTTTTTAGATCTTAATTCATTAACTTTCCCGTCTTTTGTGTTAGCAACCTGTGTGGCCGGGTCTCTCTTCCCTTCTGTTTCTGCAGTCGTGGAGTGAAGGTTGCGTCATCTTCCCTTTGTGGTTTCACCACCCTCACGTTGTTTTTGTCTTTTAGGTATGTTTTTATTACTTGTTCTGTGTTTTTTCTGTAGATTTATTGTTTCCTACCATACTATATTCTGTTCATTTTCTTCTTCGTCTCCTCTTCTTTTTCTATTTTTTCCTTATTTTTTCTTATTTCTATTTTCTCATGTTCATAGTTTTATTCTTCTCTTTCTACACGTCAAATTATTTCATTTTATTCAATTTCTCCATAATAATTGGTTTATATGCATTAATTCATGGTCATAGCACTTATTCTTTATATTAAATGACAATTAGATTTCTTTCATTGAATGTTAAGGGTTTGGGATTCCCAATAAAGCGTCAAAGAGTTTTAACACAAAACTGTGTTAGCTGATATTGATAGCTGATATTGCCCTGTTTCAAGAGACTCATATACCAGGTGATGAGGTAGCCAAACTTAAAAGACAATGGTTAGGTCATGTTTTTGGATCTCCAGGTACGGGTAAAAGAAATGGGGTTATTATACTGTGTCATACAGCTTTGAATATTTCTGATTTCTCTCAAGATTTTGATGAGATGGGTAGATGGGTTATAGTTTCAATGAATATTAATAAAATGCCTTTAACTATATTTAATGTGTATGCTCCAACCCAACCTGATAAATCTTTTTGGAATGAAATTTTAGCTAAACTAATGACTCTTTCAGATAAATATTTGATCTTTGGAGGAGATTGTAATATGGTTATGGATCCTTTTATTGATCATAAATCCAATTCTAGATTTGTACCATCCACCATATATTTACAGTTTACTTCTATGATTAAACAAAGAGCATTAACGGATGTTTGGAGATTGTGCAATCCCACAATACAGGAATTTTCCTTTTTTTCCCCTGTACATTCTTCCCAATCGAGGATTGATTATTTGTCTCACAGCATCTCGTACAACACGTTTTGAGTTCAGAAACTGGTTCCATATTAATCTCGGATCATGCTCCAGTGAGTATGGATCTTGATCTTATTGCACATAATCAACCAAGTAATAGATGGAGATCTATTAATTCATTATTTCTTGATACTAATTGTACTCAGCTTTTTGAGAAGTTTGCCACACAATTCTTTGTAGAAAATTATACCCCTCAGCTGTCTGTTCAGGTTATTTGGGATGCTTTCAAAGCGGCCTCTAGGGATTTTATTATTTCTTATGTTGCAAATAAAGGGAAAACAGCTAATAAAAAATTATTAATTTAATGGATCATATCAAACAGTTAGAAAATCTATATTACTTTTCCAAGTCTACAAGTTGTCTTAATGAATCACTTCAAGCTAAATTTGCTTTCAACAAAAATGTGACTGATATTGCTAATTCTTATCTTCTTAAGTCCAGTGCTAAGTATTACAGGGGCCAAAATAAAATGGGAAAACCTTTAGCAAATTATCTTAAAATTAAAAAAGATAGAACAAAGATAGAATCTATTTATAACTCTTCCAATTTTTTATTACATAAGAATGAAGAAATGTTGGATGAATGTTAATTTCTACACACAGTTATATACTCCTGATTCTGTTCTCATGTAGGATCTTATTGACCAATACTGGTCTACCATTAATCCACATGCACTCCCCTCTTCTGAATTTTCTGCTCTTGATAATGATATTTCCATTAAAAACATTCTCAATGCACTAAATCTAATTAAAAAAGGAAAAGCTCCAGGACCAGATGGCTTTACTATTGAATTCGATTTACATTTTTCTAAATTATTAGTTCCAAGACTATTTAAACGTTTTACTTAATTTGTTAATGCAAAATCCTCTGGAGGATCTTTTCAAAAAGCTTTAATAGTTCTTATACCAAAAGAAAGCAAAGATCCAAAATTTTGTAAGAATTATAGACCTATAGCTCTAGTAAATTTGGACTATAAAATGTTTGCTAAAGTTATTGCTATGCGTTTGGAATTGATTCTCCCTATGTTCATTGGTAAAGAGCAGTCTTGCTTTATTAAAGGATGCTTATTATCTGACAACACACGATTATTTTTTAATATTTTAAGTAAGTCTGTGACCTATAAGGACTCCCTATCTCTAATTTCTCTAGATGCTGAAAAAGCTTTTGACCGTGTAAATTGATTATTTATTTTCTCAATGCTTTCTTGGTTTGGCTTTGGAACTAAGTTCATAAATCTTATCTTATTATTGTAGTCTTCTCCTCAGGCCGCTATTTTTCTAAACGGTCACATCTCTCCCTCGTTCTCACTCCATAGAGGAGTTCGTCAGGGATGTCCATTGTTGCCGCTTTTGTTTGTTTTTGCCATGGAACCCTTTTTATTGAAACTTAGAGCTAATCCAAATTTACATGGTTTCCGGTATGGGGAAGGACTGATAAAATTTTCAGTTTATGCTGACGATATCTTACTTTTTTATCTCAAATCCGAAATCTTCACTTCCCTCTTTTATTTTCGAAGTACAGAATTTTGCTTCTATTTCAGAGTATAAGTTAAATAAAGTTAAGTGTGAAAAACTCCCTTCAAATAAATATTGCATTCCTGAAGATTTTAAATCTTCAAGTTTCCACTGGAACAATGATAACATTAAATACTTAGGTATTTGGTTTAAGCCTTCTTTTAAAGATACAATTTCTTATAATTATTTGCAACTATTTTCTATTCTTGACTCTCTTATATCTAAATGGAACCCTTAATTTTTATCCTGGTG
Organism: Pleurodeles waltl; assembly: GCF_031143425.1. NCBI lineage: Eukaryota > Metazoa > Chordata > Amphibia > Caudata > Salamandridae > Pleurodeles > Pleurodeles waltl. The sequence continues at coordinate 1,686,268,878 of NC_090444.1, read as the reverse complement.
GGGTAGATTAGATTCTCTTAAAATGATGTTACTTTCTGTAATTCTCTTTTATTTATCAAACATTCCAATTAATATCCCAAATAGTTACCTTGAGAGGCTGAACTCTATTCTAACCAAATTCTTGTGGAATAATAAGAAACACAGAATGTCCCTCCAAAAATTGATGAGACCTAAAATCTGTGGGGGGGTTAATGTTCTGAATCTTCACTCTTATCATATGGCTTTTTCTCTAAAGCAAGCTTCTTGTATTGTATTGTATTGTATTGAAGGAAGATAACTCTGCTTTTTTACCCTTATGGGTTGAAGCTGAAAAGTCATTTGTTGTTCCCTTTACAGTTCCAGAGGCATTAACTCTGTTATACAAACCAACATCTATCTCCCTCCCATTTTGAAAAACTCATGCAGAATTCTGCAGCCTATTTTTGCTTCATACAATGAAGATAGAATACAGTTTCTAAATTCGTCAATTTGGTACAATAAGCACATCAAGTTGAATAAGAAAACCATCTATTGGAAATTGTGGCATTTGAAGGGGTTAAGATGGGTGCATCAATTATTTGAAAATGATTCCCCTCTTTCTTTTGTACAAGCACATTTTTTTTTCTCCAACCTCTTTTAATAAAAAATATGACGCTCTAATACATGTTGTAAATAGTTCATATAAATCTTTTCCAGTTCAGCAAGCACCTTTGGTCCGTCCTTCTCCAATTAAGCCTCTGCTGCTACAGTCGGCATCAGCCTCTTGTATTTATCAAACAATTACAGAGCTTCCTGATGATAGACCTAAATCAGAAATAGAGAAACAATGGGAGAAAGATTTGGATATTTCACTTTCACCTTCTTTATGGAATAAAGTGTGGATTAAAATACAAAAGTCCTCAAAAGCAGCTAATGTAATTCAAACTCAAACTTTATTTTTAATATATAATAGATTATTAATTACACCTTTATCTTTACATATTTTGAATTCTAATCTTTCGTCCTCTTGTTGGTCCTGTAAATCGTCAGTCTCAGATCTTAAACACATGCTTTTTGAATGTCCATATACATTTCAATTTTGGGTTAAAGTATGGAGTCAAATTAATACTATTTTTAAAACTCAAATTACCTTAAGCCTCGCAAATACTTTTTTTTTTTTTAGGTAGCCTTGCCGCTGTTCTTGTCTTCGAAAAAGTTCTATCATAATCTTAGATTTAGTATTGCCTGTTGTTTTCAACAAATTATGAAAACTTGGAAGGACTCTTCTCAATTATCCTTTCAAGCCTGGTGGTATGGTGTATGTTGTAATCAAAGGTTAGATGGAGCTTATGTTTCCCCGGGATCCCTTGCTATTAAAAGAGATGTTATGGTTACCTATTACAAATTACCTAAACTCTTTGGCTTATTCTTCATGTAATCACTATCCTAGAAATGAGGAGGTTTCTAAACCGCCATGAACTGTTTTTCTTTACCTTTTTATTGTACTTACTAACATTGTTTATAACTTTCTCTCCTAATATATTTAATATATGCATATATACTTATGTTTTAAAGTATTAACATATTTCTTGTTTCCTCAATAAGTGCTTCTAATGAAATTGAAGTGTTATTGTATTATTTCACTCCTGTCATCAAATATATTGATATCTTTTAAATATTGTATTGTCAATAAACTTTCTCTTTAAACCTAAAAAAAGAAAAAACAAAGAGGCCTTTAGCCACGTCTCAAGTGCACAGCTTTTTTTTTTCTTTTAACATCTCATCCTTCATTGTCTCCACAGCCGTATTTGTTTTTAAAAATAAAACTATCTATAAGAAACAAATTTATAAGAATTAGATTTTTGCAGCTACCTCTTAAAACTCTACAATAATCTTAGAGCAGTTCTGTATGTGCCTGCTGCAGAGGATGTGGATATCACTCAGAATCAACTGAACATCTAGTATACTTTGACTACGCCTTAGAAGATTCTAACATTTATGTTTTAACACACTGGGTGTAAGGTCAATTGAGGTGGCAACTAATAAGTTCCTGTGTGGAGTGGATCTACAGCTTATGGATCTAGTTATATCTGAGGTGGATAAAGTAAAAGCGGCCTTTTACACACAGTCATGCCCCGTACATTAATAGATTTATCAGCTGGTACATGTACTTATTGTTTAATATTGTCAAAATATTGGTGACGAGAACGAGGGCTCAGCACGATGTACCCATGGTTGCACTTGAATGCACTACATAAGGCACAATCCTTTAATCAATGTTTAGGTTGTCTTATATATGCAACTGGCACTTTAATAATAAATCCAATGACCCATCCTGAATTACTGGTATTAAACTGGAGATATGCAAGAAGGATCAGCATGATGCACCAATGGATGCATTTAAAAGCACAGCACTTGGCACTTTGGGGATACTTTACACATTATGAGGCTATTTACTGGGTCTCAGACTCATGTAGGCACTAAGCACTTTAATTAAGACTGGAACAATTCTGATGCTAACTCTCTGTACTTACAATAGTACAATTCTAGCAAAATGGAGGGTGTTTAGCTGGAGGGTTTGGCCAAGTATATTTATTCAGTTCATGCTTCTTGTTTGATTTGATAATTTTGTTTCACCTATTATTTACCATGTGTATATGTGTTTTTATTGTAACAGTTTTAATTAACCTTAAAATAAATTTTGAATTGAAAAAACTGAATTGATAATATTTGCAGAGCCTTCAATATGAATAATGCATGTGCACTGAGTGAGGGTATGAACTTTGCCTTGACCAATTACATCCTATACTGCCCCTCACAAATGTCGCTGAAGGTATGTCCATATTTGTGAGGCCAAGATACTGAAGTTAAGTCAAGAATATCCTTAGGAAAAACTATTGTGCTTTTGTGAGCCCATCTTCCTAGGCAGTGTGGGAGTTAAATCACTGCGGACTTCAGGACTGTGCTATTCACTTTCCTTCACAATTCACTCTCAGCGCTCTCAGGCCAAACCTATCCAGTGTTCAACTAGACTTCCTAGCATACTGATAAATCCATATACCAATTTACAGCTTCCTACTAAACATTCTGGATTTGATTCACACTCCAGATCTACATCATGTTTTGTGATTCCTGAATCCTTCAGTCCAGCATTTGCATTTAGCACTATTCCTGTTTGGCTAAACATTTGGTTCAAGAGCCCATGACTTCTGAGCAATTGTTAATCCTTGTTTGTCAGGTTTTCTTGTTTCCTTGAGCTATTTCTGTCTTGTAGCACGTCCCTGTTTTCTTGTTTCCTGAGCTGGCACTCTCTTCGTGTATCCTTTTTTCTTGCTCTTCCACTATTTCAATAATTACCCTTTTACTGGTTCCTTCTTTCTTTACCTATTACTTAGTGTGATATCATCTTACTCCTGCTGCTTTATATTCAAATGTTCTAGTGTGGTTTGTTTACATGCTTTTTTCCCTTTTTGCTCGTTATGCACCACTCTTCAGATCCTTGTCATTAATGGCTGGGTATTTTATTTCACCACTCTTTCTGTTACTGCCATGGTTGTGCCCAAGTGATCACCAGAATTTGTAGGCACAGCCGAAAACCTATGTGGTGTTTATGGTCCTCAGTGAGTATTTTCATTATTCTAGTTGTATAACATCACCAGAGATATCAGCTGAACAAACCCTGTCTTTGCACGTATATCATACATGTGGATATTTGAAGTTAGTATCTTTCACAGCAATTACAAGCCACTAGTGTACACTAGTCTTTACTCACCAACATGTCTCTTCCACATACATCTACAGCCTGAGCTGTGTACGTAGCTTTGACAAACTCATTTCCTTTGCAGACTGAATTACTTTGCGAGGTTTGGCGTTTACTGCATGGTACATCCGCAGCAATCATAAATGCATAAAAGCAAGATGCTCAATTAATTTCGGCATGTTATTGAAAAACAATTGTTTTAATGGACTTATCTAGGCCCAGGTGCCAAAATCAGAGCCATAATTGAATTTAATTGCTTAATGCTAAACATACATTTCTCAATTCAATATATTCGATCTAAGCAGAGATATGGAGTATGGAAACAGCTGCCATGAAAAAATATCCTGTGAACAATAAAACCACTAGCATCAAAACAATAGTAACCTGGTAATAGAAATCAAGAATGTAATGATTACATCATAATTAGTGGCCCAAGTACGTAAAAGGTCCCGCTAGTTCCTTACCTGTTCATTACTACAGTACTCTGGAACTCACCAGCTAGAAAGTGCAGGGACTGTAACCGAAGGGATCTCCAGACACAAGCTTGCTCTCCAATAACATTCGCTAGTACAATAATCAAGCAGGTGTTGCCTTTCCGATTCAGGCACGGCGTGAATCTTAGTTGCCCAACATCAAAGTGTATCTTCAATGCAATTTTTTTTATAAAGGTGACTATGTATACTATAGAAACAGAATGCCACATATTAGCACAATTGCTGGCTGCAAAAGTTCTATCCCTTACTCTGTCTGAACATCATGTATAGTAACCTTTTTTACCTTACTTTATGGGCACTGCTGTTGTCTTATTTCTGCCCCTGATCCTCCGCTCTCGATTTATTGGTCTCTTTACCTGGCTACCACAGATCCCATCAAAATCCATAAAAAAGAAGTGGAAAAATTGGGACTACCAGCTCAAGATGATTCCAGGATGAAGGGCCCCATGGAAAACAGAGACACAGTCTAGTCTCTCCACGGGATCCTTTGTGACAACGAAGGCATCACAGGACAGGGATTGGAGGGAAGCAGGGGAGGGCTTTAGGGGTGGGTTTAGTTAGGTAGGGAAGGGTTCAGCCTCTTCAGCGTGAAAGCTGATTGCGCGGTCAGAAGTTTGGCCACCCATCCACCCTGCATAGGTTGAGCAGTTAGACAGAAGTTAAGGATGGGGGGGGGTAGAGGGGTTGTGTTCAAGTTTTAGTCACTAGTTTAGGGCTGGTTGCAGTTAGTGGGCAGTAGCTGGGGAAGAGTGGAGAGTCAGATGTGGATCTGGCCACCATTCCGGGTGGGGGGAAGAAGCAGGTGAAGGATGACTGTGTGGTGGATGCCCGAATGAGGCAGGGTATGAAAGAAGAGTGTTGATAGAAGGTGAATGAAAGTGGAGGCTGGGTGAATGGAGGCAAAAGTGGGGAAGCGAGATGGAAAGTGAAAGGTGGGGCATTTCAAAAGGGGCAGTATGGAAAGAAAGCTGGAAAGTTGGAATGTTCAAAGTTATTCAAATGTTTTGTTATTAATGGCCTTTTATGCTATATGGGAGTGTGGTGGTGATTGTGTTACGATACCTTTACAATTAACACAACCTCAAGCTTGGACAAAACAGACTTTTGTAATATCACATCCACGTCCCTCCACTAATTTCTTACTCTCTTTATTGGCTGAGGAAAATAGTCCATGCTAGTTTGTCAGATGACTTGGACCTTGAACAAAATAATCTTACATCTGTCAACATATAATCAGTGACCTCCAAGTTTTGCTTCTGGTGCAAGTGTTTCTAGAAGCTGTATATTCAGTACACAAACTGCCATAGTTAATCCACACCAGGTAGCATATGTGTGTCTAGCGCATGGCAGGTAATCAGAAACATAGCGTGAATCAACCACACATTTCCAGAAAAGTCATTACTCATGTAGAACCCTGATTTAAAATTAGAAATTCTTGTATGATTTTATAGAAATGCAAACTGGTGCGTGCCATCTGATATAAAAGAAAATCACTCTTTCTAAAACGCACTCTACAAAGGGCAGTCAATCAGTATGCTTGGGGCCTGATTAGGACCTTGGCGGATGGGATACTCTGTCACAAACATGACAGATATCTCGCCCGCCATTTTACAAGTTTCATAGGATATGATGGAACTTGTAATATAGTGGATGGGATATCCATCACGTTTGTGACGGAGTATCCTATCCGCCAAGATCTTAATAAGGTCCTTGGTCTTTAGCGGTCTATACAACAGGCTATATTGTCCGTGAGCAAACTTTTTGTGGCCTTTATATTTTTCCCAATCTTGCCTGAATCTTAGGGGTTTCAAAAAGGCAACATCATACATAAGTAATGAAACAATGAAGAGGTCTTTCAACTCATGCCAAACAGTCTGAAGTAAAGATGCAGCAATGGTGAAAAAGCTAGGGTGACAGTAGACAACAAGTTATCATTTGTTTACTATTTTGAAAGTAACAAAAAATCTGATAGTCCAGATCAGTACAAAACTGTTTCCCATCAACAACACATCACTTCTATTCTGAGGTATAACAGAATAACAGAAACATAATGGGATACCAGTGAGACTGCACACTCCAGCCAGGACACCAACCTGAAATAAAACATGTTGAATTGGGTTAGATTGAACATATCAGTACACAACTAAAAAGCAAGCAAATTTGGATCCTCCTCCTCCTCTTGCATGCTAGTGCAGTCCAGGCATAAACTGTGAGAAAAACACTGCAGGGCAAAAATGTAGCTCAGTTAATTTGCTATACGTGGAAGAAAAAAATTAGTTAATGTGTTTTTCCTTCTCTACCTCAGGTTGATAATTGTAAGAATGTCCTAAACAATTTCCTCGTGAGTACACGAGGTAGGCAAATTGAAAATTGTGCGCTTTGAGAAACAAAGGCTTTAGTCATGCATTGCTCAGAAACTAAATGTCTCTATGTAAGGGTGGTGCTAAAGAGTAGAGACACTGGGAGTACAGATGTTTTCTAAAAGCTACTATTTGGACTTTCTGCATGATGGACTCATGTTACAGCCGAAATACCTTCCAATGGATCTAAAATTCTATACTTGTATATTCAGAGACACTATGATTCACAGCATCACAACTACACTGATTTGTGCAGTGTGAGATTAAATTAGTGCAAATGTTTTGTGAGCATTTAGTCAATGGAACAGGTTCCAAATTAGATATGATGTCAATCTGCGTTCAGTGTTACAGAATCCAATAACTCGATTACAACTCCTCTTAGTTTAGAGGCCAGGTCACTCAACCCCCTATCAAAGATAATCAAATGGGGCACAGGATACTTGTGAACTGGACTTATTAATTTTTTTCAAGGATGGGGCGGGGATGGAACTGATCACAGATCGGGTGGGGAGACACATTCAGAAGAAGGGGGGAAGAATGGCTACTGGCTCTGTGACAGGATGTTCAATCTTCATGCGCCTGAAAGAGAGAGGGGGAAGGAGAAGAAAGCGACACAAATGCGCCCTACAAAAGAATAGAGCAGATCACAGCTGGAAGGAAGGCAAACCTTTTAATCAGGTCCTTGAAATACAAGCTGCAGGAAGCTAGAACATTTTGGTGGACTTCAAACTCTTTGCCTTCAACAATAATTTTCAGGTCTGTAAACTCTCTGGCTCTGCGCTGCTGGTTCAACTCCTTCAACATTTCTGCAGAACAGAGAAGACAGACATTGCCACGGTACCAATTAAGAGCTTTAGTCAATTAGAGAATCAGGAAAAAAATAACTTTCTATTGTTTTTTGTTTTGTTTACGAGAGTGGTTCAACAGTGACAGTAAGAGTGGTCAGACAGTGAAAAAGCATAGGAAGGAACAAACACGCTTTAACAATGAAAAACGAAAACAAGTAGGAAAGAAAAAATAGTGGAGTAAAAAAAATAAGAACACCACACTCCTAAAATAGGGAGGGGAGCAAAATAACAATTTTCAGCATTGACAAATCAGGAACACAGAATATATTAATTATCAGGGGTTAGAAAGAACTGCGGCGAATCGCTGCTGCTAGATGGGAATGTTCTTTGCACATGACACTGACAGGAAAGCATGGCATGGGCACAGTGTAAAGGGGAGGCGGTTCTACAACATACACCTGCAGTAACAACACGTCATTGGTGTGTTCATCGGATTCTGTGAAGAGCCATTGCAAACACAGAGGGAAGCACCAAAATGGGGGTGTTTTGTATTCAGCCGGCGATGAATGCTTAAAACATGCAAGGACTCGAAACCAGACAAAAGAGTTAACGCGATAAAGCGGCCTAAATCGAACAGACTGCGAGGTGCTGCGACTCCTACCAATCCTCTCAGCTGGAGGCCTTATGTGTGGATCATATATTCAGGCGTGCTAGCTGCGTTTCCCAAGCGACCTGTCAGGAATAATAGGGTCTGTCACATCCCACGAGGGACTGAATGGTTAAAAAAAAAAAAAAAAAAAAACTTTGGGGAATATTTTGAACCGACAGCATGAACCTACCTGCTGCACTGACGCCTGTCACCGGCAGTGTGCATCCAGGGCAGCAAAGAACAGCGCGACACATGAAACAGGCCCCTCTGCGAATACACCAACCAAACGCCTAAGGGGAGGTCTCACTGTAAAAGTCTTAGATGCAAGTTTGGACGGTAGAAGCACAGACTGCACCCGGAGCTTGCAATAGCTACTGTTTTTGAGGGTAGCAGGAAGAAGGGAAGGTGTTGGGGTTCAAGTGATGGTTTATTTTGCTGTTTTGTTTGTTTGCAATAGGTCAAGTTCTTCAGCAAGTGCTGACAAGAGTAACCAATGTTTTACAATGCAGTTATGAATATGCTCACAGAGAGTTATGCAGGCCATCTGTTCAGATCGTTGCAGGGGCAAGCGAGCCGTTCATCCTTATGTAATCAATTAAGCATGTACCTTTGAGCTGAGTGATAATAACATCTATCAACGAAGTCCAAAAAGTTCAGTTAAAGATTGCTGTATCATTAGTCGCCACTGTTTAGCATAATATAAATATCTTAAGTGAATGTAAAACAATCAAAGGCATAACAAACGTGCAGGTTTACAAAGACAACACCACCTACTCCTTGGATTCCCCATTTAGCACATAAGATCAAATTTAAGAAGCTATCAATTCATCCAGGAGAAAAGCATTCAGGCTCAGTGTTGTATTTATTGGAAATGTGCAACTTGCTTCTGAATGCTGTTCAGAGACACACAGAACATTTATGTTTACATGGCCCATGCGATAATAGCTCATCCAGTTCATATATTTTAATGCAATGAAGGGTTAAACAGCACTACAAGACCTAGCATGCACCTAAAAACCCTGGGCTGATTGATGTGCTTACGCATGAAAGAGGGAAAATTGATGCAAATGAATCAAAAACCAGTGGAGGCTGCTACCAGGCAGGGCTGGTGGAGCAGCGCGCGGAGTGGGGAGGGATAATAATAAAAAAAATTATTGCACTTACCTGCCGCCTTGCCTCTGCCGCACCCACCGCCTCGGTGCTTACTTTGCTTCCCTCCCCACCCAATCTAGATGCTTCTCTCATGCTGTTACACAGCATGAGAGAAGCAACTGGATTGGCCTGAGTGGGCTGAAATGCCACAGAGGGAGTAGAAGCCTGCACTTGGTCTTCACCCGGCTGTGAAATGCAGCTCGGGTGGAGAGTTCTAAGTGCGCATGTCCGTTTGGCCGGCCTCAGACGGCCGGCCAAACTGACATGCGCAGTTAGAGTGCACCACTACTCCGCCACCCTCCTGACATGGAGGATGCTGACCCAGTCCTAGACAGCAGAAAAATAAAATGACAATAATGTATTTTCATTTTAGTTTTCTGATACCTTATTAGCAGTGAGGTGACACTCCTCCGCCATAGTGAAGGGGCTGCCCCTGTCAGAAACATTTATTGCACATCGGTGCCCCATTGAAAGGAACTGAAATTTACATGCACAAATGTATGTAAATTTACAAAGACTGGATTCAGTGCACCAAGAAGATTCCTCCATTAAGTTTGCTATTAGGAGTCATTAGGTCATGTACAGATGCCCACTTTGTCCCACTATAGGTTTCATTAGATAAAAAGTTCGACATATCGACATATCCGGGCAGTCTTTTTGCCTACCTGGCAGTAGTCCCTGAGATGAGAAAGTATAAGAAAAGACATCTCCATCATCTTGATGTGAGTGACGATGCAATTTGTTGATTGATCTGTGTTACAAGCTTTGCACTGTGAGACACACAGGGTCTTCAAGTGCAGGGCTGCCAGAGAAACTGGGTGGCAGTCGGGGAAGATGACAACAGATTAGGCGTGCTTTGGGCACCGCCTACAGCATTTGAATGGTATGCCTAGCATGAAGGGGGCTACTCCAGGCATAAGTAATGTCTCCTTGCACTAAGGTAGTAATTATTGTTACTTGGTGCCCCCTACAGTTTACAGTGGTAATCTGAGTCTAGCTGACACCTTTTTTGCATGATGGGAATCCCTGCATTGTGGTGTCCATCACCAGCAACCTATTGGCACCCCAGCCATTTGTTGAACATTCCTGGCCTTATGAAGCCCACAGTCTGCTTAATGGTGGTCATTCCTAACACATTGTGAACACCCTTGTTTTGTGGAGGGCATTTATGAATCAAAATGGGCCTGCCCAGCAAAAGGTGTTCATCACTGTTATCTGATAGGAGTTTTTGGGATGATGTTGCCAACACATCTAATGGGAGTCAATGTTCCACAAGAGGTAAAGCAATAAGTAATCAATAGTTATATATCTAGACGTACCCCTCTTTTCATCTAAAATATAAATCTTTATTTATTGAGTCTTCATTAGGAATAAAACTTATTTCATAGAGTTACAAAAGACACAGCTAACCAACACATATTTTGAGGACCACTCCTCCTTCATTACAGCCAATTTTCTGTGCCTCCAAAATATGAGTTTTTATTCATATCATTTCTGTACATGATCCCTCCTGAGGAGCAGAGGTGGTTTCAAAAACTTTTCAGTCGAGACCTATCCGTCAGTTAATGCTTTCTAAACAAAACATATCTCGTCCATCACTTAAAACTAAAGGAGTCCTCCACATGAAGTGGTATCAGGAACCCCATGGTTCCCCCATCACGGTTCCGGGCAGGAGCTTCCACAGAAAAGGATTTAATGAGTGTCTCTGGCATGAAGTGAGTATTACTGGCATATGTAAACATCCAGGCACTTCTGACATTTGGGCATGTGAAGCAGTATCTCTCCATGGACATGAGTGGTAAACAGAAGTATTTCAAGAAAATGTAATGACAAAACTCATAATTGGGGAGCATGCAACTGTATTTAAGAATTTAAAATTCAATATTATTGATCCCATCCCAGTCCAACCCCACTTTGTGATGAGTTAGGAAACGGTGGTGTGAGGCACCACTGAACTACACATGGGCACTTCAGAGCTTAAACTTGAATTGAGCAGGGCTATCAGTGATTCTCCACTGTGTCCTTAGGAGAAAGCTCACAGGGCTTTGCTGTGCTGACGAGGTCACTGTCCACAGGCCTGTGAGATCATCGACCCGGCAAACCTTGGCACAGGCTGCCAGGCACTTACACATTAGCACATGCAAAGCTCCTGGCTACTTTACCCTGACATGATGAGTGTCTATCAGGCTGACCTTTTGTCAGGCTGACACTCATCAAATTTTAGAAAAGGAGGGTGGCAGAGTCCCAGTCCTTATAATGATAGATTATAAGAGGATGACTGGAAGGTATTTTTTATCCTTGTGTAAATGAAGAGGATAGGCATGACTTGTTATTGTCTGTCCAACGAGTCATTACAACTTGGAATCCAACTGTCATTTTCTAGTGAACTTTGCTTTCAGGACAATAGAAATGGAGTGAACACGCACTTTGGGAGGCACAATTGCAATGCTGTGTTAAAGGATGCTGGAACATCCAAATGTGGACTCCAGGAGAATTACCCTTGTTTGCTCTGAAATACTGTGCCAGCTCCCCCGACTTCTAGAAGCTGAAGGATATCTTTGTAGTAGAAGGCCATCAATTTAGAGATGTGAATTAGTTTTCACAATGAAAGAAATTGGCTTGTACATAATAAAGACATTTGTCATATACATTTCAAGAAATGACAGGGAGGCAACTAAAATTGAATATCTGGTTTAATCTGAAAATCCTATTGCTTTTTGCCCCACCTATTCAAAAATACACGTGATCACTCTATGCAGTCTGGACCATAACGTACATAACTTAAAATCTGAAAGTTTGCCAGCTGGCACTAACAATGGGACACCGGCATAAACAATGAGCTTTAATTAAGTCACAATGATTCTATAGAGCTGTTTGGAATGCATTTGATGCTCCTGGAACAGAGGGGATAACGTGCTACGTTTTGATATCCATGAATGAGTGTGGCCTCTCAGTGAGGAAGCCACCAGGTTTATTGAAACTATATATGCATAGTATGAAGTCAGCAATAGCAATTGTGTTGTTATGGCTAGGTTTGACTTTCCATTGAAAAAGGCCCCGCCTTTTTTCACTTTGGTTATAACTGACAGTGAATAACAAATCTGTATACGACTTTTCAATTGAGTAGTATGTTAATGGCTAAATTCAGACATGTTAGGTTTTAGTAGATACATTCAGTGTAGCAGAAATAAATGGGCCAGAAAGTAAGCATTTTTCATTTTAGCTCCCATAGGAAAACTGCTGAAGGTTTTTTAAGATATTTGTGTTATAAAAAGGTGCTGGATAGCTTTGAATGGCTAATTTCAGAGACATCAGGACTGTTTAACTGAAGATTATACAAGCATCTGGATACTCAAATCTTACATGGATAATAGTTTCTAAAACGTAAATTAATCCAAATGGAAGCAGCAGTACGTTTTCCCTTTGTCCAGTGTGGGATTCGTAGATCCTTGGAGGAATCATGCATTCAAGGAATCAAATGGATTATAAGCAACTGATTTCTTTTGTGACATCTATTGCAAGATGTCAAGCACTAAGTCTTATGTCCTGAAAAATAAATGTAATGTAAGAGAAGAGGGATTGGGCAGTATCCCTTCACCTCAGGGATGATGTGCGGGTAAAGAAAGAGAATTTTCACATGGAAAACTCCGATATGGTTGGGAAAAATTCAATAGCCATTTTATTTTTCGAAAATCACGAAACAAAAGTAAAAAATAACTCTATGCAAACATGCATGGCAAAGACCATGCACAGTGCACAACGTGGACACCATGTGTAAATCAGGATCCGCCAATAGACAGAATTGGCTGCCCATAGAGTGTTGTGTATTGGGCCTGGCCAACATTTGTAGCTGAAGTTGGGCAACCATAGATGGTGGGCACAAGGGCTGGTCATAGGCTAGGCTCTGTGCTCAGTAGCCCTGGGCATACTCAGCATGGTTTGACTGCCTACAGAGGGTTGGGCCAGGCCCTACAGCCAGCCCACACTGCACATGGCCAAGACCGTGCATGCTTTGGGACTAACCACTGAAGACTGCAAACAAGGCCTCGCCATAGGCAAAGCCTTGAGGCTATTGGATGCCTGTGCAGTACTGGCTACAGTGCCAGGCTTTTGATCTGACCCTGTGGCCAACCCCTGTTGCACATGGCTAAAGGCTGTGTTGGGTGAGGGTTGGACAGAGGACCTGGTCTTTGACTCAGTCCTGAAGTCAACCCCTGGCCAAAGGCTTTGGGCAGTGGGGATGCTTTATGGAAGATGAATGTAATTATCATCAATTCACCTAAGAAATTCAGTAAAACAAACTTTGTTTCTGCTGATTGCCAAAGGCTGTTCACAGCAAATAATTAGTACATAGCAGGTGAATACTGGACATCATAAAATTACCATGACTTTCACTGACGAAAATTAAAACTTTCTAGTTATGGTGTACATTGCACTCCATTTATCATGATTCCTGACATGCTCAGTACACCACTTAGTGGATGACATGTAAAAAAAAAAAAAAAAAAAAAAAAGGCTGTCCACAAAGAGTAAAACATGGCAGGGGTAGAAGTTATGGTGTGTATTGTGCACTGTACAACATAAGTGTCGAATTTCAAGAGCTTCTCCATCTTTTGTTCACTGGACTATAACTAAATTATAAATAGCTTTTTTCAGTGGCTAAATATATTGTGTTCATGGAGATTAAGCGAGAGCTAAAAGGAGTTTATTGCCATTGTTGAATGTCGGAAGAGTACACCACTCACAATAGGCAAAGCACCTAGTGGGTCATGATGCCTCTCCCCGCCTTCAGCAAGGGTATAAAATAGCACATTGCAGACTGTGCATCTGCAGATACGGTTTATGCCATGGCATTTTTTATGTGCATCTGTTTTAACACGAATATAATTAACCAAAACCAGGACCCAAGCAGTATGGTAAAATCACATTGAAGAGGCCTTGTGAGTATTGGGATACCTCTTTTCATGTGTTAAGTAATTGTAATTTATAACTTGTGAGGCATTAAACATTTTTCACATGCAGGTTCTCTACTCTGGCAATGAAATGGAATTTGTTTTATGCACTTCTGTAATAAATGTTTACATGTGTGTTTGTTAGTTGCTCAAATAATGGGTCTTATTGGGCCACATTTATTTTCACTGCCATGACATTAACATATATCACCTCCTCAGAAGCAAGCTCTTCTTGAAGGCTAGGCAAAACCTGAACATTCGAATAACAATCACGGCCATTGTTAGCTAAACACTGCAGGAGCAGTTTCACATATCTCTGAGCTTAACTGCTGCTCACCGTTTAACTAGCATTCATGAAATCTGACCATTCTATTTGCAATCAGGCCCATTGTTAGCATTAGCCTGCTGGCTGCAGTTTAATAGATTTGCAAATAAAATGTACATTTTAACAAAGTGATAACTGCATTCTCTACAACCATGTTTTCTTAACACAAATAATGCTATTTTCATCACAGACAGTACTGATCAGCATTTCTTATAATGTTTAAACATTTTTTCATTATAAGTGTACCAACATAAGCAGTACGAAAAAGCATGTAACAGGTGATATGAGTAATATGTTCCTATATGGTGATATCAGAGTTCTAGTGAAATTACAAACATGGCCTTTGCCTCAACAGTTGATTAAGTCACCAGAACCTCTAATATCAATATAGGACCTTATTCCACAAGGAAGGGGGGGGGGGGAGAAGAGAGAGAAGAGAGAGAAGAGAGAGAGAGAAGAGAGAGAGAAGAGAGAGAGAAGAGAGAGAGAAGAGAGAGAGAGAGAGAGAGAGAGAGAGAGAAGAGAGAGAGAGAGAGAGAGAGAGAGAGAGAGAGAGAGAGAGAGAGAGAGGCCATGACTCATGAAGGGGCAAAAAGCAAACTTGTGGGTATGTTTGTTCAGCCACTCCCCTCTCCCCCCTAAACAATGGCAATAAACAGCATGTTACCCTGTATACACCTACACTCATTAGTTATTAACAAATATATTTTAGCCAAACCAGATGAATATCGTATTACTTAAACCCGTATGGTGTCAGCAGTGGAAATCCAAAAACATGATGATGCTAACGGTCCAGATGATGGAGCTCTACTTCAGTAACATCATGGGATATCTAACCCATTGCACCGCAAAATAAACCTCTGCATTTATTACTGCACTTGCTCCAAATAATGTTTCTTAATGGGGCACATATTTTTTCACTGACACGAGAAGGCACTTGTAGTTTTCTTAATAACGAAGCTGCACAAAGCTTTCTAATAAAAAAGTTATCAGATTTGGGTTCAACACGGTAAAATTCATGCAGATTCATGATGTGAAGCCAAAAACGTGGGTGGATAAAAAAAGTAAATCCCTATTTCAATTCTCAAACGAATATTTGTTATCAATTAACAGAAAAAAATACTGAAAGGAATTACAGCAGATCAAAGTGCTTGGTTTGATGTGAATCTATACAGAGGTTTTGAGGAATTAGCATATACAGAACTGGTGGGTTTGGCGTGCTTAAGTTATAGATCTAGCTAGAGCAGACTGTTAATCTGCAGAGGTCCTTGAGCCCGGGGTTGTAGACCTTCTTCAGACACAAAATGTGAAAAATAATAAAATTGATTATTCTGAGGAAGCTTTTTTTCCCATCAGCCGTTTCAGTACCACAAACCAAAAGCCGGGTTTCTAAACCCAAAGCTCTCGGACTGGCTGGCCACAACTTCAGGAAAAATGCTGCAGCTTCAAATACAAGACGTAGGGATTTGATCCACACATCATGTAAAGAAATATAGCGAAATGCACCAAGAAGTGGGCTTGCAATATTTAAACCAATAACTAGCAACAACTAAAAGCATGATGTAGATCAATAAGAGATTCCCAAACGAATAACTGATGTTACTGATACAGAATGTTCTTTCATGCTGTTTAAGGGTAAAATGGAATGTAATCTCAACTGTAAAACTAGTTACAACATTTCCAAATACGTCTGTGACACAAAGGATGAGGTCATGAGCATTAAATCAGATGTGCAAGTTATGGTTTGCGTGGCCTTTTTCCTAGTTATTAAGATTAACAATAACTTGCGAATTTCATTTTTTTTCAATTTGTAACTCCTTACCAGAACGTCACTTCATCCTTTGTCTTTTCAGTGAACATATGTGGGTGGTACAAATAATATTTTATGTATTTTTAAAATTATGTTAACATCAAAATCATATTTTTTTCAATACAGGAATCAAAATTAAATTGTACAGCAGAATTCCAGATAATGTCATCAGCCAACTCATTTTAAATGTCAAGTGATATCATCAAAGATAACATTTAATAAATATGTCATCAATGATGTCCTCTGTGAGGTCATGAGCAGTGCATGACAGAGCTATCAGTTGTGGCGTGTTTAACTGAAAAAAACAGGTTTTATTATGAAACTATACCCACACTTTAACTGCCGCTGTTCAGCGAATATCTGACTTTTTTTTAAACACTTTTACCAATTTATTTGTTCTTACCAATGGTTTTCTATGAATCCATTTATCTACATAAATACTATATATTTAGCAGTATAACTCGCGCCTCAAGGTAACTATAACTAGCCCCTTCGCCATGCACAGCTGGTTAAAGCACATATTATAATATTGATAACACCTTCAATGGCATCTTTGATATCATTGCAACATTTGCAATAAAATTATTGATGAGTAAATTGTGCATGGTGAGAACGTGAGTAATAATTACCTTAGGGTGTGAGCTATAGTTACTTGAAATAACTAACTATACCTGCTGAATTTCTATGGGTTTGTATGAGTAAATTCACAACCTAACAATAATTTCCTTGTTATCTTTCTTTTTTTCAGTGTATATATATATATATATATATAAAAATATATATATAAATAAAATACACACAAACAGAGAACTATTTAATATGTAATAAAATAGGAAAAGATCAGTAGATTAGATACTGAAAGGCTAATTTGTCTGCAGTAGTAAATTGGATCAGAATCATCTGGAGAGGAGCGGATCATTATTACTGCCGGCCCTAAAATAACAACAGGTTCGTGGCAGATCGGGCATGCTGCAACAAGAGCACTTCAGGCTCTGGGGACTGCCCAGTCGATGGAGCTAATCATTCATCTTACAGAAAGGGTGATAAAAGAAAGAGCATTTGAACTAGACGCATTGTGAAACTCGTCCTCTCATCAAGACGTTTTTTACAGGTTGTGGCAGGATGTAGCTGGCAAGGCTGAGCAGGAGGAAGCAATGCAGGCAGTCGTCCACTAATCATTTCACATTCAAGGAGTCGTCACGCAGAGGGCACTTAGGTTCAAGATGGCGCAGAGGCAGACATATGCTAGTCGCCGCCCTTTGATTAACACCTCGCCCAGCACACCCTGCAGAGGGACTGTACAGAAATAGGAAGCGGTGCATAGAAGATGAGAGCCAGATCTCATGCTGTGCACAAATGTTTGCACAGAGCGATAATTGGTTCCCCGACTCCTTTTTGTACTACATTATACTGATGTGCAAAATGTGCCTGTGCTAAGAGCCACTGGCATTATTTGTTTCTGAAGCAAGGTTGCCATTTTAAATTAAGATTCAACTTTATTAATGTGCTTCATGAAAAATAATTTCCACACCAAAGTGCTTGTGTTTTTTTTGCTTTTGCAAAGAGAATTTCAAACTATATTTGTTGTATGAAATCTGTTGACAAAGTACTTTGGATCAAACATGACAATTCGTGCTTTTAAATTATGTTTGACAAGGTCATGCTTCTTCAAGTATAGAGACAATCTCAACTACTTTTGCACTACTTTGTAATCTATCAATTTTCTTTCATTACATCGCCACACCTAAGAAATGGCATAATAAGCTATTTAGACAGCTCAGGTCTGTTTCTTCCGACAAAGTGGTAGCACTTTTCAGAACAAGAATCAGGTAAATTTGATAATTGGTTGTTTTCATCTTTGTGTTTATCTGGGAAGTGCAAGGCATGTATGTGTAGTTGATAACACCCAGCAGTGTGACGCTGTGCTCAAGATGGGGTTGGACACGAGGTAAAAAGCTGTATGAAAGGGATCTCTTCATTTTATCAATGTTCATTAACAGACTGACATTCACAGGAGGAAGCAAGTCTTCCTCAGCTACTGTGCATTTGAGGTGCACATTGGGTGATGCTGCCTTCACTCCCTTCATCACAATCAATCTTAATGTCATCAGCATACATCTGACATTTGATATTGTGTTTTTGATAAAGCTGCCCACTGAGTGCACATATACACACACATATATAAATATATATATATATATATATATATTGTTTTTTAAAGTATATAGGTGACTACGACGGTGCGCTGGATTTTGTTTGCATCTCATTCTACTTACTTGACCCTATTTGGAAGAAAGTGACAATCTAATAGGCTTTCAAAAACTAGAAACAACAGTACAAGTCATAGATATAAAATTAACATTACAAGCTGGCAGATGCCACCACCATTCAATAGCACGTAAGTGCAATTTCATGATGAGAACGTGATACTCCGATTTGGCAATCATCTCAATTACTGACTGGCTCCCTCTTTAAATCTTTCTTTCCCTTGTCATTGACCTGGTCCTTTTCTCTGGCCTCCTTTTCAATCCTCACCCAGCTTTTGCTAAATCTCCATCTCTTTATCAAATTTCACCTTTACCTATAATTTTTTCCTATTTTCTGTTTAATCTTCACCATGTCACAGGCTCTGTTGAAGACTGAGCACCTCATGTGCAGTACCTACATGTACTTTGCTGACTGCACAGTGCCAGGTCCCGCATTTTCAGAAGAGCATTGCAGTGTGAAAGTTGTAATTGCCTGTTAGTCACCGGTTTGCAGAAACGCCATATCCCCAAGTTGAATTAATGGGTGAGGTGAAGTGTCTGGTTATTGGGGAAAGACGTTGGCAGCAAAAGTCACCGAATTTCACCTTTACTAGGTGAGAGGATAGTGAGAGGTCACCTGGCCCCAAGTTGAGTGTGCAGTTAGATGGTAAGGGAAGCCCCAGCCACAAAAGATACTCTTTCCTTGGGTTCAGATTGCACTGGAGGGGATGTAGTATTGCTTGTTATTTCATTGCCAGAAGTCATATTTTAAATCCTTTTCGTGTTTTTAAGAAAAAAAAATACTTCATCAAAACTGCATTACGAACGTTTGGCACTCTTCTTTCAGGGATAGAACATCATCTGGAGGCCAGAGCGTCATGTTCTAACCTTGCCCGTTCATGAAAAAAGTTCAGCATTGCATCGAAGTAGGAAGCTAACACTAATTTAGATACTAGATTGGCTTGTGGGCCTTTGGTTTAGACTCTGAGGTTAATATTAGGATCACATTTTTCATCAGTTTAAACTCTACATACACCTACCGGTTGGGATGATGTAGTGACAACAAATTATAAACCTCTATGATTCACAACATTATGCCACAAGACTCACCCGTGAGTGGCCAATGTCAATTATAACAGCAGCTAATCAAATTTTGTACCTCACTGTAAAGCAGCTCCTTTTTGGAACAGGGTAATTTGGCAATCAAATAGTTTTGAGGTTAAACTCAAGGACAAATCTAGTATTTCATGGCCACTATTATCCAAAGTGAGGGTCGAGAGACAGCATGGCATTAATTATAGATTCCTCATCAATGTTACAAATGCTGCACATTTTCTCCTGACATGGTTCTGAACAGAGCAGTTGACATCTGAATTGTTAGGTCAGCTTAATGTCTTTCTCTCTAATTACAAGATCACATTAGAAAGCCTTATTTCTCTGCCTCACATTTTGGAGGGGGCACAATATTGGAGATGAGGACACATGCATAAACTGGCATATAAGGTAGATGAATGTTATCTTTACCTTACGCTCCTACTGTAGACACCTAGAGAAGCAGAGTACCCCCCATTCTGCTAGATATTATAAATATATGCTAGGTCAGAGATAATAACAGCGAAACTTTAAACATGAAAATAATTCCTATCACCAGTAGAGTGCTACTAAAAAAAAAAAAAACACAATGCACACTCCCCCTGGTGAATCTTCTTTGAAACTTGTCCTTTAACGTTCTCTTCTTTTAATTGCTAAAGTAAATGATATTTACTTTACAATTTGACAGAGAACCATTGTGGCTACTCCCATCTCCTTCCTTGATGCTCTCTTCTGGATCTACATGAGATCTCATTGTTTGTACTAGGTACAGCACATCCATATCTTTAATATGATAAATGCCTATAGGAATAATAGCAGAAAGTCTTGTAGAAGAACATGGCAGCAATTTGTTTATATTCATCATCAAATGGTGTAGTTAATTGTACCTCCTGAGGTCATCCATTATCGAAACATGATTTCTGGGCGACCAAAGAGTGGCGTGAAATTTTAGTTTGAAATGATTTCTGTAGGTAAGGGGTTCTGCGTAATTCAATCACTTTAGATTGTTTACTTTTTTACTGTCACATTCTGCACTTTTACTGTGAGTGTTACAGTACATTCTTTGGAAATGGACAAAGCGCTAACGCCAGGGTCTGACTTTTATGATAAGGTTCGCTGCTGCACAGCTGGGTTAGAGATTGTGGTCTGGTTACATGCAAGCACGTTCATATTTACACATGTGTGGGCTAAATGTGTAAGACTACCATCTAGCTCAGCCCAGTGTGGTGTAGATGTTATAATGTGAGCGGGTACTCTAAGTGTAGGTATGTAGCACTTTTCTGAAAAGGCTGAGTGTTCACTGAATTATACATCATGGGCAAAATCCGCACCACTGCACAGATTCACAATACTTAATTTGAGAGATAGTGGTCAGGTATCAATTTTAGGGTAAACCGGTACACTGAGTGCAGATCCCTTACTACTTTTGGATAACTTTCCCTGGCTCAGCTCATAATCAGATCCAAGGCTGTTGCCCGCCCCCCTACTGGGCCAAGTTAGTTCCTCTGCTGACTAGAAGAGGAACAAAGCCCTCCCCACACAATAGAGGCATTTGTCATTTGTTTTCCCAGTTCCTGGGAAAAGAATGAGTGGACAGGGAAGAAATCTATATCTGCTAATTACCTCTTCACACTGCACCTGGGCTGGGCAATCCCAACCCACAGAAACAAAAGGAGGAAGACCAAACATCTGGAGCCCTGCACAGGAGGGGATCCCCATTTGGTGGGAAGGGATAAGAAAGCTGTGTCAGTTGAGGGCGGGGCTGAAGCTTTCAGAGGAAGTCTTTTCATAGACCACTTCAAGCTGCCATGTTTAAATGTCTGAGAATGCTGTGCAGGAGGGCTGAAACATGGGTGAGTGATGATGGTGCTCTTTCGGATTGGGAAGAGGTGCCCACTTCCAAGAACTTTCTACCCACACTTAAAAACCCCTCCACAAGGAAGAGACACTGGAAAACTCAGTGGACCTGGGTGTGACGATGGTGAAAGAATGCCTAGCTGGGAAACAGACACTTTGCCACACTGAGAAGAAGAATGAGGAAGCCCTTGGTTGAAGGCAAATGCCCAGAGAAAGGAGAGGTCCATCATCACGGGCAGGAAACCAAGCTCCAGCAATGAAATTGTCATTTAGAGGCTAGGAGACAAAGACATTGCTCCTGATGGCTGGAGATCGCCACCACAAACCAAATGACACCAGGGTCAAGTAAACTGGCCCAATGGGGCTGGAGTAAGCACCCCAAGAAGTTCAGCACCTCAAGGAGACCAGAAGGGAAATAAAATGCATGGCATTTTGAAGCAATTTTCGATAATGCCTCTATAGCTGGTGCAACATTCATAAATAATTGTAATGAGGAGGGAGTCTGCATAGGGCCCCCTTCCCTGGGCCACCCTCACACCCGGGGACCCATCCTCCAGGGACTGCCACACAAGTCCTGTCATGGGACACACCACCTGGGGACAGCAAACAAAACGTGAGCACTGCCACACTCCTTCTTTGGTGGTGTGGGGGCCCTGCTGCCTGTGCCTATGTCTTGGGGTATTCTGCTCTCATTGCACTCCAGCACCCTGCCATCAAAGAACAGTTAGAGAGAAAAGAGATGCCAGCTCCAGCACCAGCACCGAGTAGTTTCAGCTGACGGGAGGCCCGCAGGACAAAGTGAGAGTAGGCTCCCTGTGTTGTGCCGATGCAAACAAATGCCAGGTGCCCCCCCAACCCCCCACAGAGGAGCATGGGGAACCTGGCACGAATAGACAGCATGGATAAAAGCTGCCATTGATGAAAAAAAACATGTTTTTCACTGCAAAAAACTGCTAATTAAATATTCACTACTCCCAGGAGGAACATGTCAGAATCTGTTGGATGCTCCAAAAAGTGTTCAGATTGGCTTTTGTGGACAAGAGCACCTCAACGAGTGTTTGAGGTGCCCAAAAAGGAGCAGCAGACCCCACCCAGAACATGCTCCCAAAAGATGCCCTACTCTCCCAGGAGTTGTATCGATACCCCTGGAAGTAATTTGCTTAGTTTGTAAGCATAATTCAAGTCTGTGCTTTTGCACATAGGCTCTTGAGTGCGGGGACCCTTTGTTCATCATAAAGCTGCAATGGCAGCTGTGTAGAAATACAAAAGTTTCTCATTCACTTGTTGCATGTGCAATACTTTATTGAATATGTTTAAATGAACGCTGGCTCACAACGCAGGGTAATGAAAGTCACTGGGAGATGGTACTGTTAGTGGATGTTATTAATGTGGGTTACAATTACTTTAAATGGCATACATCTATTTCTACAATTTTGGTGACATCCTCACAAAGCCAGCAGGCTTGACATTTAATAATGCAGCCTATGATATTGTTTCTATGTAGTGTGTACTGTGATTTACGTTCATGTCTAGCTGGAGTGCCAACTGTTCTATGGTGTCAAAGGTATTTCCATCTGCCAAATTTGCAGATTATTGCATCATATTTAGTAATGTGTGCATAATAAAGTACTTTTTCTTTATATAAAAAAAAAAAATCACAGACTGGACAATGGTTCAATGAGTGTTGTAGCATACCAGTGAGCTGGGGGTACTAGCCCCTGAGGCGGATGTGGGATTGCTCTGCTTCGCTACCCTAAGAGAGTCAAGTGCTACAAGGGGGTTCCCAGTAAAGAGAAAATTGAGGTCATATTACTTGTTAATGTCTCACATCCTTTGCAACTAATCACCTTGTTTCGCATAACAGTTCTACATAAGAATTTACAGTTTGGGCTGTGTATAGTTACTGATATATCGAGTGTGCATGTTGTTGTAAAGCATCACAAGCTTTAGTCGTAGGCATAGAATGAACCCCATTGCAAATGGTTCCCTTAAACCCAAGGATAAGCATAGCATTTTCTTCACTGAGCTGCATACAGCACAATATCTAAACAAATGCGTTCATTCTCCTGGGCGTATTCTACATCCTGACACCCCACCTCCCATCCTGAACAGTGCAAGCCAAACCTTCACACCAGGTGCAGAGTTTTATTCTCTCATAATAACAGGTTGTGTGTATACAGCACTATCAACAACTAAAGCTGTTCCCTACTGCATTCTGGGAGTCAGGCTAATACACACAACCATTAATTTTGACTGAGGACTTTTAAGGGTCTCTGGTACCACATAAAGCCCGGATGCCCATCTGTAATGTTGCCCAAATTAATCCTCTCCCAATTGCTCAGTTATTTAACTGTACGTGGGCAGAAAACAGAACTAGATCAACTGAAGGTGAAGCTCCCTGCTTTGAAATATCATAATAAATGTTATCAATTATGCACCAAGAAGCATGCCGGCAACCACGAAACATTCATTTTCTAATCAAACACTGCAAACAGAATTTCTAATGTAAAATAAATGAACTACACACAAAACCAATTCAAACCTTTATAGACTGCTAACATTTCAACAGGTACGGGCATGCCCGCTTCCCGAAGTAATTGGCATCGCATTACGAGTCAGTCATGCCACCAGGAGGCCAAGATAACACTGTACTTCTGGAGAACTGAAATTTGTGAATGTCAGCACAACCTCAGACGACATTATATGGGTTGTAAAGGATAATTACCATTTTTTATAAGCTTATGAAGGCTTTTCAGATAAGCTCCTATTTGTGATTGCAGAAGACTGCTTTCTTAGGCATTTTCACAGTTTTTGAGTTGTTATGCTCTATCCTGGTGCGTTAAGCGAATGAAAACCAGCAGACAAAAAAATCGCTTACAATGTGGTGTTCCTCCATGAAATATATCTGCAGGGTATAATTCCTCTTAAACCACATTCCTGCCTCCATGATAAGTGCAAACTCTAAAACAAAAGTGATAGGGTGCATTGATACATTATGAGTTATACATTAGCTGTGGTCCTGCTCCAATAGGACCAGTCCAGCACAAACCATCAAACACAACCAACCCAAAACTGGTTTTACCCTAGTTGACTGTGTCTAATCTGAGGTTGTAGTGTGAGGAGAAAAACGATGGCCTGGGGTGTGGGTCTAATATTTACCAGTGTTAATTCATGCATTTTTTCCCATCACTTTTTGTTTACGCAATTGGTTCAAGAAAGTCTGGGCTGGAGATGGGAAAGTACTTTAGGTGGCAGAGCGTTCTGCATTATCAAAAATTTTGCGAACAGCACCCACACGTTCCAGGTTTTGCGTTCTGTAGTTTTTTTAGTAGTGGCAGCTTAAACCAAGGAACCTAAAGAGGTCTAACTAGCAGTGCATGCATTTTTAAAAGTTATGGGTAGCAGCATTTTAGGAGCTCTAAATGATACTCTTTACATTACCTCTAGATGACTTTGGTGTTGCTGGGAAATCTAAAACGTTTTTCCTGGTAGTGTGTGCATTATTAAAATATCATGGGTTTATTTAATTACAAAGCCCTAAGCAATTTTACAAAGTAAGGGCAAAGTGGGTGTCATAATACGACATGCGATCAATTGATATAAGGTCATTTGCGGTCTCTGGGAGACACGTAGTTTAGGACAACGTTTAACCACATCTTTGGCTATTGCTGGTTGAAATTGGTGTTGAAACAACAGGCACTTCAATTGTACTTTGAATGTTTCAGAGGTAGCATAGCCCTAATGACGAGTGGAATGGAGCACTACACCCTAAAACACTCCCCAAGATAGATTGCTTTATGGTGGTCTTTTTAGGAGAAGGGTGTCAGAGCTCCAAAACTGGTGCCAGCCATCTGAAAAGAACACTTTTTTGGGGGGGAGGAAGCTTTCAGAAATGATAAAGACCCATCGAAGAGTGTTGCATTCAAAGCCATTCTCTCCTTCAGAAGAGTGGAGTGAGTCACTATGTCACTGGGAGACAATAGGTTAACTAAGATGTGAGGGCAGGAGTCACCTTTGTCTAAAGTGATAACTGTGTCATTAACTGTTTTCAGGAGTGTGGTATGCAAGCTACATCCCAACCCGAAGCATGATGGAAGCTCATCTTGCAAATTGTTTTTTCTTTATAAACATTGAGTTTAAATAAGAACTATAGTTAGTAAGGGTAAAATAAAGATTGGACAAACCTTGGACCATCCCCTGCTTTTTAAGAACTGATGAGACCTGGCTAACATTAAGAAGTCTGCACTGGACCTGGAGACCGGAAAGTGTTACTTAGCTTCAACCAGTATGGTGTAACAATGTCTTTGGTAAAGCTGGTGGGAAAATGTTTGGTCGTAGTAAGGGTGTAGAGCAATTCCACAAGGATGACCTCTTTTAAGGAACACCATTCACAGGATGCATGTCAGACACTTATATATTTTCACCTACTCTACCAAGAAGGCAAATTAATCCTCACAGCCAGAGCTATCTTTAGGGATTTTGCAACCCATCTAAGAGGGAAGAGGGCATGTGATTGAACTGGTTCACGATTTCAGATATGTTTTTGACTGTTATTTTAGCTGAGTCTACCTCAGTTTTGATATGAGACAACTTGTCCTCTAAATTGAGTCTTTTGAATCTACTTCTTTTATTTTTGACACCGTACCAACTTCTCAGCAGAGGGATTGTGATTTCTAATTTGCACTGTGATTCTTCCTTTCTAGATCAGAGCAACCCTTCTTTTGAAATTAAGAGGTCCTGGATTAGATTTTGTATGTGCATCTCATACACAATTTAATGAGGTTGTGAGTGAGAAGCAATAAAGGCACAGATAAAATAGTGGATTCTTCAAATTCTCCCTAGTGTAGAGGTGATCACGCTTTCTGTGAGGAAGTCAGTCAGTTGCAACACAAATGTAAGTGTGTGAAATCTAAAGATCTCTCAATGATACTACAAGGTTTATCTAGACCTCAGAATTTACATAGATTGTGTTGCAAATGAGTGCTGGTCATTTAGTATACCCAGATTTTTAGCTTTTTGGTCACTCGGTGTTAGACCTGGCATCCTTGGTGTGGTTTCCCCTGTCTTTTTGCCTCTGCTTCCTGTGTTTTTGACTGTGTGTTGGACTCTGTTACTGTTGGTTTTGGTACTCTGGGCACTTTAGTTCTGAAGTCTCGTGACCATCAAAGACTTCCTCTGCCAGCACCTGGACTCTCTTGGTCAGACTCCTACCCTGCCAAGTGATGCCCCATCCAGTCCGTTGGGCCTTGAGAGGAGAAGCTGGTGGAACCAAGGCAGAAATCCATGCACTGGAGTCTTGCAAGAGAAAAATTGATAGAGCACTTGCTTTGCGGCTGAAAAATCGATGCACCACCTGCATCGTGGTTGGGCATCAACATCACAGTGAACCTGCGCGGACCCAAGGTTGCCAGTCTGGAAATCAATGCATTGCTCTTCTGAGAAAAATGACGCATCGCCTACCCAACCGGAGAAGAAATGATGCATGGCCTCACTTGCGAGTCAGGAATCGACGCATCACTTACTTTTCCAACGCACGCTCGCCCATGAGGCTTTATTTTTTATGCAAATCAGGTACTTTGTGTAAAAACAATGCATCCATTGATTTCTATGGATTCCATGGATTAAGGCTATTTTTATTTTAAAAATTCATTTCATTACTTGTGAATGTTGCATTTTCGTGTTTTTGGCCTTGTTTGATTTAGATAAATATTGGCTATTTTTCTAAACTACTGATGTGTCGATTTTGTAGTGTTTTCACTGTATTACTGTGTGTATTGTTTTCAAATACTTTACACCTTGCCTTTGTGATAAGCCTGACCGCTTGTGCCAAACTACCAAGATGCAGAGATTGTCTTAGGAGTGTAACTCCCATACCCTGACTAGAGGGAGGGTCCCTGCTTGGACAGAGTGCATACTGACTGCCAACCAGAGACCCCATTTTTAACATTCGGTTTCGGACATTTTACTGTGAGTGAGTCTCACTACTTGTGTCTCACCCACGATAATTACATAGTACATGGACAGCATGTATTTACTATCAGTATGCACCTTCTGAGATGTCAGCTGTGACATAGCTAGGGTAAGGGACAACTGACTGATTACACATGATTGAATTAGCAATTCTTAAATACCTTCATCAACACCTTATGAGTCGTCTGAAATGTTTATATTTCTCTGGCTCACCTCAGAATCAGAGACCAGGACATTTGCACACAGCTGGGCCATGTTAATTATTCTGCACCCCCACCGGGGGAACAAAGGTTTTCCCACCCACACAAAAGGAACAATTAAAAGTGCCTCACACAGCGCCAGATGATGAAGAGGTGGGGATATGAATATGCATCTCTTAGAGATTACAATGCTTCTAGGCTTTGGACAGATCAGGCGCACAGAACAAAGTTGGAAGTCTCTGCAGCCAACACAGGAGGATCTACCTTCTGAAGGTTTGGTGGCAAAGTCCCTAGCAGTGATGTCAGCGAGGGACAAAGCTGAGGTCACCAGAGGAGATGTGAACATCGACCATTTGGTGGTGCCATCTTGAACTGTTGATGTATTCTGTCCTAGGATTGGCCAGGGGTGCTTGGCATCTAGAACTTTCCACCCCCATTTAAATACTCTTGCACCAGGGAGAGAAAGGGAGTTGGACACTGGAATTGGATGGCAGCAATGCCACAGAAAGCTGGAAAGACAAGCCCCCCTGAAGCCCTAATGGACTAAGGACTCTGCCTACATGTAGTAGAACAGAAAAGAGGGGAACTCCGGTTCATAAGTTTTCCAAGGAAAGCGGGTTTATTAGATGAATTCAACGTTAAATACGAACTCACGACTCCAGCAACCAATCAGTTACGAGTCCACAAGTAACTGACTCTTATGGAATATGGAGCCCGTGGAATGCTTGGCATCGCGTTCTAACTTACATCACACAACACGGAATGCAGAATATTTTAAGTATATACTACATCACCCTCACCCTAAAACAAACAAACAAAACAAACAATCAAAATGAAATTAACAAATAGAGTAAGTAATGAAAATGTCACTTACCCAGTGTACATCTGTTCGTGGCATCAGTCGCTGAGATTCACATGGTATGCATGAGCTCGCCATCTGGTGTTGGGTCGGAGTGTTACAAGTTGTTTTTCTTCGAAGAAGTGTTTTCGAGTCACGGGACCGAGTGACTCCACCTTCTGTGCTCATTGCGCATGGGCGTCGACTCCATCTTCGATTGTTTTCCCCGCAGAGGGTGAGGTAGGAGTTGTACTATAGTAATAGTGCCCGCGCAATGAAAAATGTAAGTATGTACCTATTAAAGGATTAAGTAATATATATACAAATGTACAAAATTGAAGGTAACTTCTGAACTGCTACAGGCTTCCGGGGAGGTGGGTGGGTCCATGTGAATCTCAGCGACTGATGCCACGAACAGATGTACACTGGGTAAGTGACATTTTCAGTTCGATGGCATCTGTCGCTGTAGATACACATGGTATGCATAGACTAGTAAGCAGTTAGTTCCCCATAAGCGGTGGTTTAGCCTGTAGGAGTAGAAGTTGTCTGAAATAGAGTTCTTAATACAGCTTGACCTACTGTAGCTTGTTGTGCGGATAGCACATCTATACAGTAGTGTTTGGTGAATGTGTGAGGCGTAGACCAAGTGGCTGCCTTACATATTTCTTGCATTGGGATGTTTCCTAAAAAGGCCATTGAAGCACCTTTTTTCCTTGTTGAATGTGCCCTGGGAGTAATGGGCAGTTGTCTTTTTGCTTTAAGGTAGCAGATTTGGATGCATTTAACTATCCATCTGGCTATACCTTGTTTTGATATTGGGTTACCTGCATGAGGTTTTTGGAATGCAATAAATAGCTGTTTAGTTTTTCTGATGTTCTTCGTTCTGTCAATGTAGTACATTAATGCTCTTTTGACATCTAATGTATGTAGTGCTCTTTCAGCCACAGAATCTGGCTGTGGGAAGAATACTGGTAATTCTACCGTTTGATTTAGATGGAATGGAGAAATAACTTTTGGTAAAAATTTTGGATTAGGTCGTAGGACGACCTTATTTTTATGTATTTGTATAAAAGGCTCTTGTGTTGTGAACGCTTGAATTTCACTTACTCTTCTTAGAGATGTAATGGCGATGAGAAAGGCAACTTTCCAGGTGAGGAATTGTATTCCGCAAGAGTGCATGGGTTCGAAGGGTGGGCCCATGAGTCTTGTTAGAACCACGTTTAGGTTCCATGAAGGAACAGGTGGTGTTCTTGGTGGTATAATTCTTTTAAGCCCTTCTATGAATGCTTTGATAACTGGTATCCTATACAAGGAAGTTGAATATGTAGTTTGCAGGTATGCAGATATTGCTGCAAGGTGTATTTTAATAGAAGAGAAGGCTAGCTTTGCTTTTTGTAAATTGAGCAAGTAATTTACTATATGTTTTGGAGTTGCCTCTAGTGGTTGTATCTGATTATGATGGCAGTACCAAACAAATCTTTTCCACTTACTTGCGTAGCAGTGTCTAGTGGATGGCCTTCTGGCCTGCTTTATGACTTCCATACACTCTTGGCTAAGTTGTAAGTGTCCGAATTCTAGGATTTCAGGAGCCAGATTGCTAGATTCAGCGATGCTGGGTCCGGGTGTCTGATCTGTTGGTTGTGTTGCGTTAACAGATCTGGTTTGTTGGGCAGTTTGATGTGTGGTACTACAGACAGATCTAGCAGTGTTGTGTACCAGGGTTGTCTTGCCCACGTTGGTGCTATTAAAATGAGTTTGAGTTTGTTTTGACTCAATTTGTTTACTAGGTAAGGAAGGAGAGGGAGAGGAGGAAAAGCGTAAGCAAATATTCCTGACCAGTTCATCCATAGGGCATTGCCTTGGGATTGCTTGTGTGGGTATCTGGACGCGAAGTTTTGGCATTTTGCGTTCTCTTTTGTTGCAAATAAGTCTATTTGTGGTGTTCCCCAGAGTGTGAAGTAGGTGTTCAGAATTTGTGGGTGGATTTCCCATTCGTGGACTTGCTGGTGATCTCGAGAGAGATTGTCTGCCAGCTGATTCTGGATCCCCGGAATAAACTGTGCTATTAGACCAATTTGATGGTGGATTGCCCACTTCCATATTTTTTGAGCTAACAAGCTTAACTGCGTTGAATGTGTTCCTCCTTGTTTGTTTAGATAATACATCGTTGTCATGTTGTCTGTTTTGACAAGGATGTATTTGTGGGTTATGATTGGTTGGAAAGCTTTTAGTGCTTGAAAAACTGCTAATAATTCTAGATGATTTATATGCAGTTTTGTTTGATGTATGTTCCATTGTCCTCTTATGTTGTGTTGATTGAGATGTGCTCCCCACCCTGTCATGGAAGCATCTGTTGTTATTACGTACTGTGGCACTGGGTCTTGGAAAGGCCGCCCTATGTTTAAATTTATACTGTTCCACCATAGAAGCGATAGGTAAGTTTGGCGGTCTAGCAACACCAGATCTAGAAGGTGACCCTGTGCTTGAGACCACTGTGAGGCTAGGCACTGTTGTAAGGGCCTCATGTGCAGTCTTGCGTTTGGGACAATGGCTATGCATGAGGACATCATGCCTAGGAGCTGTAGTATTGTTCTTGCTTGTATTGTTTTGTTTGGAGACATGTGTTGAATGACCCTGTTGAAATTGTGGATCCTTTGTGGAGTTGGCGTTGCTACTCCTTTTGTCGTGTCTATTATGGCTCCTAGATATTGCTGTACTTTGCTTGGCAGAATGTTTGATTTTGCAAAGTTGACGGTGAACCCTAAATTGTAGAGGGTTTGTATGACTTGATTTGTGTGGTTTGAGCATTGTGTGAGCGAACTGGTTTTGATTAGCCAGTCGTCTAGATACGGGAACACATGTATTTGCTGCCTTCTGATGTGTGCAGCGACTACTGCTAGGCACTTTGTGAATACTCTTGGAGCGGTTGTTAAACCAAAAGGCAATACTTTGAATTGGTAATGTATTCCTTTGAATACAAACCTTAGATATTTCCTGTGTGATTGATGGATTGGTATATGGAAATATGCGTCCTTGAGGTCTAGGGTTGTCATGTAGTCGTGTTTTCTGAGCAATGGTAACACTTCTTGTAGTGTGACCATGTGAAAGTGGTCTGATTTGATGAATGTGTTTACTACCCTGAGGTCTAGAATTGGTCTCAGTGTTTCGTCCTTTTTTGGTATCAAGAAGTACAGTGAATAAACTCCTGTGTTTATTTGTGTGCTTGGTACTAATTCTATTGCATTTTTTTGCAGTAGTGCTTGAACTTCTATCTCTAGAAGTTGTGAATGGTATTTTGATAAATTTTGTGATTTTGGTGGTATGTCTGGAGGGAATTGCATGAATTCTATGCAATAACCATGTTGGATAATTGCTAGGACCCATGTATCTGTAGTTATCTTGTCCCATGCTTCGTAATATTGATGTATCCTCCCCCCCACTGGTGTTGTGTGGGAGGGGTGAGTGACGTGTGAGTCACTGCTTGTTGGTAGTGGTTTTGGGGCTTTGAAATCTTCCTCTATTCCTAGGAAATTGCCCCCCTCTATACTGGCCCCGAAAACCTCCCCTGTACTGTCCCTGGTAGGTGGGCGGTGCGGACTGTGAGGTGCTAGCTTGTGTGGCCTGACCCCGAAACCCTCCTCTAAAAGGTGTTTTGCGGAAGGTGTTATAAGATCCTCTGCTCTGCGGGGAGTAGAGTGCGCCCATGGCCTTGGCAGTGTCAGTGTCCTTCTTGAGCTTTTCTATAGCTGTGTCGACCTCCGGACCGAACAGAAGTTTCTCGTTTACTGGCATGTTAAGCACTGCCTGCTGAATTTCTGGCTTGAATCCAGACGTTCTGAGCCATGCGTGCCTACGGATGGTAACCGACGTATTAATGGTTCTTGCGGCCGTGTCTGCTGCATCCATGGAGGAGCGTATTTGATTGTTGGAAATGTTTTGACCCTCCTCAACAACCTGTTTTGCTCTTTTTTGCAGATCTTTTGGGAGATGTTCAATGAGATGCTGCATCTCATCCCAGTGGGCTCTGTCGTATCGCGCTAGCAGCGCTTGTGAATTTGCGATGCGCCACTGGTTTGCTGCTTGGACAGCAACCCTCTTCCCGGCTGCATCGAACTTCCTACTTTCTTTATCTGGGGGAGGTGCATCCCCAGAAGTGTGTGAGTTTGCCCGTTTTCTGGCAGCCCCTACCACCACAGAGTCTGGTGGCAGCTGAGAGGTGATGAAGACAGGGTCCGTAGGAGGCGCCTTATACTTTTTGTCCACCCTAGGCGTCACTGCCCTACTTTTAACTGGCTCCTTGAAAATGTCCTTTGCATGGCGTAGCATGCCTGGGAGCATCGGCAGGCTTTGGTAGGAGCTGTGGGTTGAGGAGAGGGTGTTAAATAAAAAATCATCCTCTACTTGTTCCGAGTGTAGTTCCACATTATGGAATAGAGCTGCTCTAGCCACCACTTGTGAGTAGGCTGTGCTGTCTTCCGGTGGTGATGGCCTAGTTGGGTATGTGTCTGGGCTGTTATCAGACACTGGTGCGTCGTACAAGTCCCACGCATCCTGATCTTGGTCGTCGTGGCTCATGGCGGTGTGAGCTGGCGAATGTGACGGGGTGTAAGTTGGCGAAGCCGGAGTTACAGGTGGAGGCGAGGGAGGAGGTGTTACCTTTTGTGTTGTTTCTTGCTGAGGAGTAAACTGAAGCGTTCTCTTTCGTTTGACAGGTGGAAGGGTACTGATCTTCCCAGTCCCCTGCTGAATAAAGATACGCTTTTGCGTGTGATCCACGTCAGTGGATTGCAGTTCTTGTTCAAATCTATGTTTCTTCATTTGAGAAGACATAGAATGCTCTTCGGTATAGGAGCCAGAAACAGGGTCTGATGTTGCTTTTTTCGGCTCCGAAAGCCCTGTCGATTGTTTTTTCGGCTCCGAGGTAACCTTCCTCTTTTTCTGTGCCGAAAATTCTTGGCCTCTATGGTCTTCGGCGCCACTGTCTCGGCGTCGATCGGTGTCGACACCGAACTCTCGGTGTCGATGCTTCTGTTTAGCACTCTCTCGGTCCCGAGGAGGCTGCGTGCCGGTGTCTCGACCGAAGTCGGACGATCTCGACACTGAATGGGCCTTTTTCGGTGCCGATTGTTGGTCACCGAGAATTTGGGTGGAGCCATGGCCGGTTGGCAGTGGCGTCCCCTGGGCCTTCTTTCCTTTTTTAAGGTTTGATCTCGACGTCTTACTCACAGTTCTTGTAGAGTGTAGCTCGTCGGAGTCTGAATCCTGGATGGAAAAGGATTCCTCCTGTTCTTCTTCTGTCTCGAACTGTCGACGCTCTTTTGGCGTGGACGCCATCTGCAGTCTTCTCGCTCGACGGTCGCGCAGAGTTTTTCGGGACCGGAACGCCCGACAGGCCTCGCAGGATTCTTCACTGTGCTCGGGTGACAGGCACAGATTACAGACCGAGTGCAGGTCCGTATAAGGATATTTGTTGTGGCATTCGGGGCAGAATCGAAACGGGGTCCGATCCATCGGCGTTGTCCTCCACGCGGTCGGGCCGACTAGGCCCCGACGGGGTGCCGAAATCTACCCCGAAGGGCACCGAAGCGCTTCGATGTTCAACGCGTCGTCGTATGTGTCTATCTCTAACCGGATCGCAACGATACCGTCGAAAATCTTCCGTCTTCAGCTATCTTTCCGTTCCGAAACTCGGAGCGACATGAACACGTCCGAACCCGATGGCGGAAAGAAAACAATCGAAGATGGAGTCGACGCCCATGCGCAATGAGCACAGAAGGTGGAGTCACTCGGTCCCGTGACTCGAAAACACTTCTTCGAAGAAAAACAACTTGTAACACTCCGACCCAACACCAGATGGCGAGCTCATGCATACCATGTGTATCTACAGCGACAGATGCCATCGAACATATGCATTCTCAACTAATACACTATAATAATTAATACAAAACAAAATCTTGAAACTTTGCGGGTAACATTAGTGGTCTAGAACTGGACCGTTGAAAGCACTGACTCCTATGATCTTGTATTTCAATAATAGTATCAGTACAAGTAGACATGCTAGATTCTCCATGAGTGATTTGACTTGTGTCTTTAACTTTCCCTGTTTGTGTGGTGTATGAACAAACATCAGTAGCAATCATGGAGTGGTCTTCTTCATTATTATGACACTGTCGCAGGTCGAACAGTATAAAGACCACTGAGACGTATTTTAGGTGCTGATAAGTGGTTTATTTTCCTTATGATAGGGGGTGGTTTTGGAGTAGTATGCACAAAGTCACAAGTTTTATCTTATTTCTTAGTCACTTGTCCTTCCGTTGTATCGCTTCCCAGGTTTGTGATGGTATATCCTTGCTTCTTATTTTACAGGTAACCCAGCTGTCTTACTCGCTCGTCGGAGTCCAGGATGGTGCCGGAAATAGAAGGGAGAACGCCAAGGTAAGTATTGGTTTTTAGTAATAGGCTTTTTCCTATACTCTTACTTTTGGACTGGGAGGTGGTACATACAAAAGGAGGGGGTTGGTGCCAGTGGGGAAGTGGTTCAGGGACTAGTGCGCACACTTCTATTATTAGTGTAGAAATAAGTGACCCCGGTGAGTTACTTCTAGTGCCCTTCCTTTTACCTCCCTTTCCACCCCTCCTTTATGACCCCTCCCCAGTCCCTTCTCCCCAATTTCCCTTCTTTCTGTCCCAAAAGGACCGTACCTTGTTAAGCCACGACCCTCCAGGGTCGTGGCTGGATTGGTAGTGTTCCTCCTGCTGGCGTCCTGCTTCCAGGTTCAGGAGCTCTTCTCTTCCCTCTCTGTCAGTCAGTTCCTCGTCTACTTCTTTCCTGGTGTCCTTCTCCTCCTCGCGCTGCTCTCCCCTTGGTCTCTCGGTGTCTTCTTTTTTCTCCTCTCGCCTTTCCTTTACCGCGTTTCTCCTCTCCCTCTTCTCCCCCGCGTCTCCGTTTTTAAGCTCCTTAACCCGGGAAACACACGTTGTTTCCCGGGCAACGTTACCCTGCCGGCCGTGTTCCGGCCGCGTCTCCCCGGCAACGGGAAGACGCGGAAATGACGTATCGGCTTCGGCCGATACGTCAGTTCCCGTGTCCGTAGCCGGGATCGCCCGGCTACAGACACGTTCTGAAATATATTTCAGCCTGTGTTTTAGTAATTGGTACAACACTATCTCTATTCCACCACCCTTTCGTTTTTAATAAAAAAAGCTGCTTTGCTCGTTTTAATCACTTGTACAGGTAAAGTAAATTTTGATTCTCCTTTCTTTACTTTGTTAGGTTTCCTAATTAGAACCCAATCATTTCTTTGTATGTTAGTTTCACGGGTATTATATTTGGTATCATAATATTTTTTTTGTTTAGCCTGATTGCATAAAACTCCTTCTCAAAACTCATCCTCATTTGGATAATCCTTTTCATACTTTGCCTCTGTGTTACTATCAAGCCAGGCCGGCAACAAATTTGTCTTAGCTTCACTACCCCGTAACGCACTAAACTGAGTTATTTCAGTGGTAGAGTGAGGTGTAGTCAAATACGCCCACACTTTCCTCTTCAAAAATTCATTCACATCAAGATTTGAACTAAGAGCTGTTTGTACACCCTCTTTCATAAAACGTTTGACCCTCTCAACCAAACCATCTGAAGTCGGACTGCATAATGCTGCCTGCAAATTAAGAATATCACGCGCATGCATAAAATCTTTCATTTCTTTCAATGCAAAGTGTGTTCCATTATCAGTAACAATGTATTTGGGGTTACCCTCAAGTAAAAAAATTCTATCCAAAAATTCAATAGATGATTTTGTACAAGGTGTTTCCACAAATTCAAAATAAACCCATTTTGAGAAATAATCTACCAAAACAATCAGGTATCTCTGTTTGCTAGGTAAAAGAAGAAAAAGACCTGAAAAATCCATTGCTACTTTAAGCCATGGACTCTCTGGAAAAGTTCTGGCAACAAAGGTTTATGAGTGGACTTCCAGTGCTTGTCAGAAACAATACATTGTGGACATTTTTCAATTAAATCTGAAATAAATTTATCTAGACCTGGCCACCAAAAGTGCTGTTTAAGTTTCTTAAAAGTAGCTCAAACACCTAAATGTCCAGCATGTGCTATCTCAGTGAGACATGCTCGTAAAGACAAAGGGGGTACAAATAATCCATTGCGCGTGCAGACCTGGTTCTCATATGACAATTCTGAAGATACTTGCGCAAATCTCCACAAATCATGTGACAAAGACTTTATAGATGGACACCCAGTTTTAGTGTATTCAATTACTCTTTGTAAACACTCATCATGCATAGAAGCTGTCACCCACTCTTGCTCCAAAATCGCACCCTCGCACAAAGCCAGAACATCCATTACTGCTACAACACACTCTTCCTCTTCAAACATCATCCCATCTTTCTCATCCAACGGTAGCCTTGATAAACAATCTGCTCAATCATTTTTTCCTCCTTGAAGGTATTTGATAGTGAAGTTATAGTCTTGGAGTTTAGATAACAATCTAATAAAACGTGCAGAAGCCTTACCAAGACCATTACCACTCAATAGATAAAGAAGAGGCTTATGATCTGTGTATAAATCAAAAGACATTCCCCAAACAATCTTTTTGAATTTCTCCAGTGCCCATGCACAAGCCAATGCCTCTATTTCTACAGTGCTGTAGTTCGTTTCAGCCTCTGATAGCGTTCTTGATGCAAAGGCTACAGTATTTTCTTTACCTCGCAAACCATTGTCCAAATACTGTCCCTATTCCTTTTAGACTAGCATCTACAGTAATAAACGATTTTCCCTGTGGGTCAAATAGGGTGATGTATCATTTGAGAAAGAGTTAATAGGAGACAAACCACTCTGATTCAAATGCTCATCCACATGATTTGACATTACTTGTGTGGTAACGATGGACCTCTCAATACTTTTGGCTATGTCAACAGTTTCCATTAAAGTCGGATTCCTGCAAGTCAAAAGTCTTTCTTGTATTATTATTTTTTTTTAAAACAGTTGAAAACGAACTGGTCCCTTATGTATATGTCCACACTGTTCTCAAACTCCCATTTGGATGCTAAAACTCTAAGTGTGGCAATGTATTCCTCCACAGACTCATCACAGGATTGTTTGCACTTGAAAAATGTATGTCTCTCCAAAAGTACGCTTGGCTCCTCTGAATATTGTTTGCACATGCGCTCTTTGGCTTCCAAATAGACATCCCAGGGAGTGTTTTCATTTGTGGGTGCAGGTATTACTGGAAGAATGTCAAAAACACTTTGTCCAGTTATACCAAGATGATTGAATAGTAAAGCCAGTTTCCTGACCGGTGAATAGCCGCTCGCATCAATAGCAGTAATATAATTTTCAAAAAAAACGTAACCATTCTTTCCACTTTATGTCAGGTTTACCATGTTTCTGTAAAAATGGTAGAGGCTGAATCACTCCTTGTGATGTCACCACATAGGCAATATATAAGAATCTCAGTTAAACGAGAATAAAAGTTAGCATTTACACATTATATCTACACAATATATATATATCACATATGTAAGTGCAGGATCTCAAATAGAGTCAAGGTCAACAGAATAAATGTTACATGTAAGATTGCAGAAACTGCAGTAAAACCAGGGTTAAATACAGTCAATTTTTTTTTTTTTAAATATGTCCCAATCCAAAATGGCCGCCACTTCTTGCTGTTTTCCTCGTTCCTCCACAAAACTGCAGCGTCGTTAGAGTACGTGTACTATACAACACGCGTTCATCTTCAAGCGTGTCACGCACGCTCCATGTTTTCCGGCATCAACCAGCACGCACACCCTTGCGCGAGTATAAGAAAAAAATAAGCGTTGTTACTATGGCAACGTGCAAGCGCCTGACGCACGTTTGGAATAGCCTGGGACACGCGCTGGAACACATGCACCTATTGAAACAACTGCCAGCAGGGGTTATGACACGCGTTATGATTTTTTACCTCTTCTCCGATGACAAGTACAGATATGAAAATGTACCGCACAGCGCCAGTTGCACTCCCGAAGAACAGCTCAGCAAGAAGATTTTCTTTGAAGAAAAACAAGTAGGCCTTTTCCGTCGGTGTGTTTGTAATGAGGTAATATCTCTGCCCCACTCCTGGTACCAGATGTAGTAGAACAGAAAAGAGGGGAACCCCGGTTCATAGTTTTTCCAAGGAAAGCGCGTTTATTAGATGAATTCAACGTTAAATACAAACTCATGACTCCAGCGACCGATCGGTTCCGAGTCCACAAGTAACTGACTCTTGTGGAATACGGAGCCCGTCGAACGCTTGGAATCACGTTCTAACTTACATCACACAACATAGAATGCAGAATATTTTAAGTGTATACTACACTACATCTGACTCCAGGACCAGTGAGTCTATCCAGGACCAATGAAGCTGGTTCCCTTACACCCCCTAGGGACTAGTTGGGGAAAGATCTGGACTTCTGTGCCCCAGCACAAAGAGAGGGGCACCAGAGACCAAGGATCAGAGGAAAGCAGGATCATCCAAATCAGCCCAAAGGGGCCTAAGCTATGGACTTTTAAAGGATATGACCTTGATCACTTCTGGAGAAAATGACCACATGGTGGTCCACTGTAGCTTCTAAAAATACTCCTGGGGTGGGCTAGTGCCCGGGGGTTGGCACAAGATTTATTTAAATAATTCCTCCAGCGATGGGGTGTGCATGTGGCTCTCTCACACTATCTGCCCAGGGACCCCAGACCAGCATATCCTTCAAAGGGGGCCTGGAATCGCATGCCTGAGACCGTGGAGCAAGGAATGGAATGGAGAGTGCTATTTCACCCCCTCCTCCACCCTAGTTGTGGTAGCTTCACCCCTGGCTCCCAGTGTCTGCGGGGAGTGGTAATCAACTGCTGCAGTCTTATAGTCCTGGTTCATTTAATATGATACACCCTGTATTATGATGTTCTATCTGTTGTAGGTGGGGGAGGGGATAATACTTTGATTTTTTGAGTCATGACCGTTTATGGGTCAAATGTTATTACAGAATGTCATCCAAGATATTTTCAATCTGGCTGATGTATATATTTGTGAATTAATGCACAGTATTGAGTAGTGTATGTGTAGAAGGCGTACTTTCCCTTTTTCAAAGAAAAACACTGACTGGACAATCATTTGTTGAGTGTTATTACAGTGTGCCAGTGAATGGTGATTACTAGTCCATATGACCACTCCTGAACAGGCCTTTGACTGCTCTGCTACCCTGTTTTATTGGGAACCAAGCTACAATGGGGTGCTTGGTTCCCAATAAAACAAAATTGTGGATCTATTACTTGCACAAGCCTCACATCCTGCACAACTAATATCCCAAATTCTTAGCGCTTGAAACTAGCCAAAGACAGTACAAAAATGTAAAGGACAAGCAGTCAAAATGGCCATTGATAATTGTTTATACAATGGGAGGGATCTATAAGGGTCAGAAGAGGGCAATTAACATTCTACGGTGTTGTGATGTAGAGTTCTTTGAAGAGGTCAGTCTATGGATCATGTGTATATTGCTGCTGATCCTAGATGGAAAAGGATGTTTTTCCTTACATTTCTCAGTCTCCATTTTGACAATGTCTTGTCTTTGGGTGTACTGAGATCCAATAAAGAAATGTAGTTTGTCAGTCGGACAGGCATGGGAGCCAATACTCAGGACCTTGCAGATAAAGTAGTTAGTCTTCTATCACAGTGAGTGTGAAGTGACTGGATTTCTACAGTCCTTATTGATGTGTGCCACAACGTGTATAATGATTTTCAGGGGTCTAGTGTGAAGCCTGGGAGGCCGTGGAGCAAGGGGCCTTTGTCCAGGTGTGAATGTCTGAGGGTCTCAATGGCACATCTGAAAACATTTACAGGGAGGAACAGTCTCACTTTTTTCAAGAGGTAAAATTGGTGCCTTGTCATCTTGGGGATGAGTTTCCTGAAGTACAGGTTGATGCCAAGAATAAACAGGAAATCATTGAAAGTTCGGGGACACAACCATAAATATTCATATCACGGACCCAGGTTAAGAATAGTTGTTAGTTTTTATTGGCAAGTAGGAAAATCTCACTGTTGTTAGGCTTGAGTGTCAAGTAGGCATGGCTATCCATGTATGGGTAAGATAGAGTTAGTTCTTGAATCACTGAATTTCAAGGCAAGAGGAGACTTACGTAGAAGATAAGTGGGTAATTGGTAATGTTCAGTGTGGGCTGGGTACTACCAAGAAATCAGGTGACAGCCAAGGCAGCACGTGGACCTGTGCACCACTGATTGTATATTGACAAGAAATATGACAAATGTACACAGTTTTTTTACACAAACAATTGTATGAGCATTAACTAGAGCTTTGATGAATGAGTTCACATTATCAAGAGCTCTGATCCAAGTGCTGTAAGAGATGTCCTCAGAAGCTCCAAGTAATAATAATGTGTGTGTTTTCACGAGTTTGTAATGATAGTGTCTGAAAACAGAAGCCCTAGTAGACAGAGTAGGCAATCCCAACAGGCTGTCCTGTTAGATGCAACAGGGAATTGTGAAAAGTGATATGCTATTTAGTATGGGTTTTATTCACATTGACAAGTGACAATATGAGCCAGTGAACAAGAATAACGTTGAAAGTTTTATAAAGAGATATATGTGACAGTGGTACAGTGGCTCTAAGTGACAGTCTAGTAGTTATTAACAATGGCCAGTGTGTGCATTATTAAGTGCTGTACCATGTTTGTAAGGTAGAATGTAGTGGGTGAGCTTGACAATCTAATAAAGAAAAAGACTACTCATAAGTCTAACTATAACATCTTAAGTAAGGCAAAGGTAGAATAATAGTTCATAACCCTAGCTTTTTATTTATCTCAAATATACCAGAGCCTACTAAAGTAGTGAGACACAAGGAACACCCTTCTCTAAAGTGCTACCATGAAGGTGCAGTCGATTTTCACAACGTGATACTGCTAGGGATTGTATGACAAAGGACCAACATTTAAAAAAAGGCTGTTGTGGTCCATCAGTCTGCATTCATTGATATTGCATTCATTTGAAACTATATAAAACATATGTCTTGCAAAATAACATTGGTGGAAATGCTTTTAATGTAGTGTGTGGTATAAAAGAAGCATTTCCTGTGGTAATCCTAGGCCAGTATTCCTACACACCTCACCCCAGAATCGAGTCGCAGAAGAAGGCACCATGCCTGAATATCTACCTCACACATTCGAGGATAGACTGCCATGCAAGATCTACAACTTTAAATTTGAAACTGTTTAGAAAGCATATGTACGCACATAATCACAATTAGAAGAAACATTATTTACGCCACATTCCTACAGATATAACTTCCTTTGTACTTTGTAGTTTTTCAAAAAGCACAAAGTAACCTCAATAGTTCAATCATCCTCTTCACATGTCTTATTATCACTTCACCCCCCCCCATATAAACTCAGAGGCCAGGACCTACTTTATTTAATGGAGTTGAGGAGGGTAGTCAATGGTGCCACCGTGGGTCCTAGATTAGCAAACTCAAGTGCCTAGTTTGAAACCTCTGTCCAAATAACAGACCATAAAACACCAGCTTTAGGAAGTTTGCGTTGTCTACTAGAGGATGCCAGAAACAAAGTCTCTAAGCATTCTCAACAAAAGTACGCGAAAAACAGACTACAATCCATAATCGTATGTGAATCGTTAATCAAAGAACACAATACTTTGAGAGCAGCTAACAATCCAGAGAACTCAAGCAGGTGGAAGACAGAACGCCATATAAGCTGACACACTGTGGAATTCACACTCTGGTTGGGTGAACACGTCAATAAAACGGTCCTTCCAGTTAGGAACCAGTTTAGGATGTTCCTGTTTTAGATTTTTTGTCTTAACTGTAAGTAGTACTTGACTAAACAAGTTTATTATAATTTATCGAAACCACTACGATGGAATATCGGGAAAGTGGG
The DNA here is from genome assembly GCF_031143425.1 of Pleurodeles waltl. Taxonomy (NCBI): domain Eukaryota; kingdom Metazoa; phylum Chordata; class Amphibia; order Caudata; family Salamandridae; genus Pleurodeles; species Pleurodeles waltl. The sequence continues at coordinate 1,686,226,497 of NC_090444.1, read as the reverse complement.
AACCTATTCCTTGTCTCTAGGAATTTAGGACCAGTAAGGGAAAGTGAACACAAGAGGCTCAACCAACGGGAAGACATTATTCTAAAATGATTTCATCATTCAACAAATGTGAAGGGTTGGAAATGGATGACTCTATTTTAGTCATTATTATAGCAGTGGTTCCCAACCTTTTGACTTGTGTTGACCCCCCCCTTTAGCATTACTGGAATCCGGTGAACCCACTGAATCCTTATTGAAATCCAGGTAACCCTCAATGAGTCATTACTGAAAGCTGGGGACCTAATCTGTTAATATTATTTAATTTTCTAAGCGGCCGCGGACCCCTGAGGAGGCTTTGCAGATCCCCAGGGCTCCCGGGAACCACAGGCTGGGAACCACTAATGGTTGGATGTGGCGCAAAAAATAAATCATGTGCTAAACCACTTAAACATCTGCAAGATGCATTTTCACCAGCGTTGGCACATATCCAGCGCATGCAGTTGCAGAGAACCAAGGCAGGTTGCCAAAAATAGATATTTGAAAAACTAGATGGGTACCAGGCACTCTCATAACAAAAACAAAGGTGAAATGACAGCCAGCTTGTATTGTACTATAACGTTTACAGGCTGGCAAGATGGATCAATGCAATAAACGTTAGTTACTGACACCTAGCGTAATCTGCAGAAACAAGTCTGAATACTGGCCGGCCAGTCCTGGTGTCCACCTTTCTGGAAATGGTAAATTGAGTATGGTTGAAATAGGTAATAATAACACCAGTTTTTTCTAGCAATTAGAATTGTCAGGGGTGTAGTATGAACTGCTTTAAATATGCAAAATGATGTTTATTATTACTAACTTAAACAAGAACAATGCAAGTCTCATGGATTCCCGGTCAATGAAGTTAAATTTTACATACAATATGTTATGTATCAGCTACTACACCAACCTTGACTCCCCATGACACTTCTTCCATTTTTAAGTAGGCCATTATCCTGCCCCACTCGTCGTTCAACAGTTTTTATAACGCTTTATAATTCAGATTCTAAAGACAATGTATTTATTCAGAAAATGAGCCGACTGGAAAGATTACAATTTCTCTCCTGTGCCTAAATTGCAAGTGATGTGTTTAATTCAATTTGTCAGACTCACAGGTCCCATTGCTGTGCTTGCCCTTTTCACTGACGAGTGACTCTTCTTTTAAGTGGTAGTAAAATCGCCCACAGTACTTCATTACCAGCTGGAACATTTAAACAGTCACAAAAGGGCGCACACAGGCAAAGGAGGGATCTTGCACCTGCGCCTTGCATAATGAAGCTCAGACTGCCAGGAGCGTCTGAATAAGACGAAGTTAAGCAATCATGTCTAGTTACATATAATTGATATATATATATATAGAGAGAGAGAGTGAGAGAGAGAGAGAGAGCACACTTTCCATCCACCCGGCATTGGATGCAGGTGACAAAATGGCAGGTATCTGAAAGATCCAGGTGCCTATGATGGTATGAGGGATGACTGGCCATGTTTGAGTATGCTTGTGGGAGCATCCCACAACCACAGGCTTTAAATGACGTTTTAACAATATTTCTGGTTCCGAGAGCAATGAAAAGGTCTCTCAGTGATCATCAAGTTCCATTTCTTCCGCTAACAAGTCATTCATGTTGCTAACTTAGAACGGGCTATGCCTCTTAGGCTTGGATAGTCCTGTCAAGCATAGCAAGGGCTTATGTGACAGAGCCATCCTTCCTCACACTTTACACCATACTGTCCTATCACACGCCTAGCTTCCTAATATTGTTTTGCATTTTTCCCCTTGAGGCACAAGCAGACCAGTTGGGGTCAGTGTAGAGGGTGTTTGCCGCACAATCTAGGCTGCTCTTTCAGATTCTCTAGCATTCCATCTTTCTATTGACACAGACCTCAGAGGATGCAGCAGCCATATGGAGACTCACCTATTCAATCATGCTATTGGATTCAAATGACTATGATTCTGCCATGTAATTCTCTCTTTCTATACCACTCTAAGGCAGTAGAGTGATTGCATTGTTTAATGGGACATGGAAGGGATGTCCTTCTGTTTAAAATGTGTATGGTAGAGGTGCTTTATAGCCAGAGTGTGACCAGAAAGTGTTTTTTTGTTTACAAGGCGACTGTGATTGATTGGGCATGATGTGCAGTAAAAGGGTGTCCTGCAGATTAAATAACCTCTAGTGTTTCTGATACGAAGAGATGTTAAGGCGTGCAGTAGCACATTATGAAAACAATGAATTAAATACAACTATAGTGACAACGGTGTGCTGCCTCAATTTTAAGTCGCTTGTTGCATATTTGAGCTGTCAAAACACAACCGTGCATTTCAGATAGTCAGTATTACGAGAGAACATCAAAAAAAAAAAATATATCAACAAATGACATTAAATGCATTAACAACACTGTAGACATAAAAGGCGCACACGGTGTGTGTTGGATGCTGTAGGAATGGTTTAAGTGGCAATATTTTAGACATTCTCCTTTCTTTATATATGCAACACTAAGCACATGTACTGTTAATCTAAGCAGGCTGCGATGAAATGTAGTCTGCCTGATCAATTCAGTTTGTGTTAACCACAGCTTCAACCAATGGGCATCATTCTCTGAATCGTTTATTTTATTTTTACTTTTGGGGTAGTTCTTAAATGAAGAGATGTGTGTGTGTGTTCAATACCATCCACAGTCTGTATAAATCTCCAGAAGAAATATTCGTCCGCCCCATCAGAACTAAAGAAAGCATACTCCCCGACCTCTCAGCAGCTTTCAACACTGTCTCCCACAGCACTATGCGCACCAGACTCCACGACATATGATCCACTCCTTCCTCTCTGGGAGGACGCAGAGGGTCAGACTTCCGCCGTACAGGATCCTCACTGAGTCCCACACTGTTCAACGTATACATGGCCCCTCTTGCTGCCACTGTCAGAAGCCACGGTATAAACATTGTGTCATATGCCGATGACACACAACTCATAATTTCCCTCACTGAAGACCCAGACACGGCCAAAAGGAACTTTCACGCAGGAGTGGAAGCCGTCGCCACCTGGATGAGAGAAAGCTGCCTCAAGCTCAACTCCGACAAGACGGAGATCATCATCTTCAGAAACACCACCTCAGCTTGAGGCAACTCCTGGTGGCCCACATCCCTCAGCACTCATCCTGCACCAACTGAGCACACCAGCAACTTAGGAATCATCCTCAATCAACTCCTCCCTATCCATGACCCACCAGGTAAACTCTGTCACCTCCTCCTGCTGGCACACACACTTCAAACTCCAGACGATCTTCAGATGGATCCCTGTCACAGGACAGTCACTCACGCCTTAGTCACAAGCAAGCTTGACTACATCAACATCCTCTACGCCGGCACCTCAACTAGAAACATAAAAAAACTTCAGCTTATCCAGAATGCCAAACCAGACTCATTCTGGACCTCCCTCGCCGAGAACACATCTCTCAACACCTGAGGACCCTACACTGGCTACCGGTCGAGAAGCGAATCACCTTCAAGCTTCTCACCCACATGTACAGAACCATACCCAACGCAGGACCAGCCTACCTGAACCACTGCGTCTCCTTCCAAACCCCCGCCAGATCCCTCCGCTCTGCCCAGATGCCCCTGGCCACCGTCCCTCGCATCCACAAAACCACCGCCGGAGGACGATCTTTCACCTACACGGCAGCAAAGAGCTGGGACAACATCCCCCTGCACCTCAGACACAGCCCTTCACTCACCATCTTCAGGAAGAACCTCAAGACATGGCTCTTCGGATGAGGCCCCTCCCCTCACTCCCAGCACATTGAGACCCTCACGGGTGAGTAGCTGCGCTTTACAAATATTGATTGATTTAAATGTTTACCGTTTCTAACAAAGACCCTAATTTACTTTGAGCTGCTCTTATTAAATTGACTAAATAAAAGAGAAAAGAAACATCAAAAACAGAGGAAAAAACAGAAAAAAGTATTTTAACGGGTCACTGAGAGGCAATGAATCCACAATTAGGTGTATTTATCAATCTATTACAAAGCCCTGTACATTTCAATGTTTCTATGATAAATAATTCTGTGCATTGATCCATATTTCACAGGATGACTTCTCTAGGCAAGATAATTAATATAATCTCCAATCTATAGGTTGGTGTCTAGTCCACTGTCAGTTATTTAATATTTCTATTTTCACACACACACGCGTCTTTTAATCATGTGTTTACTTATTTAAACTGGTCTTTAAAAAGTAGTTATTAAATAACTGTTCTCATTTGTTTCTTTTTAATAATTTAATTTATTTGAGATTGCATTTCTACGTGTTTGTTTTCTTGAACTTCTACTCACTGGCTTGCTCATGTGTGTTGCTTTGCTTTTGTAAGTCTGGGGTTATCCAAACGTCATTGGAACAAACACTGCAAAGAACGCATAATCCAACTTTCTTATCATAAAGCAAACTAATTAGATGCAAAGGCTTTCAATATGGTTATGTTGTTGGATTTTAATAGGAAGAAAAGCCAATGTGCAAAATATTGCATTTTAAAATAATAACTCTAGGCAATTATAGTAGCGGAGCTACTATGACCTAGACTGGTAAACCCCCTGTGTATGGTGTCATACAAATGGGTACCGTCTAGGCAAACTAGGTTAAGAAAACAAATGAGGCAAACAAAACTCGCTCTACTGAATGAGATTTCTCGTTCACAGATATCTTTCACATCAAGCTAGTGTAATACATCAAGCTAGTGTGATAAAATAAATAAATTTAGGTGATTATGTGTGTGTGGACATATACATATAAACACATATATACATTTGCATCTATATATATTTCTGTGAACAGCTGTTTGTGCCAGTCACCTCCCCACTTATCCCTCTCACCACAACAGAACCACAATATGAAGTTAATCAATAAAAACACCAACTTGTTAGATCTGACTTAAAGAAGCAGTCAAGACCCATTATTAATAATTATTTAAGTAATATATACAGTGAGGTTTTGCTCCTCCCACAGGAGTATGTGCTCTTATCTTAAGCTGGGAGTGCTTGCATTGCAATGCATGAGGCACTAATTTATGTCTCAAAAGTATTCTCAATCATCAAAATAAACTGTTTTCTCTCTTATGTGTTGCATATGAGAAGCAATCAAGTGTTGTTTTTCACTGCAGAAGGCTCCTTTCATACATTATTCAGCACTCATATGTAAGCAGGCCTATTAACTTTGCCAATGCCTGCTCTTCAACGACTCTTAAAATCTTAAATATTGTCATGTCTTCAAAGGACACACTGTTAAACATTGTTTTTAACACTGACATCTATCAAGGTCTCGAAAAATTACATTGGTGGAAATGCTTCTAATGTGTTGGATGTTTTAAAAGATGCATTTTCTGTGGTAATCCTAGCCAAAGCAGTGCCTAATTTGAGCCGGAGGTTGCCGGGGGGGAGGAGGGAGAGGACTGGCACTTATTTTTCTCATCTGGCATTTTCTCCAAGCAAAAGACACATATGGGAAAGACGGAGAAATAGAAATATGAAAAAGCATCACCAATGCAGAAAGCAGAAGAATGAGCTGAAGGGGAAGGAAGTGGCTGTAAATGGAATAAAGAGGCCCGAGATGGCTTTCGGATTACGCTGCCTCAGTATTCCGTGCTTGCCCATTTAATTGCAGCAGCCGCGAGTTTCAGAGGAAAGCATGTTTTTATTTACAAATTAACCCCCGAGCCAAACGCTCCTACAGACCTTACTCTAGTATTGAGGTGCAAGAAGACGGCACAGTGCATGAATACTTACCTCATGTATTTGAAGACAGAATCCCACATATGGTCTATGATTTTAAATCTAGCCTAACCTAATTTAGAGCTATTAATGTAAGGCTACAAACACCCGAAATTCACTGCATCACATATTTTTTATATATACCAGTCAGGTGGAAAACAAAACTTTATCTATTTAACATTACATTATTGTCACATTAATTTAACAAGATAGTACAAATAGTCTGTTGAGGGGGTGTCCCACGCAGGTTACAAGGCTGTGCCCACTTTTATGCATATGCTTTTAAGATGGTGGTGGAAGATCAATTCAGTCAGAGAGCTCACTTGAAAGCAGAAAATAATGTAATTTGTATATACCAATAGCAATCTTGTTGATATTTAAAAGAGGAGAAAACATATGCAGTGCTCACTGCACGGTATCCCTTTTCTCAGATAATGTGACTTTAAGAACAGGAATCCATTAACATTTAGAGATGTCCTGAACTAGAATGTCTACAAGTCCCGTGGTTTTGTGGTACTGCCAGAAGCGGTGCAATGATTTGCACTGCATTTCTGAACCGTTCTCAATCATGCAAGGAAAGGCTATTTGACATCACTAGTTGCACCTTAAGGATGTTGGCTGACTTTGCTTTAAGGAAGAACCGGCCCGGTGTATTACTACGAGCATAACTATAAAAGGTCATCAACAAATTAAAAAGATAAATCAACATTATATTAAATAATACGGCCAACAATGTCTCATCTGACAGATTGCCCAGCAGATGTTGGTTTAATGATTTTAAAAATCTCTTTAGAGTCATAATGCTATCAGCAGCAGCTGAATATCCCAGCTGAGGAAGTGACCTATTAAAGTAAATTGCATTTTAATGCACAACCAGTATTGCACGCACTTAAGCAATGTTTAAATCAGTTAGTCAGCCTGTGTAATTGTTAACTAAGATGCAGAGACAGTAGTCCAGGAAATTGCCACTAAACACAGAGGGTTGTTCCCCCATATAACAATACAACATTGGGTTATGCAAGGCCTTCGATTTTGACATAATTGCGACTCAACTCTGCATTATTAAGACATTAGTAATCAACATAAAAGATTCCAAAACTTAAATAACACGCATCTCTGTGCAAAATCACAATTCCTCCATTTCTTGTTACTGGCCTTTGTCAGACTAGTCACAAGTGTGACAGTTAGAAAACAATAAAATATTAACTACTTCACTGCTTTTTCCAAATGTCTTAAGTACGTTTGCTTCAGAAAGTTTATTCATGGAGACATTGTTAATGTTTCAATAATTTCACTGTTAGAAATGTGGTCTCTAGTTTGAAGGGGTATGCACCCTTTCCAAGTAGGTACCACAAACCTAGTCCTTTTAAGTTAGATACACACCCTAAATTAACCTGTGCTCACCCTCTGGTACCTTGGCGCAGAGCAGTCAGGCAATGTGCAAAGTATTTGTGCAACACTCAATTACAGTAACACAGTCAAAACACCACAAAAAGACTCAACACCAGTTTAGAAAAATAGAGAATATTTATCTGAGTAGCTCAAGGACAAAACAACAAAAATCCAATTGTAGAAGTCGAGATATGAATTCTCAAAAATTAAATGTGAAAACAGTGCTTAGAAATATATAGAGGCAAAAAGGTTAATTGAGGTCCTGAGGGACCGGTGTAAATCCCAAATCCAGGCCAACCACGATGGAGTGTAGAGTGGCTACAGAACCCATGCAGAGTCCGCTGAACAGTACCTTTGTTGGAGCCACAAGTCGATGGCGAGGAGAGGGTGCATAGATATTTCTGCTGCACTCTGGACAATGCAACGTTGTCAGGCTCTGTAGAAATGGATGCAATGCGTCAGTGGTAGGCCACGCAGAGCATCCTCGTTGGGTTGTCAGTAAGTGAAACTGCTATTGTCAGGTAACCACTGCGTTGCTGTCCGAGATGTGATGTGCTGTTTTTTCTGCCACACTTGGGCGATGTGTCACTTTTTGAGGTTTGAGGCTTCTTAACCCACTTATGAGGCCCAGGACCGGAGGAGGGCGCCTCAGGCAAGGGTAGGACTTATAAATGGCAGAGTCCAGCAGCACCAGGATAGTTGTAAGCAGTCTATAATGTCTCTGAGACTGCAGAAAAATGGGGAAAGTCAGCAAGGCCTTGGAGACTCTTGGGTGCAAGGATGCAGAGAACAAGTCAAGTCCCTCTAACCGCAGGACAGACACAGCAGGCCAACACAGCAAAGCAAGTAGCAAAGTGGCAGTCCCTCCTACAACACAGCAAGCAGTAGGCCAACACAGCAATGCAGTTGCAGAGTAGCAGTCCCTCCTGGCAACACAGCAGTCCTTCCTGTAGAGATCTGGTGGGGCTTGGGGTCCAGTATTTTAACTTTGGTGCCCTGGGTCTGGACGGTGGGAGAAAGTTGCAGGCAAACCTTTGAAGACCACAAGGTCCCCGTCTTGCCCTGCCTGGCTCTAGACGCTCTACAGGGGGTTATGCAGCCCATTGTGTGTAGAGAAGCACAGCCCTATTCAGTGGTAAGTGAGGAAGTACTAAACTCTACCCCACCATCAAGCCAGTTAATGGGACATTAAGGCCCATTAAGTCACACCTAAGCTCTCACTGTGTGAATGTCTAGAGAGGATCACTTAAAAGATGCTTTAAGATAACCCCAATGTTACCCTATGGGAGAGATAGGCCTTGCAATAGTGAAAATCAAATTTAGGAGTTTTTCACTACCTGGACATGTTAAACTTAAAAGTATATGGACAACTTTTTAAATACACTGCACCCTTACCTTGGGGCTAACTATGGCTTACCTTAGGGGTGATCTACATGTAATAAAAAGGAAGGTTTGGCCTGGCAAGTGGGTACACTTGCCAGGTCAAAACTGTAGTTTATAACTGCACACACAGTATCTTCAGTGGCAGACCTGAGACACGTGTGAAAGGGTACTTCAGTGGGTGGCACACTCAGTGCTGTAGGTCCACTAGCAGCATTTAATTTACAGACTGTGGGCACATAAAGTGCCCTTTACCAGAGACTTACAAGTAAATTAAATATGCCACTTATGAGAAGCTAATATTACCATGTTTAGCTTACAGAGTACCTGCACTTTAGCACTGGTCAGCAGTGGTAAAGTGTCCATAATCCTAAAACCCACAAAAACAAGGTCAGAAAATGAGAAGAAGGAAGGCAAAAAGTCTGGGGATGACCCAGCAGAAAAAGCCATCTTTTTGGACTAACAATCACTCGCATCCCAGTGCACCTACAAAATAGAGACGCAATAAAAATACGAACACATCAAAAGATTTTACAACTGAGTTTAAAATCATAGTGTCAGTCCTCATAATTGTGAGGATACTATGTAGTAGCACACTTTTCTAAGTAAGAGAAGTAAAGTCCACCTGGGTTTAAAATGCTGGTAAATTATATCAGCATGACATTGGGACTTTGCCAGCTAGACCGCAAGACTCCATACTTCATTATGGTGTCCTTGCAAGTAAAGGAATCTTGTGCACACACTTTACCAGATGCTTACCTGAAGCCTTTACCTCCCTCCTAAACCTAAAGCCAGCTATATTGGCTAAGAGTCACTGTATGACTGTGGCAGGGCCCAGCTGATGTGTTTACAACCAGGTTCAAGCAATGTGCTTGGGTGGCTGAGATGAAGTTTGACCGAGAAAGGTGGAAAAGAAACAACTGAACATACTTCAGAAATCGCTTACAGCTGAGACCTTTATTGCAATTGAGGAGCGCCAGCATGGTAAACCTCTAAATGCATTATGTTAAAATAATGCCTAGGAAAGGAACATAGATTCGATCATGGAATAAATAAGTTATTTGCTATCACGAAGTGTGATAGGGCAGGGAAAGGAGTTGAAAGGAGTCAAAACCGAGTCGGTTGGCTAGAACCATGAGCTTCCTTGTACTACTCAATTGTGCGTCTTCACACCTGAGGAACCGCGACTGTCCCAATACCCATAAACATAAACTCAGCCCACAGTAATTCCAGAAATCTAGTACTACAAGGTTTACCTGTGGTTAGAACCCTGGAATGTTTGGAGTTCTTTTTAAATGAATGGAGCAGCAGGAGGCTCTCAATGGCTGATGCAGACCTTTCTCTCCTGCACTGCAGTTTGTCTTTTGTGTTCCTGGAAGGGAGGCATCTTCTTACAGCATAATAGATCCATACATGTCCACTTTTTCAAACTGGGAAGTGGGAGATTTTATTAAAAAAATAAGTGAGAATGTATTTTCCCCATTGGCTTAAACCAGAGGCAGTTTTCGAAGGAGACACCTAAAATGAAGCTATTATTGGCTTCAAAAATCAGGTGTTTCCCACCTGAATGGAATCTATTAGAATGTATGTAGAAATTCTGTTTGGCCTCTTTGAGTTCTGGGCATTAACTACTGGTAAATCCCTCAGCAGTGGGTCTTATGGTATACTGTGAAAGTCTCTGTGGTCTCAAACTCACCTCAGCTATCACCGGTATGTAACAGGACCAGTTAAATGTCTTATCTTAAAATATCTAGCACCTACTGCTTCAAGGCCTACTAGTCATTCTGCGTCTAGTCGAAAATGTTTTAGTACAAATGGACTCTATTTCGAATCACTAATAATGCAAACCAAGGTGCAATTGAAAAGAAAGTTACTTATTTTATGAAATGTATCATATTCAGCAACCTGAACAAACGAATCAATTAATAAAGTTGGTGTTTCTTAGCCGTAGAAAGGCGTGTTTTATATTTTAAGACAATCGTCATACAATGTATGCAGAGTTGTAACAGTTGTAACCTGAAAAGTGTGCAGATATTTTTAATTTAATTTGCAATAAATGAATTTTAACAATGTGTATTCAGAGCAGACATTGACAGGTTTTTCTACTTTTAAATAGTTAATAGGGAGCTCCATAGTGCTTTTTTGAAAAGAATGGTTAGACCCCGAATAACATGTCAGAATTTGCCCTTTAATCATTTGAGAATGAGCTGTAGTCTGCTGACCTTTTCTACCTGTATTATGTCTAGGATATATGGCAAAACAATACACTGTCAGGCATAGAACTGGGTAGTTCTCAAGTTTAGGTGGGGAGCAGCTCCTGTTAGACTACCCTACAAAACTAGCGACATTCTAAATGTATACGAGTGTGTGTGTGTATATATATATATTTATATCCTTTAATGTATGGCATTGCAGCCCATGGCAAGGGCGCGAGTTATATTTACCTTAGGACATGAGTTATAGTTACTTGAGATAACTAACAGGTGAATTTCTATGGGTTGATACGTTTATAATCTGAACCCAACTATAACGTCCCTGTAAACTTTGTTTTTTTAAGTGAATATATATATAATGTCCAAAATCACTGTTCTGATCATGAAACAAGGAAAAGGCAAGCCAAGAACTTGACAAATGCTACCTGATAGGTGAAACACGTCGTTCCTTTCAGAACCAATAAACCACGGTGTTGGAAATTCTTGGTGTGCAACTTTGTTGTTTCGTGATCACAATAGTGATTTGGGACGTGATGCTTCATGGAGCGCAAACCGTTGCTAGCATCCACACCGTAATATATTTATATATATATATATATATACATATATGTATATATAATTATATAAAATCGGATAATAGACCAAACAGAGTCTCAATGATTATGAATCAAAAACCAATCAAAAACTTTCCCCCGCTGGCTTTCTGTTGCTGAGCCTCAATTTGCATTACAAAACCTCGGTGGGTGCTTTCCTCTATGCCTGGACCTTTTTGGGCAAGCAATTAGGTTCATCTTTGGTTGCTAGGAGAAGAGTTCTGGTCAGCAGTTACTTTATTTCAAACTGCTACTGTTCAGTCATGCTAAACCTCAAAACTGAAGCCTATTTCGCACATGCACTGGTTGTAATTAAACAGTATGAGGTACCAAGAACAGTGTTTAAACAAAACCACTACAGAAACTCAATGTAACGTTAAAAGGATACACATTTTTGTATTTTTCTGGGGCCTCTACATGGACCTTCATTTGCACCAGAGTATACATATCAGGCTGCACATTCAGGGTACACTCAGGACAAGGAAGTACATTACAATGAGCCTCCCAAAAACAGTATTTCCCTAGCGGATTAGAAGAGCTCAAGCAGCAAAATTCTATTTTGCCTGGAGCACTGGACATCCTTTTCCTGCGTGCGCAGTCTCTTCTTTGGAGAGTGTGTACTGCTTCGCTACCCCCTGCCTGTTTAGGGATACAAGCCCATGAGATATAGAAATCTGAATCTCACTGATAAATAAGTATAATATTATCCTTTTAAGGTGATAGGGGGTTCTATGTTTGTTTCTTAAGCAACAGTAGATGCCTGAAGCATTATCATCAAACTGCAAAAGAGAAAAGAGTTATGAAGCTTTACAGGACTAATCATCTCAGGTCCATGTACCGGATCTGGACTGGATTTAATGGAATTAAATACAATTCTCATCAGTGTTTAAATAGCTGGTGCCCACTCCGTGACTTCGCAAAGAGGGATATAGGGATCTGTAATTTCAATTAAGAGACTGAAGGAGCTGAGCACCAGTCTTTAAGACGGCCGCTCTTATTCACTTATACATTATTAAAAGTCAAAATGTGCCAAGCTTCAAATTCCGCTGCAGCTTAAGCATTAATACAGACTACTTATTCATTAATAACCTCACACGACTAGACAGGACAATGCGTCACTGTTCTAACCACTTGCAATCATATCAGCCTTCCTGTTTGTATCAAACCACAGGAAAAAATATACCAAACTTTGAGGCATTCAAAACTGGCCTTGTACCAGTACTTGAATGAACCGTGAACCTGCGGTACAGGAAAAAAGAAACAAAGCAGTGATGCCACAAAAATGGACACAGGGCAACTATATATTGGGAGACAACCCAAGGATCCGTGCTTAGTACCAGTTCCAAGGCTGCGCACCCTAGCTTTGCTTCTAGTCCCTGTGCATTAATTATTAAACCATGGACTTATGTGCCATAGTGAACGTAACAATCAATGTGTCCTTCTACCCCTGAGGGTCAGGGGCGCATTACTCTTCTCTCTGATGCCCCAAAACTTTGTACTAACAGCCTTCAAGAACCTTCTTGATTACAGCAATGGTATCAATACTGAGCTCCCTGCCAAAATGTTAAACAGAGCAGGGCAAGTCTAGAAATGTGGTACTTAATACAAGTCTGGCACATGGAATACTCTGTCAGAAACGTGGGGTTATCCCATCCACCATATTACAACTGCATTATATCCTATGGCACGGTGGATAGAATAGCTATCATATTTTAACAGAGTCCATCCTCAAACTTTGAGAAAGGACCCATGTCTCTTAATGTAAAAGGCCCCAAAGGGATCTTACCCAGCAACTTTACAATGGCTCCCTCCAACCAAACACCACATTATCCTGTGAGAGAGGCAACAAGCACTACATGGCCAGAGGCAGTCCCGCCTCAAACGAGTGCAGCACCTTACCCACCAATCAGATGATGAAGCTTTGACCCCAAAAATCATGCAGGCGATCTGACCGTTGAAATACATTAGTTTTACATGCACCTCACAGTACTTTTGTGGCTCCTGCATTGGGATTTCTCTGTTGATCCACATCCACCTGCAACTTTACTGGTCGAAGTTCAGAGGAGTGCTGCCATATGAAGTGCACTCTACAGATGGATTACGGGCTTCCAAACTTGTTCTGATATTTTCCTTTACCTCTTTGACACCTCAATTAAGTGTGTGAGCCAGGCGCAGTTAACTTTATCACAACAAATGTGTTGTTTCCCGTGCAGGAGTGAGCCTCCATCTGCATTGGGAAAAGTACATTAGTGAAAGATAAACTACACTTTAAAACTGATGGTTTCTGGTTTTCACTTGTAGATGGGCTGACTTTAAAAGAGGAGAGGATGTCCTGAACAGGAGTGCAGTGACTAAGTCTGCCTGGAGGGTGATGCCTGGGAGGTCCCCGAGACATCCTTTGCCCTCTACTATGAGGTGCGATCGCGGGGCACAGTGATAGCACGTCAGAACCTTGATAAGTAAACTTACAAGGAGACACGCCTAGGCCGATGAACCGTTTGACCACGTTCGGAGACTTCCCAGTACGAGATATCTTTCTGGCATCACAAAATCAATATATCAATAATCCAATCAATATTCTTAGTAACTAATCAACAAGTTAATCCATAACATTTAATAAGAATCAATAAGTGAATACACCATGACCTTTCAGTCAGGAATAACCACACAAATCTAGTTGAGTGTTAAGATATTTATTCCCTATTGATTACAATCTAATAGTCATCACCGTTAATCTCATTAGCAATCAGTCTCAATAGTAACTCTTCAGATTTTGTAATTAGACCATAGTTAATCAATGCATAGAGAATATTCATTAAGCATTAACACGTCATTAATAAGAAGCAGCTTAGCAAAGGCTCAGTAGTGCAAGATTCAACAAAGCAAGAACTCAGTCATTTATCTATTTGCGACCGGTATTTGTGAACACCTTAACTAACCTCGGATTAGCATCAGCATGTTGGGCTTCATGCAAAACACCCTTTAGCAAACACAAATTTGTAAAACATCTAACTATGGCCTCTATCAAAAGAGCATTTGGTATCTAGAAAGAAAAGGCAAACAGACAATTACTATTTTCATCAGATAGTTACCCCTCCAAATGAATCAGCAAATCGCGTCAGTCTTCGTCCTCAGGACATCAGTTGATTCACCATCAGCAAAGATAGGACAGGACAAAGTCTCAGTATAGCATAGCTAAACAACAAGGCTCTTCCCTCTTATGGAGGAGAAGTAAGCATCAGCAAAGGACTTAGATAGAGGATGGTTTAAAGTATCAGGAAGAATAAAAAGCAAAGGCTCAAAAGAGCAATGGCAAAGTATAGCTTAAGGCAGAACGTCAGAATAATGGCCAATAATGTCTGAATAATAGCTAATAAATGGCTAATAATAACTGATTTCTCCTCGGGTCATGCGGTTATATAAAAACTGTCAAACTAGCCCTTAATTCCCCATTGGATAATATTTGGTGCATCATTATCTCTGTCCAATGATTCTCCAAGCACTTCACTAGAATTTTCCCCAGAACATAGTTCTCATATCGTTGATTGGCCCATGTTATTGACGTCTTCATCGGTTGGAATGTCAGGTAAGAAAAGTTACACTTTACGCTCCAGTCAGTAGTCCCATTGTTTTCTCCTACTCCAGGCAGCCTTGCACCTCTTACGAATTACACTGTTGCATTCAGCAAGAACGTCTCCTTGAGCAAGTCAGGTCCCATGAGAAAGAATTTAGAATTTAGTACGGCTACACACACATCTAGCTTCTGGAAAAGGACAGCTTCGTGTCCTTCAGGAAGACAGCACATTGCATGTTAGGAAAAACACAATTTAATATGAGACCAGGCAGCTAGGCCCAGACCGTCGCTAAACTAAGGCCTAGTGATTTATTTAACAAAACCATAATACATTACTCTAATTATGAGATGGTAATACAAATTCAAAACGTTAGTACATAATTAATTCATCATTAATAATCTTCATTAGACTTCGTATACATTGGTGACCACTTCCCCGTGGGCACATTTCAAACGCGTATATTATTTTCTACATTAACACATTTTCTATGCAGCTTCATTACAGAATATATTGGAAGCTTTTCATGTTAATATTAATTTTAAAGGACACACTCCAACAACAGTGAGTACATTCCACCTCTCAGTGGCAGACAGTGAGCCACACGACAGGCTCTCAACCTCTGCACGTGTCAGTAACATGGTGCAGGCACACAGGGAAAGGAATCATTCATTTTCATGGTGCAACGCCCCTCCGGTAATATGGGAATGCCCCCTTGAGATCGCACCAGTGTACATGATGCGCTGGAGCAATATGTATTACAGAAGAGCCATGCAAGCGCTCGAGGCCCTGTGCTTCTCTCAGACAGACAGCAATATTAATTTATGATTACCTCTAATATGAACAAAACACAAGACGTGAGTATTGAAAAGACTGCCTTCATCCACTATGACTTCATCCAGGTTCCTGAAGACCAGGTTTCCACAGATCCAAGAACAGTGGGGTAGGAGGATGATGTGGTGCTACTCCGTAATCGATGTTTATTCAAAACAAAGGGAATCACAATACATGGTTCCAACTCTCTCAGAGTGACGGACTTTCCACAAAGTGTAGTGCAGTGGACACATTAACACTCCATCAATGACAGAGGTGAGCAACGCCACACTGGTAAGTGTAAATGTGCTACATGCAGACATAAAATACCCCCAAACTTGCACCCATCTTTTCTGAGGTATTGTCCACAAAGGAAATGGTCTTGATGCTTTCCAATTCTTCATATGTGGAATAGAAACCCTAAAAGTAAATACAATTTACCTATGCAATATTATGCAGAAAAGTCACTGAATGTAGATATATGAATTAACCAATTGTCTTGCAAACTAAAAAATGAACTAAAATTAAGCTGGTAATATCTGAAGTTCCTCAAGAGTATTCAATGTGATTTTACCACATTTTCTTACATATTTATAGTGGGTTTTCACTACTGTTAGAGAAATAGAATTGGAAAGGTATTACAAGAAATGAGCTGTCTGGTATGAATACTCTAGCTATATGATGTATCCACGCTTTACAAATGTAGCACTTCAATTGCTACACATGCAACATAAAATATCCACAGAATTTTAGGAGTGGGTATTTTTAAGTAATTGGGGAGGATGGGAGTTTTCTGCAATGAATAAGCTTACCAACATGTTATGGTAACACACAGTTGCAATAATGTAAACCTAGGCTCAAACCCCTGGTAGCTATGGCACAAAACAGACAGGCTTAACTTAGGAAAGTTTGTAAGGTATTCACCAGTAACAAAACAAAACGCAGCACTTCAACTTCTACTCATTCAACGAACTACAATTTACCTATGCAGTATTATGCAGAAAAGTCACTGAGGGCCTCATTATGAATCTGGAGGGCGGAAAAGGCCGCCCGCCCGCCAAACTCCCACATTCAGGAGACCGCCAGTGCGGTCTCTCCTTCCCCCTGGCCCTATTATGAGTTTCCCGCTGGGCCAGTAGGCATAAACAGTTTCCGGCCACTGGCCCGGCAGAAAATGCACAACAACATTGATGCCGGCTCGTAATACGGCCAGCGGCAACGCTGTTGTGCATCAGGTGCACCAGCACCTGTCGCGTAAATCACTGTCTGCAAAGCAGACAGTGATTTGCACAACGGGGCTGACCAGGGGGGCCCGGCACCCTGTCTCTACCAGCCTTTACATGACGATGCAACCAACATGTAAACACCGCCAGAGAGAGGGGTCGTAATCCTGGTAGCTATTGCACAAAGCCGACAGGATTAATTTAGGAACATGTATAAGGCATTTAGCAGTAACAAAACAGTTAAAAACATAAAACAATAAAATTCCACAACCAATTTATGAGGTGGAGAAAAATGTACTGGGTAAAATGACAAAAAACAAATAATGGGCTTTAGATTTGATGTTTAAAGATTTAAGGGACAAATTTCCATTGTTTTTGGATGACAGGGACCGAGGCACAATTTCAGACCAACTGCAATGGGACGTGGGTTGGATACATAGAACAGGTCCTCCCATTCAAAGAATTTACCTACTCACAGTCTCTGAAACTGCAGCCGAAATGTTCCAGTGGATCAAGGTTGCATGCTGTATCCACTGAAGTCCTAAAAAAGTTGGATAGCTGCTGGCAAGGTCATGCTGAACACACTGGTTTTAGCTGCAAAAGTTCTGGGTAGGAGAAATTCTAATTTCACAGCTACCGAAGTCTTCACGGAGGGCTGATGTTTTTCATGCTTCCTTCTAGTCAAGATTTCTACCTTTGGACTTAGGGTCCAACTATGATCGCGGCAGTGAGACAACTGGACCAGCAATACGCGGGTGCGGAGGCAGTCAGCAAGCCGTCAACCTCCCTACCGTCGTATTATGACATTTCTGCTGGGCTGATCGGTGGAATCAGTGTGACAGCACTGGCCTCAGCTCTCAGAGAGAGCTGCGGCCAATGCTGCCATGCACAGCACACTCGGAATACGCACTGTCTGCCAGGGCAGACAGGATGCATTCCGAGTGTGCTGACAGGGGGACTCCTGCACTGCCCACGACATAGCCCCCTCTGTGGCACAACTCTGCCTTCCACCAACCTTTTCATGGTGGGGACCCCGCCATGAGAAGGCTGGCGGAAATGAAAGTAGTGATCAGCATACCGGTGCCAAACTCGACACCACCGTTGCTGACCACAAATTTTACCGTTGCCAACTCATTGGGATGTCTGATCCTGGCAGTGGCAGCGGTGTTGTGGAGCTTGAACCGCCAGGGATGCAATGGTCGGACTGCCAGTACAGCAGTCCTAGGGAGGTCCAAGGGACTGCCATACCCATAATCAGGCCCTTAGTCTTTTTCATGGAGCGCAAAATCCTTCAATGGAGTGAGTTGGAGCAAAATTAGACCTGACTGTTTCCCTTACCTCTCCTGATTTTGCTGCTAACCAGAGCTAAAGAGTTTGTGTTTTCTTCTTGAAGCATGGTAAAATCGGCTTACACCCAATTGGCACATTTAATTAACTTGTAAGTCCCTAGTTAAATGGGACACAGCCTGTAAATTAAATGCTGCTAGTGGGCCTGCAGTACTCATTGATTGTGCCAGCCTCTTAAGTAACCCTTCAAGTATGTCACAGGCCTGCCATTGCAAGCTGTATGTGCAGTTCAAAACTGCCATTTCGAGCTGCCAGAATAAACCTTTTGTCAGGCCCAAACCTTCCTTTTTAATACACGTCACCTCTGGGGTAGATCCTAAACAGCCTAAAGGGCCGGGTGTGTTATATATAAAAAGTTGGACATGTACTTTTAAGTTTTACATGTCCTGTTAGTGAAAAGCTCCCAAATTCTTTTTTCACCTTTGCAAGGTCTACGTCTCACACAGGATAAAACTGGTGTACCTCATTACAGTTAACAAGTGATTACATTTGACTGGAAACAGGTGGGAATGTCATGGTTGGTGTTTGAGAAATTGTACTTTAAAACCTTCTTTAATGGTAAATTTAGATTTTGAGTCACCATTCTGAAAATACTGCCAACATTGCCTGCTCTGGGGACTCTAGGTCTCACATCGTCCTGTGTCAAGAGGCATTTTCTGAAAGGGGGTGGACCTGCTGGGGGCATATAGTGCTGCCCTGATACCTGCAGTGATGGACACCAACATCGCCTGCACTGGGACTCCAGGTCCCACACCACCCTGCAACAGGAGGCGCTTGCTGCAATGGGGTGGACTTGCTGAGCGCATTTAGCACTGGCCTGATACCCACTGTGGGAGACTTGTCCAGGCAAAGCCCGGTCCAAGGGAGGGCCCGGGCTGGGCCACCGTTCTGCCATCTGCATCTCCCAAGGTACGATCTTTCCACATTTTTTGAGCTTGTGCTGAGAAAGAGTTAGATCTTTCTGTGACTTTTGGACTTTGATACTGTCCTAGCCTATTCTACAATAATGGGGGAAAGGAAGTTACTGGCGACATCTATGAGGTAATCCATGTCAACAAAAAAGTCCACTCCTATATCCACTAATACGCTAACAGAGATAGACAATTTAATTGAGGAGGTGGCAACAATGTTGCATACCAAATCTCCATCTATTGCTAATCCCCCACCTGCCTCGAGCGTTACTCCATCCCGTGGTAATAAGGGGCCTGGGAAATTCACTGCTGGGATCTTTTGTAAAAAACATTGGCAAAAATCTAAAGTATCCCGCATGCAGCCTCGTAACCTCTTGAGCAAAAGAAATGGCCGTATTTTGATGAGTCCTTTGACCTTTGTCTCTGCCACGGAGATTTCTCCACCCCAACCCCCTGTTACACCCAACGTTTCTTGCAGCAATCGTTACGCCCCTCTGGCAAGCCTAGGGCATGCTGTCACTGCTGAGGTGGCCACCGTGGCTGACAGAGGATCCAAGGAAAACCAAGCTAGCTCTCTGATAGGACTGGTCCAAACTTTGAATAAGTCTGTGGTGGGCCTCAAACAGAAATAACCTCACTAATTGATCTACAAAAAGCCAACTTGCTTGCATACCATCAGCTGCTAGTGGGTGAACCTACCTCATATGGTATGAACTATTTGACTACTGACCTTATGAAAATCTCAGTGCTGCCCCACTGCAGGAAGACCGACTACACACCTCAGGCTTCTAGCTTCCTTAGTACCTCCCAGAGGCCAGGGAAGAAGACGGAAGGCCTTAATATAGTAGACAGCCCATGTAATAATTATTTTCCTCCAGCTTTTCAACACCACATGAAATATGCTCCAGATCGCATAAGGCTTGGCCCTCCCCATTCCACACTGAGTAATGGATCTGGGTTAATGAAACAGTCTTCAACTCGACTCCCTGGCCTTTTAGCTGCCAGCCCTTATCTTCAGGTGTGCAACTTGGAGAATTGAAGTACCATCTTTATGCATAATAACCCAAGGTTACCAGAAGGGGCTAAAGAAGATCAAGCTTCACTAATCAATAAAGCCATTTACTGGCTTCGTAATTTGAGGAAATGCTTGTCTGTCATTCGTCAGGACATTGTTGGAGAGAAAAGCATTCAATCTTCATTGGGTGGATAAGACTCTTTTGAGCTAACTCCAGGTTCCTGTAGCATAGTAGATAACCTCATTGCCCTAGAGCTGGGATTTCTAACCCTAGAATTGTCTAAGATCTGTCTGAAACTCAATGTGCCCAGTACCACAGCTGTGAACGATCTGATTCCATCACAGCTCAGGGGCACTGACTTACTTGAGGTATGACAGCCAATTCCTCCAGCTGAACCGTCTTCATTGTTTCCTATTCCAAGCCTTTAACATGAAACCTGGAAAAATATTGTCATGGAGAACATTGCTGGCCTTAATTCTAAACTGGCCAATCCAGACTGGGGGATTTCTATTGACTCATTTGATCTTTGCATACTTCAGAAAACCTGGAGTGTGGGCCCAGTGCACAGATCGGAGTATAAATCCTTTTTTTGCCCAGCCAACTCACAGGGTAGGGATTGGCCTCCAGGTGGTTTAATTACATAGATCAACAATGTGCTAGCTTGTACATTCCTCAGATATTTTGGTGTCGTCTCTTGCCAGGGGTGGCTCTTCCTATTAACTTGTCAATGTCTATAATAGGCTGAATGGGGCAAATTGCAAATCTTGTACTCTTCAAACTCTAACTATGCCATTGACTCCCTCCTAACGACCAGGTAATTGTTGCTGGTGATTTTAATGTAACATTTGATCATCTGGGCTTTAGTTCTCTCAATATAGCGGAGGAAGAAGATGTGGCTTGGGGCGTTCCTCGGTGAGATCTGGAACCTTTTAAAAGGTGCACAGTGGCAATTAACTAGCTGATGGGTCTGTCTCTGACTCTGCCTCAGACCATGTAATGGGAGGTCCACTTCCATTCATAACAGTGCCTACACTTTCAAGCATCTACAGCACAAGAAATCTATTGATTATACATTTATATCCATACAGATATGGTCTTCCCTTACAGACATGGTGGTGGTCGAGCCCCAGGGCTGTGAGAGGATCCCTTGGTTTGCATATATCAAATCCACGCTTTTTGAGATTGGTTTGTCCTCTTATCGGGACACTCCAGATGTAGAAAAGTCAGTTTCTCGCACCTTAGTTTGCCTATGTTAAAGCACCTTCATTTTTTCCTTAGATAGCTGGCACTTTGCATGTGACCGGTGGTATCTTGCATTATATGTATCATGCTATGGCAATGTATTTTTTTATTCTGTATGTCTGTTTTATATTGCTTTTATGGATCGATTTTTCAGGTGCCTCCCAGGTCCCAGACCCTTGGTGTGGCATCATTTGATCTCCTTAGTGAAGAAAAGGAGAAATCTGGAAGTCTTGGGCCCTTCACAAATGGCCCATTTGTGCCAAAATCATGCCACCTGCCCCTACCGCCAAGGTGAACCTGCAGTGAACCTGACTCTTTGTGCTACAGTGACAGCCACTGACAACAGACAACAAGAGACCTGAACTTTGCGCTGCAGCACGGACAGCCCACAGCCAATGTGAATCTCCAGCAGTGACGGTCCATGATGCCTAACAGGATTTTCCTGCTGTTTGCTCTACAACTATCCATGACGCTCTCCTTGCTCCTCGAGGCCTCCTCCGCCATTAACTCTTCGTGCTAGACTTTAGAAGTCAACTCTTTCAGTAGGACTAACCAAGTCCCTTTATCCGGCCCATGCTCCATCGCTGTTGGCCTGAACCTGTGACTTTCACCCAGCCTCAAACGTCCAGATAACTGTGAGTGTTTTTAGGCTCTATACTTACCTTAATTCTTTAAAATTGCACTTTTCCGTTCATACGGATTGAATTTTTGTAAATTTGGTGTCACATAATTTACTTTTACTCAATTTTTCTAAATTAGTGTGAGATTTTTCTTCTGTTGTACTTTCATTTTATTACTGTTTGTGTGCTGAATAAATACTTTACGAATTACCTTTAAGTTAAGCCTGACTGCTTCTGTGCCAAGCTACCAGAGGGTTAATTACAGGTTTATTGGCTTTTTGTGGTTCAGCCTGACAAGTGTTCTGGCTGGCGCTTGAATAGGGTTTCACACCCTCAACCAACAACCCAACTTCTCACACACAGGTATCTGACCTAGAAGCGTCAAGTTTGGAGGAAAACCTACCAATGTCTTGCACCAGTGATCCTACCTTAAAAAAAAGCTAGTGAACCATGCCTGTCAGTGAGGGGCCTGCCAGTGTCTAACAGTGCAAGAGCAGGGCCTGGGCTGTAGAGAGCTAAGCTGCTAGTGGAGACAAAAGAGCAGAAACATCTTCACTGCACAAAAAGGCAAGATGCCTGCTTTCCTGTGCCTTTTCTAAGAAACCTATGTTCACCGAATAATGCTACATTGTCTGATGTATACAAATATAGATTTGACTTTTGGTCCCTGTACTGTGTCATATTTCATAATCGGGATAGTGCAACAAGTGATTTTCAAGGATTTTCAGTTTTTTGCATAAGTGTTATTTATTGATAGTATTGTCAATGGCAGGTTAGGTCTTGCAGCCAGGTGTCCAGCTGTCTTTGTTTGGAGTGACATTTGCCAAAATGCAGCAAGGCAGTATTTTTCTCTTAATTCCAGTCCTCGATATGTGGACGCCATTTCCATTTTATTTCACATCATACACATATCAAAAATATAAAATGTTACCGGATGAATATTTAACAGAGCATATTTCAATAGATAGACCCTCTAAGAACTATGTGGTGTTCCCGCAGTTGCGGCTAATGCACTGTTCAGGCATGGCTATAGGGAGGCTATATTCAAACAGTTGTTTCCGACTTTGAAACAGGCATTTCTTTAGCACTCATTAAAAACATTTAATCTGATGGGCAGATTTCAAATATAAACCCTCAAATTTAAGGGTGACCCTTGAAGACTTTCCAATGCTAAATGGGATGCTTTAAGATTTCTTACTGATTTTGCTGCACATTTGGGACCTAGACTATTTTTGATTTTGCTTATTATTCTGTATTGTCCAATTACTGACAGCATTGATGGCAAAGATATAGGAACCTGAACTTTACAATTTCGTTATGATACCCGTTACATTTTTGTAATAAATGATTATATGTTTTGCAATTCTGCCCCAGAACTCGCTTATTGAGTCAGTGTTTTCCTACTTAACTGCATTTTTGATGTGCTAGTTTGGTACCTTGTCTCTGGGACACATTGCCTCATGAAACTGAGGTTTAACATGCCCCCACCCCATATATCCACCTGTCGGCGTGCAATGCACCTTGTCTCTGGGACACATTGCCTCATGAAATTGAGGTTTAACATGCCCCTCCCCCATCTATCCACCTGTGGGCATGCTAATGAGATGACTTTAAAGGTGTAAGATTTTAGGGGTATACAACACCCATACTGGGCAGAGCTGGAGCTCTGAACCCAACATTGTCGCGCCGCACCTCCCGGTGGCACAGTTGGATTGGGTTGCGGCGGGAGCCATGGTCTGATTTCCGTGTCGCAGGGCCCGCCGCAATCGTTTTTTTAGGCCACAGATTGTCCTCGCCGCTGCGGCGAGGATGGGACCCCGAAATTGGACTTCTGTTCTCGCTGTGCATTTTGCGCGGCATCCAGACTTCAGTTAGGTCCTTGGGTGCTCCCCCCCCAGCCTCTTTCTTACCTGGCGTTGTCTTGGTTCTTCTTTCTTCTTTTCTAGTTCTCTTCCTGGGGGAAGCCATCTTTGGCTATTCCATCATACTTTTCTCTCCTCTGGTTCCCTGCATGCGTCTGTTCCTTTTTTCCTGTGGTGTTTTTTCCTATCTGTTCTATTACTCTTTTCCCAATTCAAGATGGCAGTCTATCCCTTTCCTGTTTCTTACTTCCTGTTTAGGGGTATATAAGGACCTTGATTTCCTTTCTCCTTGCGTTGCAACACTGCTCTGTGGTGATTACGCTCCTGCTGGTTTTCTCCAGTTTTTCTTCTTGTTTTTTCCTGTTTTTTTCTTGCATTAGTCCTGGTTCAAGACTTTGATTTTTTCTTGTGGCTTTCTTCTTCCAGGGAGTTCCCATATGGAGCTTTTTCCCTTTGGGGTTTTTCCTCAGGGACTCCTTCTGGAAGGCACGGACTGTATTGGCATCCACTGTCAACAGCACTGTGGCTACCGGAAAGGGTCACCCTACCTCGGCCAGAGCCGGACCTGCAAGAACCGAGGCTGCACGCCATCTCCCTCTGGTCTGGACGGTAATCCAAAACCATAGCCTGACAAACATTTGTGATGCACCTTTTCTGTGCTAAAGGGATGCCTGCCCTATGCTGCCCTGTTGATACCTGTTCTGTGCATCTTAACAAAGCTTTGAGACTTCTTTACTATGCAAAAGTCAAAATCATTGTTCAAAATTAATTCTGCTTTTAGTATAGGAGGTAACTATGACTTAAGAATTATGTTTATCATGTAGTCTCGACAATCAGTCACAATTCTTGTCCTTACGTTCTGTCTTTAAAATCATTAATAAACAAGATGGACACCCAGAGTATGAAACATAAATGGCACAGAACGCCTCGAGGGGTCTGTGTATCAAACAGAAAATGCTATTCACAGTGGAAAGAGCAAATAAATAAATGTTTAAAGAAACCACCTCGAGATCTGACGGCTCAGTATGAAAAGTGAAAAAAAGATATGAAAGCAGTGATGGGGGCTAGATAGCAGCTTAGTGCCTGGCAACAGGTCAGAATCTGCAGCCAAAGTGGTAATCAGGCACTTGTTGGAACTGGCTCTGTCAGCTGAGCCATCACGGATAGCTGACACTTAGAGGGGCTCGGCTGCAGAGAAGCGTGCGGTGACACAGCAATCAGACCCCAGGGAATGCTGCTATCCTGGGTTTGAAATTAGCAGTTGTCTTCGCCCGCCTTTTCCAGTCAGCTATAATCATATTCAGCCAAGTCTGAAATGCTGTTTTTTGGCTCGTTTGATGGAAACTGCTAATGGAGTTGGGGCTGCCATCTTCGATCAGACATGCGTCTTCACTGGCGAGATCTCTTCCTGCCAATCCGAATTTCCGAATATTTAAAATATATGAGCTGAGCTCACGGATACCATCTAGTTCTCTACACTTTGGCACTTTGGTGACTTTTGCTCTGCTGAGAGGTAGAGTTTAACAGCAGGTCACGACAGGAAGACGTGCCCCCCCACCCCCCAAAACAAAAAAAATACACACGCTCTGAAGCTTGGTGTGCAGGCCTTTTATTTCACCGTTTTAACCAAGCTTTGGCAAAGCCAATAATTCTCACCTAGTTTTACGTGTACGTGTTCTTTGTAGTATTTCTATGATATATTTGGATGCACAAACAGATACAGTCATACATGCGAAAACAGAGAACAGCTTAACTGACCTACATTGAAAGAGTTCATCAGGAAACCCCCAGCCTTCACTATGCGAGCAGCTGATGGTGAGGCGGAGCTTGGGGGCGTACGATAACTACTAAAACCATCCAGACAGGGAAATTTAGAAGAAGCTCTGGTAGTGATACTGCTGTTTATCAAGAGTTTGTTGGAAGCAGGGCTGTCTTTAGGGAAGTGTGACAACTTATGGGTTTAAAAGAACCTATTGCAGAGTTCCTTGTGTGTCCAGCAGTTTGCAGGCAACACTAAGTGTCAAGAGAGCTGGTGATTCATCTTCCTGCTAGAGAGAGAACTTTTGCCCAGTGGCAGTTTTGACCCATCATAAAGTAGCGCAGAAGGTTTATATGCCTTCAGCAAATAATGTGTATGATGCAGATCCTAGAACTCTATTTTATAATGTGGATAGCTCAGTGGGTTACTTCTTTAGTCACAGAGATACTTTTGATACTTGCAGTTCATAAGTTAAAATCCTAATATAGTACACTGACCTATGAACTCTCATCACAGAGCTGCATGCAAACCACATGGTATAGGTCATAAAATTGTGCTTTTTTCCAGGTCTTCCATTAGCCTAATGTTGCTAATAAGGCTTAGTTTGGGTAGAAATACATTCGTATAAGTAAAGCCAACTGCAACCACTGTGCTACATTTGAAATCCTATGGTTGTGCTTCTACAGACCAAACACTCTTAAAACAGACTCGGAATGATATGAGTTCTACACCTTGTAATCCTCATTGTTTTATATAACATTTTCTATAGACTGACATCTACCCGTATGATTCGCTGTCTCTTTATAATGTGTGTGTGATTTAAAGTGCTCTGACAACCTACACTGGTATGAGTAGCACTATAAAACAAATGAGATGCATGTGAGAATGGGGCTATGGAGAGATGAGGGTCACTGTTGGGGAAGGATGTCACTTGAGGGGGTAGGTGGGAGGAGTGCTGAAAAATACTGTTGCACTGTATGTTCCATTCAGTGGAAGTCAAACTCAAAAACACACGACCTCCCAGGCTTTGAATAATACCGGGTTTTAATGGAAGAGTTTAGCCTGCACAAAATCTCCAATTGTCCTTAAAACAAAAAGGAAAAAAAGAACTAAACACCTATTTTACTCACAAAAATGTACCATTATCGAACAGGATATCCAACTTGAGGTACTGAACGCCAAGGGGGGTACTAAATTGGCTCCCTGCACCGAAAACTATTATTACAAACAATGCCCCATTTAGACATACGCCTTCAAACGTTAGGAATGCTTCCATATTCTCAGTCTCTATAACTATAAAGGCTTATACTAATAAAATACTTTCCAGAATCCATCCAACTGGTGAATGCAGCTTCAGTTTATGCTGATTTCTGGCGAAGTGCGTCACCACTAAGGCACTCAACCAGAAACTGAAAGGAGACACCCTACGGGAGCTACCGTGGGGTTGTGCATGGTCAGTCTGCCGGACTTTCAATCATCAGTGCGCTCCTGTGATTGTGTGTGAGGGAGGATATTTCAAGGGGTGTCAATATCTGGAGTTACACTGCTCCAAGTGGTTTGTCACTAAAGTTATTAGAATTGACTGTTGTGGCCTCCTTCCATACAGTGTTCTGTCTGTTTGTAGTCAACCTATATTGTTATGTACAATACCACTTGATCGGTGGTGTATGGTCTTCTATGTGCGCTGTAGTTTTGAATTCCCCTAACCTATAGTGCTGCTCTTTCTTAGCCCCTAAGTTTGAAGTGCCAATGACGGGCAGAACTACAAGGTTGGCAAATAAAAACAAGCATTTGCAATGCAACGGGTCTGGCATTTGCTCGTGTTAGAGCTGATAGCGTTGTAAACTCCTAACCGGACTTTTCACTGATAATGAAACCTATCGGCAAACGTGCAATTATGTACGTAACCGGAAAAAGTGCAATTAACTGTGTAACAGGGTCAATATTATGTAAAGCGCTCGACTTCTGCCAAGCGAGATCGCGCTGGGAAAATAGAGAAAAAGTAGTCCACGAGCCGGACGGAAAACAGGGAGTCTCGCATGTTTTCTGTACTTGGTCGATGCGCTCGAGGAGGGCTATCCACCTGAAAAGGCATGACATATGATCCACTAATGAAATCAAGCAGATTCTAACAGGCAAGCCCACGAGCCAATGAAAGACAAGGCTCGACCCCAAAGATCTCCCCACACACATCAACCCCCACTACGAGTCTGGATCGTCAATAAATCTAGGAAAGGCTACGGCATGTGGTCACAATTACTATGAAAAGGCCAAATATTCCCTTTTCATTCTTTGGGGAGCACTTCAGCATGCAAAATATTATTTTGCCTACAGCACATCGCTTTGAGAATGAGGAACACATTCATTCACTTTCCTCAGAGCTAGCTTTGGGAGTTTCATGCACAATGTTTTTTAACCTAACTCATACAAATGTCTGAAAAATAACTATCTGTAAAACATGGATTAATTATGTTTTGAAGACATATTTATTGTTTTCAATAATGCAAACACTCAACGGTTACATAACCAATTGCCATCACCCCACATTGTTTCTTTAATAAATCATTTCATCAAGAAAAACAAATGAACAGCAAAGTATCACAAACGTAAACAATTGAACATCCAATTACAGTAACAACTGAATATCCAAACAAACAGGATCCAAGCATAAATATTAAAATTACTGTATTGTGTTATTTATTCATTTCCAAGGCATGAAGAGATTATAATAAATTTTCTAATCACAGAAAATGGGAATATGGGTTGATACATA
The DNA here is from genome assembly GCF_031143425.1 of Pleurodeles waltl. Classification (NCBI taxonomy): domain Eukaryota; kingdom Metazoa; phylum Chordata; class Amphibia; order Caudata; family Salamandridae; genus Pleurodeles; species Pleurodeles waltl. The sequence goes on along the minus strand of NC_090444.1, from coordinate 1,686,198,015 downwards.
GTCATTACGTGCACCCATATGCATCTTATGCAATTTTCCAGTGTTCACATATTTGGTGTAGGATATGTTCCTCAACTGATCTCCGTATGTAACTATGAGAGAACTGGGGCATCAGAGGAATCATGCTGCATTAAGCATTTGAGGCAGTGCTGGATTACATATGAAATTTTTATGAATTTGTTATGGGCACAGAAATATGATCTGGCTTAAAGGGGTTTGTCATTCATATGAGGCTGTGCTAGCCATATCCGACTGTATCTGGGAATATGAGGCTGGTGTTGGGCATGTGAAACTTTAGAGGATAAGGAAGATTACAGCTTGGCAAGTGAGGCTGTACCTTGGCACGCAAGGATGTGCTTGGTCATAGAAGACGAGACCTCAGCATTTGAGGCTCTCTCTGGACATATGGCACTGTGCCTTCTTATGTTAACCACATCTGATACAGCACAAAATGAATCATAACCGTAAGAATATCTTGGCGTTAGGTTGATGCAGACAAGCAACATTAAGTGAGGTAGGCCAACTGACTAGAATAGCTATGTTTTAATCGTTTTTTAAAAATTTCCATATTCTGAACATAGTCAAATATGCAAAGGTAGTTTATTCCAGTGGAAGGGAGTGAGACAGAACTATCTCCTGCCGTACTTGGCAGTGCAAATTTGTGGAATTTGCAAAAAGACTTTAGGCCTGATTTAGAGTTTGGCAGATGGGTTACTCCATCACAAACGTGACGGATATCCCATCAGCCCTATTACAATTCCAACAGGATATAATGGGTTCGTAATATAGCCGACGGGATATCCATCACGTTTGTGACTGAGTATTCCCATCTGGCCAGATCTAAATCAAGCCCTGTGTCTTTAAATCTTAACATTCTGGTAGGGTTAGACTGTCTGAGCCTGTTTTGCAAGTATGATCAGGGCTCGAAAAATCATATAAATGTTACTAGACCTGCAGGTCGAGTACCTTAAATAATCTACTTGACCTAACTGTAATGTACTTGACCAGTAAACGGGTCTCAAATTGTGTGATCTTATGCAAATAGTTTACAGAGTTGCCTTTTTCTTAATTCTCAGATATGATTGCACCTTCAAATAAGTGAGCTCAGCATTTCTGCAGTACAAAAAAACTAATTTGTTTGATTAAGTAGATTAAAGTTTGCTGTATGCATCATAAGAATCTAGCCCACATAATCTAGGACCTGTGTTAGGTCAGCATTTGGATTCTTTAAAATGGGGGAGATTAGAGCAGTTTTTCACATTGGTTTATGAAGTTGGGGCGAGGTCACAAGAGTAGACATTGACATGTGATTCTTCTTTAAGGAATCTGTTCCTTTGCATAATAACCTGTGCATATATTGTTGAGCTGGGCATCTGAGGCTGTATGTAAGCACTTCAACCTCTATTGGTCATATGGCACTGCAGTTGGCATGAGAAATATCATCTTCGCTTTTGACCTTGATATTTAACCCCTTCGCTGCCAGGCCTTTTCCCCCTCCTGTGCCAGGCCTTTTTTTGGCTTTTTGGGCAGTTCGCGCTTAGGCCTCATAACTTTTTGTCCACATAAGCTAGCCAAGCCAAATTTGCGTCCCTTTTTTCCAACATCCTAGGAATTCTAGAGGTACCCAGACTTTGTGTGTTCCCCTGAAGGAGGCCAAGAAATTAGCGAAAATACAGTGAATTTTTTTTTTTTTTTTTTTTGAAAAATGGGAAAAAGGGGCTGTTTTTTCCCTTGAAAATGGCATCAACAAAGGGTTTGCGGTGCTAAAATCACCAGCTTCCCAGCTTTCAGGAACAGGCAGACTTGAATCAGAAAACCCAATTTTCCAACACAATTTTGGCATTTTACTGGACATACCCCATTTTTACAATTTTTGTGCTTTCAGCCTCCTTCCAGTCATTGACAGAAATGGGCGTGAAACCAATGCTGGATCCCAGAAACCTAAACATTTCTGAAAAGTAGACAAAATTCTGAATTCAGCAAGGGGTAATTTGTGTAGATCCTACAAAGGTTTCCTACAGAAAATAACTGAAAAAAAACATATTGAAATTGAGGTGAAAAAAGCAGCAATTTTTCTCTACGTCTTACTCTGTAACTTTTTCCTACAATGTCAGAATTTTTAAAGCAATATACCGTTACGTCTGATGGACTCTTCTGGTTGTGGAGATATATAGGGCTTGTAGATTCATCAAGAACCCTAGGTACCCAGAGCCAATAAATGAACTGCACCCTGCAGTGGGTTTTCATTCTATACCGGGTATACAGCAATTCATTTGCTGAAATATAAAGAGTGAAAAATAGCTATCAAGAAAACCTTTGTACTTCCAAAATGGGCACAAGATAAGGTGTTGAGGAGCAGTGGTTATTTGCACATCTCTGAATTCCGGGGTGCCCATACTCGCATGTGAATTACAGGGCATTTCTCAAATAGACGTCTTTTTGTGGAGAAAGACAAGGGGCAATAACACTTGTTCTGCTATTCTATGTTCCCCCAAGTCTCCAGATAAAAATGATACCTCACTTGTGTGGGTAGGCCTAGCGCCCGCAACAGGAAATGCCCCAAAACACACCGTGGACACATCACATTTTTTGACAGAAAACAGAGGTGTTTTTTGCAAAGTGCCTACCTGTAGATTTTGGCCTCTAGCTCAGCCGGCACCTAGGGAAACCTACCAAACCTGTGCATTTTTGAAAACTAGAGACCTAGGAGAATCCAAGATGGGATGACTTGTGGGGCTCTGACCAGGTTCTGTTACCCAGAATCCTTTGCAAACCTCAAAATTTGGCTAAAAAAACACATTTTCCTCACATTTCGGTGACAGAAAGTTCTGGAATCTGGGAGGAGCCACAAATTTCCTTCCACTCAGCGTTCCCCCAAGTCTCCCGATAAATATAATACCTCACTTGTGTGGGTAGGCCTAGCGCCCACGAAAAGAAATGGCCCAAAACACAACGTGGACACATCACATTTTTTCACAGAAAACAGAGGTGTTTTTTACAAACCTGTGGATTTTGGCCTCTAGCTCAGCCGGCCCCAGGGGGGGCAGAAATGGCCTAAAATAAATATGCCCCCCTAACCCCTCCGGGAGCGACCCTTGCCTACTGGGTCGCTCCCCTTGCGTGACATTGGCGAAAAAAAAAAATCCCCGGTGCCTAGTGGTTTCTGTCCCCCCAGGGGTAAATTGACCTAAATACGGGCGATCTGGCAGAAATGGTCTAAATACAATTTGCCCCCCAGGGGAGCGACCCTTGCCTAATGGGTCGCTCCCCATCTCTAAAAAAACAAACAAACAAAAAAATACACAAAAAATAATTAGCCCTGGCGCCCAGAGGTTTCTGCCCCCCCCCCCCGGGGCAGATCGGCCTAATAACAATAGGCCGATCTGCCCCCAGGGTGGGCAGAAATGGCCTAAAATAAATTTGCCCCCCCACCCCCACAATCCCCCCCCCCCCCGGAGCGACCCTTGACTACTGGGTCGTTCCCCTTGCGTGACATTGGCGCAAAAAAAACAGATCCCCAGTGCCTAGTGGTTTCTGCCCCCTTTGGGGGTAGATTGACCTAAAATTGGCCGATCTGCCCCCAAAGGCGGCAGAAATGGCCTAAATACAATTTGCCCCTCCAGGGGAGCGACCCTTGCCTAAGGGGTCGCTCACCATCTGTAAAACAACAAAAAAGACAAAATCCCCGGTGCCTAGTGGTTTCTGCCCCCCTTGGCCGCAGATCGGCCTAATTAAAATAGGCTGATCTGCCCCTCAGGGGGGCAGAAATCGCCTAAAATAACTTTGCTCCCCGGGGAATGACCCTTGCCTAAGGGGTCGCTCCCCTTGCGTGAAATTCATGAAGAAAAAAAAAAACTCCCTGGTGTCTAGTGGTTTCTGTCCCCCTTGGGGGCAGATCAGCCTCATAAAAATAGGCCAATCTGCCCCCAAGGGGGGTAGAAATGGCCTAAATGTAATTTGCCCCCTAGGGGAGCGACCCTTGCCTAAGGGGTCTCTCCCCACCTAAAAAAAAAACGACAACTAAAAAAAACAAAAAAACAAACAAAAAAAAAAAGATCCCTGGTGCCTAGAGGTTTCTAGGACTTAAAAAAAAAAATGCCCCCCCCTGGGAGCGACCCTTGCCCAAGGGGTCGCTCCCTTATGCCAGTTTCCCAATAAAAATAAAATCCCTGGTGTCTAGTGGGTGTTTCAAAAGCCGAATTGCTTTGCAATCCAGCTTTTGAAACGCTGAGAGAGACTTCAAAGGGAAGGAAATTCACTTCCTTCCCTTTGAAGCCTCTCCGGGCCTCCTCCTCGTGATCGGAAGAGAAATGCGTTGCATTTCTCTTCCGAGCGCGCTGGAAGCTGAGCTTCCAGCGCGAAGGAGGAGGCCTCTGTGACAATCAGCGCGCAATGGGTGCTGACTTCACGGGGATGGGGGATCTCGGGGGTGGAAGGGATTCCCCTTCCATCCACGACCGGCTAGCGCTCCCCCCAGTTCCCGGGTGCAGGACGAGGTGATCTCGTCCAAGGCACCCGGGAACCGGTGCCTTGGATGAGATCACCTCGTCCAAGGCACCGTAGGGGTTAATGTTCTGGTCTTCCCTGTGAAACTGTGCATGGTCATGTTCGATGTGGTGCAATTTATGTTTTAAGCACATCCCTACATACCAGCAGCTTCAACAACAGGAACATCAATTTGATAAGTTATGAGTATGGTGCTAAAATACATTCCAAACAAGAAACAATCACGTTTGCAATTTTACAAACGTCCTTTTTGCACTGAGGCAAGCAAGCTTATAGCTTAAGCCAGGTCCTTCATTGGTACCTACTTTCTCTTCCCCTCCTCAACTTCCCATAGTTTATCCATTTGAAATGAACATGGATTAATTAATCTTAGTCAATGGTGAGCAGTATTTCGCTTTTCTACATGCTTTTGAACTACAATGTATTCATAGTTTTTTACTTCTTCCCTTTGTGCTCTTCATTTATATGCCTTTGTCGCTTCTAATAATTCATTTAGGTAGAATCAGTGGCAGCTGTAAGCTGATGCCTTATAGAAGCCATGGACCCATCGCCCTGAACTGTGCAACCAAGAACCCGGTAAGATGAATAATTAAATATTAAAGTATACCCTCATGAACTTTGGAATGAATTCGCTGTATGTTTTCCATGTTTTAAATGATGAAGGCCTTCACTTTGAAAAAAGTAGTTCTGAATAAATGTGATTTGTGGAAACAGCCAACTCGAAGTACTGACTTGTTTCTTTTGGAATAAGCGGTTTGAAATTGATTCAGGCGGAAGTGACTGGCCTGTTGCAGGGGATGGAGTGGTGGAAGATATATATATATATATAGCGCCTCCCACCCACATCCCCTGTCGGGGATGGAAGGGGAATCGCTTTCCCTTCCAGCCCCAACACCCCCTGCCAGCTCCAGTGACATCTGATGACGTCAGCGTGCAATAATGTGCTGACCACATTAGAGGTCAACTCCCATCTGAGCTTCCAGCGCGATAGAAAAGAGAAATGCAAAACATTTCTCTTCCGACCGGGAGGTGGTGGCAGGCAAAGGCATGAAAGGAAAGGCCTTTCCTTTCCTTTCATGCCTCTGTGAGCTTGCCTGGGGGCCCGATTATGAAGCGATCGCGCTGCAGAAATTCAGGCTGCGAAAATGGCCACTAGACATCAGGGATTTATTTTGTGTCTGTGTTTACTTACAAGAGGAGAAGCCCGCATCCCAGGGGGGCAAATAATTATTAGGCCTTTTCTGAACCCCCTGGGAGCAGATCGTCCTTTTTTAATTAGGCCGATCTGCCCCTGGGGGAGGGGGCAGAACTCAATAGACACTACTAGATGCCAGGGAATTTAAAAAAAAATAGAGTAGTGGGATGGTGGCTACCAACCAGTATGGGCATGGTTATGCCCCCACCCCAACTGAAGGGAGCAACAGTCTTTCAGCTTTCCCACTGCACACCAAAACATCTTATCCCACGGCAAGAAAGAGGACATTTCATTATTTTGGGTTTTGGTTTTACATTTGGCCATGACAACTTGTCTAACTCTCAAAATCATCCCACTTGGAATAGTGAGGGCTGCATTTTTGGGACTTTGGGACGCTGCCACCTAGAAAAATCTATGCGACCTAGACACATCTGAAAAGTAAACATCTGGGTGATTCCAGGGTGGTGTGGACCCCCCACTATTTTCTTACCCACAATGCCCTGCAAACCTCCAACTTTGCTTGAAATCACAAATTTTTCCCACATTTTTGTGCTGGAACCTTCCGGAATCTGCAGGAATCCACAAAATTCCTACCACCCAGCATTGTTGCATCTATACCGATACAAATTCTGCCCCACTTGTCAGCCTAAAAACCTTTTTTTTTTTTCAAACTGCCCTTTTGGACCCATTTTGGTTCCCCCTCATTTTCGACATGTTTTTGGCTCTTCCCTGTCACAGGCACTTAACCCACCTACACAAGTGAGGTATCATTTTTACCGTGAGACTGAAGGGAACGTTGGGAGGTAGGAAATTTGTCGTGGTGCAGTGATCCCACACAAAAATGTGGGAAAAATGTGATTTCTTATCTAAATTTGAGGTTTGCCGAGGGTTCTGGGTAAGAAAAAACCTGGAGGATCTGCACAAGTCACACCTCCCTGGATTCCCTAGTTGTCTAGTTTTCAGAAATGCCTGGGTTTGGTAGGTTTCCCTAGATGGCTGCTGAGCCCAGGACCAAAAACGCAGGTGCCCATCCCCCAACAAAAACAGCTAGTTTTGAATGTGATAATTTTGATGTGTCCACATAGTGTTTTGGGGCATTTCCTGTTGCGGGCACTAGGCCTACCCACACAAGTGAGGTACAAATTTTATCACGAGACCTGGGGAAACAGTGAGTGAAAGGACATTTGTGCTCCTCTCAGCTTCCAGATCATTCTATCACCGAAAAGTGTTTTTTGCCAACATTTTGAGGTTTACAAAGGATTCTGGGTAACAGAACCTGGTGAGAGCAGCACAAGTTACCCCATCCTGAGTTCCCCTAGGTGACTAGTTTTCAGAAATGTCCAGGTTTGGTAGGTTTTCCTAGGTGCCGGATGAGCTAGAGGCCAAAATCCACAGCTAAGCACTTTGCAAAAAAACAGGTCAGTTTTCTTTGGGATAATGTGATGTGTCCACATTGTGTTTTGGGGCATCCTGTGACGCAGGCACTAGGCCTACACATACAAGTGAGGTACCATTTTTATCGGGAGACTTAGAGGAACGCTGGGTGGAAGGACATTTGTGGCTCTTCTCAGATTCCAGAACTTTCTGTCACCGAAATGTGAGGAAAAAGTGTTTTTTGGGCCACATATTGTGGTTTGCAAAGGCTTCTGGGTTACAGAATCTTTTGAGAGCCCCACAAGTCACCCCATCTTCGATTTTTCTAGGTGTCTAGTTTTCAAAAATGCACAGGTTTGGTAGGTTTCCTAAGGTGCTGGCTGAGCTAGAGGCCAAAATCCACAGCTAGGCACTTTGCAAAAAAAACCAGGTCTGTTTTCTTTGGGAAAATGTGATGAGTCCATCTTGTGTTTTCGGGCCATTTCCAATTCCGGGCACTAGGCCAACCCACACAAGTGAGGTACCATTTTTATGGGGAGATTTGGGGGAATGTTGGGTGGAAGGACATTTGTGGCCCCTCTTAGATTCCAGAACTTTCTCTCACCGAAATGTGAGGAAAAAGTTTTTTTTTTTGCCAAATGTTTACATTTGCAAAGGATTCTGGGTAACAGAACCTGGTGAGAGCCCAACAAGTCACCCCCTCCTGGATTCCCTTAGGTGTCTAGTTTTAAAAAATGCACAGGTTTGGTAGGTTTCCCTAGGTGCCGGCTGAGCTAGAGGCCAAAATCCACAGCTAGGCACTTTCCAAAAAACACATCAGATTTCAATGTAAAAATGTGATGTGTCCATGTTGCGTTTCCTCTCACGAGCATTAAGCCTACCAACACAAGTGTGTATCATTTTTATTGGGAGACTTGGGGGAACACAGAATAGAAGAACAAGAGTTATTGCCCCTTGTCTTTCTGTACATTTTTTCCTTCCACATGTAAGACAGTGTGTAAAAAAGACTTCTATTTGAGAAATGCTTGGTATTGACATGCTAGTATTGGGACCCCGGAATTCAGAGATGTGCAAATAACCACTGATTCTCAACATCTTGTGCCCATTTTGGAAATACAAAGGTTTCCTTGATACCTATTTTTTACTCTTTACATTTCACCAAATGAATTGCTGCGTACCCAGTATGAAATAAAAACCCACTGCAAAGTGCAGCTCCTTCATTGGCTCTGGGTACCTACAGTTCTTGATAAACCTACAAGCCCTACATATCCCTGCAACCAGAAGAGTCCAGCAGATGTAATGGTATATTGATTTCGACAATCTGACATTGCAGGAAAAGGTTATAGAGTAAAAAGTGAAGAAAAATGGCTGGGGTTTTTTTCAGCTCAATTTCAATATTTGTTTTATTTCAGCTGTTATTTTCTGTAGGAAAACCTTGTAGGATCTACACAAATCACCCCTTGCTGAATTCAGAATTTGGTCTACTTTTTGGAAATGTTTAGCTGTCTGGGATCCAGCATTGGTTTCACACCCATTTCTATCACTAACCGGAAGGATGCAAAAAAACCACAAAAAATAGTAAAATTGGGTTATGTCCCAGTAAAATACCAAAATTGTGTTGAAAAATGTGGTTTTCTGATTAAAGTTTGCCTGTCCCTGAAAGCTGGAAAGATGGTGATTTTAGCACCACAAACCCTTTGTTGATGCCATTTACAGAGAAAAAAAAACAAAACCCTTCTTCGGCAGCCCTTTTTTCCCATATAAAAATAAAACAAAAAACAACGTTATGCTTTATTTTGGCTAATTTCTTGGTCTCCTCCAGGGAAACCCACAAACTCTGGATACCTCTAGAATCCCTAAGATGTTGGAAAGAAAGGACGCAAATGTGGTGTGTGTTGCTTATGTGGACAAAAAGTTATGAGGGCCTAAGCGCCAACAGCCCCAAATAGCCAAAAAAAGGGCTGGCACCTGAGGGGGGAAGGCTTAGCAGCGAAGGGGGTTAATTGTAATGCTGTCTGTGATAGACAGCTCAGGCTGTTAGCAGCAAGACCACAAAAATTAAATAAGTAAAGGTCACAATGTCAAGTACAATTATTTATTGCATCCAGTCCAATTGTGAATATAGGAAAGGAAATTTGTGGCACTATACAAAAATCCTAAATAAATAAAAATTTAAAATAATTATGATTCAATAACACAAGTCCAACAAAAATTCTTAAGCGAGGATGTTTATATATTTTACTTCTATTCATAATCAGGAAAACATTCGGTATTTTAAAAACTGAGATACAGAAGAAAGAAAACTCCTGGGGGTATCTCAGACTTTGGCATTAAAGCAAACACTGCGAGCATACTTTTCTCAAAACGTTGGAAGGATGAAATGCCACACTTTAGATGAACACATTCTGCAGAATATTTTGCCGTGTCCTGGCAAGATGGAGTTGAATCAAGAGATCGTGTTTGTATCGGGTTTTAGAAGATTAATTTGTAATTAACAGGTGGAGGAAAATGGTCATTTTAGAATGTCTTCCAAGATCACAAATCAACCTGTCAGAACCATGTGTATTTGTCATGCTTTCCTGCTAACCTTAATTGGATGTTTACTAAAACTGGGAAACAAGTGGAGCAGATGGATGGCAACCCAACTTGGCTGCCACTCTTGGCAGGGACCGATCTTCTGTCAGCAGACAGTGATCTCAACAAGACTGGCTTTGTTCTTGTGGCCCATATAATCAATATGTCTAAATATTTAACAATGACCAAAATCAGAATTTATAACACAAAATGACTTGATAACAATGATCGTGTCGCTGAATTTTCAATTCAGGCATTTAATTACAGAACACCTCCTGTGGCCTTTATTTCAGAAAAAACGTAATTGCAAACGAAGCTGAATAAATACATTGCAACACAGAAGAGAGTCATATGGGTGAGGTGGGGATGTTTTCAAGTAATTATTACAGTGCTTAGAAACAGAGAGATGACGCATTATATAACAGCATGATAGCATTTTTGAAGAATTATATTTTACACAGTAATTTAAAGACATACATTTCAGATATTAAATACAAACTACTGAAAAGCTATTTCTTACTACCAGCAATAACCAGGGACTATATGACTAACACCACAAGAGTAAGCTTAATTTTACATCCTTATTTCCAAGTAGGATAGAATGTACTGCAACCAATTACATTTTACACCCAGATTTACACTGAATGCCTGATACACAATGTCAGTTTTTACTTTTTTTAGACTGTGTTCGTTAGTGCAAAATCACTAACTTGATCTCTGTAATTCAGTTGCTTACTGTTAGAACTGGAGTTTCTGGTTGTCACCGCATTCACCCTGTACAAGCAGGAACCACCACTTGCAGTCAGGGTAAGTTAGATACACATTTAGAGATAACCTGTGCTCACCTTCTGGTGGCTTGGCACACAGCAGGCAGGCTCATGTAGAGAGGCAATGAGTAAAGCATTTCTGCACAACACACACAGTAACACAATGAAAACACCATAAAAAGTACTACACACAGGTTTAGAAAAAAGGTTGATAATTGTATGAGTAAATCAAGACCAAAACCACAAAAATTCAATCATTAGTCGAGATATACATTTGTAAAGAATAAACCAAAATTAGTGCTTAGAAGTTCATAGCGCTAAAAGGATACTTGAGGTTTCGCTAGATTCTGGAAGACCCAAAGTTCTAGCCGACACTGAAGGAGGGCAGACTGGCTACAGAACTCACGCAGGGTCTGCTGATAAAGTACCTTGGATGGAAGAAGCATCGATGTTGAGGGCTCGATGTGTGGAGCACAGAAGGAGATGCGTCGCTGTTGATCAAGGATAAGTAGAGGATGCATCTGCTCTGAACTGCGCAGCGTCAAGACCGTGTCAATGATCAGGAAGTGTTCAGCTTCAAGGTGAAGCCTTGTTATCAACCCCCCCCCCCAGTTAGAGCAATGTGTTGGCACCGACCCGCGCAGGGTTGAAGATGCATTGGAATTCAGGGATGCTGTGTCGCTCAGATGGCAGTGGGGTGTCCCAGCCTCGGGCAGCTTCAGCAATGCATCAGCATTGAGTGGAAATGAGTTGGTTCTGATCTGCACAACGTTGTGGACTCGTTGGTTTTCTTGGGTTGCAGCATAGATCCTCACTTCAAAGGGCCATGGACTGGATTGGCACCCCTTGGCAGAGCAGGACTCACTGCAGACAAAGTCCAGGTGCTGGATGCAGGTAGCCTTTGATGTGCCCGTGACTGCAGGAGAACAGGGGCAAGCCAACAAGCCCTTGGAGTCACTCTGGCTTCAGGTTCAAAGTGTCCAATCCTTCCTCAGCAAGGCAGAAATCAGCAGGTTAACTCATCAGAGCAGAACGTAGTCTGTCCTGGAAAGCAGCCCATCACAGTGGCATTCCCTGTAACACAGCAGTTCTTACTCCTGGCAGAGTTCTTCACAGATCCAGTAGTGTACCAATTTGGTAGGTCAGAGACCCAGTTGTTATACCCAAAGGTGTCTTTGAAGTGAGGGTGACTTCGAAGGGTCTTCGAAGTGCACAGAGGTCCTTTCTTCCTCAGCCCTGGCTCCAGACTATCAGTAGGAGGTAGTCAGCCCTTTGTGTGGGGACAGGCACTCCCCTATTCAGGTGTGTTAGTTCCCCTCCAGGAAGAGCAATCAGAATGCAGATGAGTACTCAGACACACCTAATCTTTCTGTGTTTGTGGCAGTCTAGAGGAATGCACAAAGTGTAGCTGTCACCCATCCCAGACATGTATTAGAGATAGTCTGCAGGCACACAGAGCTGTAAGAGAAGCAAAATGTCTACTTTCTACAAGTTGCACTTCTAAAATAGTAATGTTAAATTCGACTTTACCAGTAAAGAGGATTTATCATTACCATTCCAATGATATGAAACATGATGCAGCTACTCCTTTCTGATCAGGAATTACAACTTAAAGGTTTATTAAGAAAATTCCACAACTGGCCAATGTGAGGAGTAGGCCTCACAATAGTGAAAAAAACAGAGTTTTTCCCTTACCAGGACATGTAAATCTGAAAAGTACATGTCCTGCCTTTTACGCATATAGCACCCTGCCTTATCGGCAACCTAGGGCCTACCCTAGGGGTGGCATATGTAATAAAAGGGAAGTTTAAGAGCTAGCAAGAGGTTTTAAATGCCAAATCGAAGTGGCAGTGAAGCTGCAAACACAGGTTCTGCAGTGGCAGGCCTGAGACATGTTTAAAGGGCTACTTATCAGAACAGCACAATCATTACTGCAGGCTCAGTAATAGCAGTTAATTTACAGGCCCTGGGTATATGACATACCATTTTAAAAGGGACTTACAAGTAAATTAATTATGCCAACTATGGATAAACCACTTTTTCCATGTTTACGGGAGAAGCAAATGCACTTTAGCACTGGTAAGCAGCGGTAAAGTGCTCAGCCAAGCCAACAAAATGATTCAGCAAAATGTGTGGGGTAAAAGGCAAAACGTTTGGGGTGACCCTTCAGAAAGGGCCATTTTCCAACAAGTTTAACTTAAACAAGCCCACAAAACATTTTAACACACAGAACGTTTGAGCCCCGGTCACTGTAATGTAAGATACTGTTACATCTTGATTCCTTCATGAGCACCAAAGTTTTCTTTCTACAAAAGGTATAAAAGTGCATTTTATTAAGTAGCCCAGACATATACCCTTCCTAACACTGAATCAACTGGAAGCACTTTTGTGGTTACCCACATTAACATTCTATCCTCCCTAGTACCGCATATATCCAACACTACCATAAATGTAGAGGTTCACATGGCTACGACACAGACTAATGTACTTAAGGAAGACACAAGTTCAATATTTACTCACATGTCCTCAGCCCAGCTTTACAAACCAAGGCACAGAGGCAGATGTCCCTCTTTCCCTCTGTTTCACACCTCCTGCTTAGGAGATACTGTCACATCTTTCCATCTCTCCACACAGCTACAACCTCCAATTGAAATGCCCAACCCAAGGGTGTAGCTTGGTCAGTAAGATTGGGAGGGGGGGTAAATCTTCAGATTTCCCCACGATCACGCTGAGATATCTTGTTCAAACATACTGTTTGAGAAGCAGCACATTAGGGGGACTTAGGAGGCAGTGGTAAGAAAGAGGGGGGTGGGTCATTAGGGAGCTTAAAACACAATATTTTTCAAACTAATGAATATTATTAAGGCATTCCGAACAGAGATGAGAGAGAATACGTGTGTGTGTTTTTGTCAGCAAGGGCATGAAAAAATCCCAGGTGAAATCCGATGGACAGCTATTTGCTACAGAAAACATTATTTAGGGGTGTAACTCCCCAAACAACCCCCTTGAAGCTACACCCCTGGCCCAACCTTTCTTTCTGTTCTATCTAAACCAATGCGAGTAATGGGTCATAAAATATCTCCTATATGATTTCTGTCCTAAAGATGTTTAAAGCATGTTTTTATGCTAGAATACAGATACCTCCACTCTCTTAAAAAACACTGTGATGCCCTCTGTGATCACTGTGATGTTCCAGCAACTCAGCAAGCTTTCTGCCAAGATATGCGTTTCTTTTGTATCCATGAACATCCATAAAAAGGATGCGTTAACTAGACAACGAACTGAGATGCCTTCTGATGCAAACAGTGAAATGTCTTCACTCTCACAGACACATATTTAGTTATGTAGCAAGGAATTTAGGGGTGAAATTTGACAGTGATCTATCATTTTGTCATCAAGTCATAGCGGTGTTTTTTTTAATTAAATCTCTTGAAACTTTTTTTAAAAAGTTTTTTCCTTTACCTTCAGGAAACATTGATGTTCATGCTTTAATTACTTCTAGGATTGATTACTGTAACAGTCTCTGCCTTGGTATTGCCAAATACTGACTCAACAAATTGCAAGTCTGAACATTCAGCTCTTTGATGGCTGATGTGTATTCATCTTCTCCGCCACCCCCTTCACCTACTCACAGCAGTACAAATTCTTTGGGGGTGAGTTTAAAAATTTTCCAACCTTCCATACCTAAACAATGTCTTAATATGTCACTTTCTTTGTGTGTGTAATTGACTATCTATTGAGAGCATCTAAGTATGCCTCAAATCCTTCTTTCCATTGCTTGCAATCAGTCTCAGGTGCGGATGGATTCGGTGAAAATGCAGGAGGTGGTGCTATAGATTGTTGCATTTTGACTCACAGATTTTAAATAATATGCCTAAAATAACGAGGCTCTGAAATTGTTTTGTGAAATACTCCACTATCTGAGCACTGGTTGGTCAGAGGAATTCAATTGAGAAATTCAGTCATTTGACCAGTAGGATACGGGGGCAAACCCATTGAAGTAGTGGAAGAATTTGAGGCACAAATGAGTTTTAGGAATAACACTTCACAAAGAGTAGTATTTGGCCAGTGATTCCTGTCTATTGGGTTGGTATGACAAAGGAAATGTGGGCATCTTACTAGATCCCAACAATCCTGATCAAGTCATACTTAAGAAGGATTACACACAAGTCTTGACAGTGGAGAAAAATATGTAGAAGGAACACTATCCTGAAGTCCAAAAAGATTTAGGATTATTCCGGGGATTCATGCACTAAATAAGGGTCAAGGATGATGTACGACCTGTTGTGCATAAGGTTCACAGAGTTCCCTTTGCATTACTAGAAGAATTGAGGAATGAACTAGACAAACTATGCAAACAGGGAGTAATAGAACCAAATGAGTTATCAGACTGGGTAGCACCAATTGCTTTGGCTTGAAAAGCTAGTGGTTCTATTAGAACGTGTGTAGACTTGCAGGACTTAAATGACCAAATATGGGTGGATCGGTACTCCGTACCCAATATCACAGAAATGCTGCCTACACTTAAGGGAGGTAAGGTTTTTAGTTTGCTTGATATAACATCCGCATAACATCAGATAAATTTACATCCGGACTGTAGGCATTATACTTCATTTATCACTCCGGAAGGCTTAAGTCAAAGGGATTGAGTCAAAAACTTGCTTGGTCAAGGCCATTAAAGATATTTGTGCACCAGGAAAGAAGGACCAATTGAGGTCATTTATGGGTCTAATTGAATATTATACAAGATTTGCTGTTGCTGGTGGGGTGTCCCAAAGTGCCCTGTCATGATTCTTTAGACGGTTCTTAGATGCCATACTCGCACACATGCCCAGATACATATACCTTCCCAGGAATAAGGAGGAAATACACAACACCAAGTTGGACTTCTAAAGAATTGCCAACTTTCCCCATGTAATAGGGTGTGTGGACGGGACACATACACCCATTTGCCCACCTGCAAATCTGGAATATGTGTTCTGCAATAGGAAATGCACTCACTCACTCAACATCCAGGTGGTATGTGATGCCCATAATATAATAACTGACATAGTGGCTAAATTTCCAGGGAGTACACATGATGCATACATAATCAGGTACAGTGGGTGTTGAACTTTTTCATCCTTGGGGTGGTCTCCTTTTACTTTTTGCCTCAGTTTCCTAGGTTGTTGATGTGTCCTGGACTCTGATTTTGCTGTTTTTGTTACTCTGTGCACTTTACCACTGCCAACCAGTGCTAAGGTACAAGTGCTCCTTTACAAAAAGTGTGTGTAATTGGCTTATCCATGATTGCATATTTTATTTATTAGTAAGTCCCTAGTACAGGGCACTAGAGGTGCCCATGGCCTGTAAATAAAATGCTACTAGTGGGCCTGCAGCACTGGTTGTGCCACCCACATACGTAGCTCTGTAATCATGTCTCAGACCTGCCACTGCAGTGTCTGTGTGTTCAGTTTTAACTGTAAATTCGACTTGGCAAGTGCACCCACTTGCCAGGCCTAAACCTTCCCTTTTCTTACATGTCAGACACCCCTAAGGTAGGCCCTAGGTAGCCCCAAGGGCGCGATGCAGTGTATGGTTAGGGTAGGACATATAGTAATGTGTTTTATATGTCCTGACAGTGAAATATTGCTAAATTCATCTTTCACTGTTGCAAGGCCGGTCCCTCTCATAGGCTAACATAGGGGCTACCTTTAAATCTGATTAAAGCATAGATTCCCTTTGTGGGGGGAAGGACACATGGAGTTTGGGGTCTCGGAGCTCACAATTTAAAAATACATCTTTTAGTAAAGTTAATTTTAAGATTTTGTGTTTGAAAATGCCACTTTTAGAAAGTGAGCATTTTCTTGCTTATACCATTTCTGTGACTCTGCCTGGTTGTGAACTCCCTGTCTGGGTCAGTTTGGGTGGTTGCACCTCACACTAGACAGTGACACAAAGGGAGCTGGGGTGTAGTCTGCATTTCCTGATGAGCCATCTGTGCTAGAAGGGAGGGGAGGAGTGGTCACTCACACCTGAAAGGACTGTGTCTGCCCTTACACAATGCAGTCTCCATCCCCCTGGTGAGTGTCTGGGGCCTGGCCTGGGCAAGGCAGGATTTCACAATCAAGAGAGACTTTGCTTTGAAGTAGGCCTACTTCAAAGGAGAAAATGGGTATAAAAAGGGCACCCAAAACCACAGACTTTAGAACACTTCTGGAAACCAAGAGAAACCTCTGCCTGGAGAAGAGCTGAAGTGCTGAGGAAGAAGAGCTGCCCTGCCTGTGACTGTGCTTTGTGGAGCTATCCTGCAGTTGCTGTTTCTGCCACAGTAAGAGGGCAAAGACTGGACTTTGTGTGCCTTCCATCGTGTGAAGATCTCCAAGGGCTTGATTTAGAGCTTGCCTGCTGTTGTTTGAAGTCTAGGGGACAGCAAAGACTTCTCTCTGACAGCATCTGGAGTCTCTGGAGAGACCCCTGCTCTGCCAAGTGGTGCCCATCCAGTTCCTGGGACCCTGAAAGGAGGAGCTGGCAGCCTACGAGGAAGAAATCCATGCACAGAATGCCGTGCGGGGAAAAGATCGACGCTACTCCGATCTGCGGCTGAAAAATTGACACGCTGCCGGCTTCGTGGCTAAAAATCGACACTCGCCTGCAACGCGACCGAAGAATCGCCACACGGAGCTGGAGAAACTACGTGCAGCATCGCTGATGGAGGCTGGGAGATCAGAAACCCGCGCTGCGTGGTTTTCGTATCATCGTGCGGCTGGATTTCCGACGCAAGCATCGCTGGGCGTGTAAAAACAACACAGGCCAGCCCAGACCCGAGAGTGCTGACCACATCGACGCATCGCTCTCCTGCAGACAGAAGAAACAACGCACCCGATTGGACGAAAGGAGATACGATGCAAGGTCTCGCTCGTGAGTGAAATCGACACATCGCAAGCCCTTGGACACACACTTGCCCATGCAGGGTTATTTTTAATGCACCAAAGGTACATTTTCACGTTAACAGTCTTAGTGTGTGTTTAAAACTACATGAAGACTCCTTTTGCCTTTTAATTGATAACTTGACTTGTGTATTGTGGATTTTTGTAATTTTGGTCTTGTTTTGTTTAGATAGATATTTTCTACTTTTCTAAAACTGTGTTGTGTCATTTTGTAGTGTTTTCATTAAGTTAATGTGTGTGTTGGTACAAATACTTTACACCTAGCACTCTGAAGTTAAGCCTGAAGCTTGTTCCAAACTACCAAGGGGGTAAGCAGAGGTTAGCTGAAGGTGATTCTCTTTTACCCTGACTAGAGTGACGGTGCTTGCTTGGACAGGGGGTAACCTGACTGACAACCAAAGACCCCATTTCTAACAGTGGGATACACCAATGCATAGATCATGGGGAGTTTTGCGAAGGATACTTATTAGGTACTGTGTAGTACACACTGATGTCTTAAATACATGTCACTGCAGAACCACGTGAAGCCATGCTCATATCTGCAGTTTTGTTACACAGGTGACAGTGCATATGCTCTGAGGCCATGGATACTCACCCCATACCTAACACCTGCCAATCAGAATGAGAAGCGCTACAACATTGAACATCGTCGAACCAGAACCCTCATTGAGAGGACCTTTGGCATGTTGAAGTCATATTTTCGATGCCTGCACAAAAGTGGAGGGGCACTCCAGTATGCCCCAGAGATTGCATGCAAGATTGTGGCAACATGTGCCATCCTACACAACATAACAACCAGACGTGGGCTACATCTCACCCTAGATGACACAGATTCGGAGGATGAGCAGCAAGAGCCACCACGACGACAGCCTGGGGATGGTAGCATCGCAATGGAGGGCAGACAGAGACGGGACCACATTGCAACTCACTACTTGGCAGGTACGTGTCAACCGTTACAGCACTCACAAACGTAAGACACACATAGCCAGGTTGTTCAAGAACTAAAATTCCCTTTAATGTCAGGAGTGTAATGATGAACTGTTGACGTCTAAACAGCAATAAAAATGTAAAATGTTACAATGTTTGACACATTTACATCATGTGCCTCAGGCAATTCCCAGATTAGTAAAATCACACCCTTCTGCGACTACGGCCACCTTGGCTCGATCCTGGTTGGTCCCCTGATGTTTGGCGGGCACTGCTACTCCGTAGGATGCGCGCATCTGAGGCAGAAATGCTGCTCACGCTGGAGATGTCCTCATTATGCTGAGGGGTATCGCCAATGCCCCTTGCTTCCTGGGTTGTCTGTATTAGGTCCACTGCATGACTTATGCGCCCTAGTCCCCTTACTACATCACAGGCAAAATGCCCAAGTTCCACCTGTAGCGTTACAGTGCGCCTTGACAGGCAGGTAGTAGTGGTTGCGAGGCGGACAATTGACTGACTCAGCCGGTCCAAACGGGCAGCAGCATTGCGCTCACTGCGCCTTGCATGGGCACTATCCACTACCATTTCCCTGCACAGGTCATTGATGGAGAGGGAGGTTTGCCATGTTGTTGTTCATGGTGGTGAAATGTGCGTCAACATTGGCAAAACCCTGTGAAAGGGTCTGTTGCAGTCTGTGCAGGTTCATGTTCGTTAACTGCATATGTTTATTTTGCAGGCGGTGACTGCTCAATAAGGATGCCTCCAGTCCTAGGAACTGTTCCCCTGTGACATCCTCCTCATCTGCTGACTTTGTTTGACTTTGCTGTCTCCGCCCAGACCCAGCTGATCTATGTGGCTGACTCACACTACTTATCTGTAGCCCCAGTGTCAGGTTGCCTGTCTTAGTGTCCACATCTGTCTCCTCTGTGGTATCACGTGCATGGTGGACAAGTGGTGTGGTCATGCACTCCTCTACTGATACACTGGCTGCCTCGTCTGCGGTGATGGTGGCAGATTCATCTCCCTGCACAGTAGGGTCATCGGTGGGTACTTGTGGGAGACCTGTGGGACACAGGGGATACACTGTGGGCATGGAACAAATTTGAGGATGCATGCTTTTGTGTACTGTGGTTGTGTGCATGGTGCATTGAATGGTGTAAATAAGTAAGATTTGCTACTTACTTTTGGATGTTCCCAGTGCAGAACTGTCCAGGTCCCCAATTCCAACGACAGCCTCTGGCACCAGAGTGGTCTCCACAATGCTCTCATTGGCTGTAGGAGGTGGTACTGTGAATGGTCCTCCACCAGTTCAGTGCGCCTCCCTCATCCGCTCTGCCACCCCTTCTTTGATCCTGGACCTGAGGTCATACCACCTTTTGCGGACCTCATCTATGAAGCGATGTCTGACTCCAATCGCATTGATCTTGTCTTAAATGTCCAGCCAGATCTTCTTTTTCTGTGCGTCAGGGACACTTATTGCTGCCTTGCCAAACAGGACCTCATGGTGCAGGCAGCACTTCTCAGTCAGGACCTCCAGCTCCTTATCAGAAAACGTCAGTTTCCTCATCCTCCCTGCAGTGGGTGTCTCCTTGGTCTGAGCTGCCATGGCTGCAGTTGCTCCTCTCAGCTGGGTGTGCCTCTGCTGTCTGTGCTGGGTAGACACCTCCCAGTTCCATGGCGGGGGGTACTCCCTGGTTCTGATGTCATCACTCAGAACCAGGAAGTGTGTTTTCTTCTTTTTTTGGCACCGTCTTGCAAATTGTGACACAGTCGCAATTTGCAATGCAACTCCGCACCGAATCGCAAACTGGAATTGCAATTCTTACTTACATCCCATTTTGCAACTCGCAAATTGCGAGTAGCTCTGACTTACAATTTGCGAGTCTCAAAACCAGAGTTTGATACATGTAGCCTTAATGAGTTGTGCTAAATGTTGTGCTATAAGTGATAAATCTCGAGTAACTGTACCAAGTCCTGTAGAGGCAGTTGATGTTCCAAGTAAGGCATGGAGCAAATTGGCAATTTATATTATCGGTCCTATGGGGT
The DNA here is from genome assembly GCF_031143425.1 of Pleurodeles waltl. Taxonomy (NCBI): domain Eukaryota; kingdom Metazoa; phylum Chordata; class Amphibia; order Caudata; family Salamandridae; genus Pleurodeles; species Pleurodeles waltl. The sequence goes on along the minus strand of NC_090444.1, from coordinate 1,686,177,697 downwards.
TGTCTGGTTGAAATTCCAGAATATGGTATAGTTGCTATGGACTAATTTAGCCGTTGGCCAGAACTAAAATCCGTAAATGTCCCTATTACTGTAAATATCATAAAATATTTGGAGTCCATCTTTGTCAAGGAAGGCATTCCTGATGAAATACTGATAGATAACGTGTTAGGGATCAGACACACCAAAACTGTGTTTTATCATCCAAGAAGCAATGGTCGAGACGAGAGATTTAACAGAGTTATCAAGGAAAATGTGCAGTTGGCTAAAGTAAATGGCTTAGATTGAACACTAAAAATAAGGAAATTGTTGGGGTCTGTTCACACTACTGCTACTACTATTTGTACTGTAAAGAGAGCATGTGCCTGCGTCCAAATTGTTTAGAGAGTGGATGGGTACTTTTAATGTTTCTAGATCAAAAATTGAGAATGTAGATAAGAAAGGAAGCACAAAGCAAGTATGTAAGTAGAATGAATTTGAGTGTAGTTGTAGGAGATTATGTGAGAGTGAAGAGTTCAAGTATCATTACTAAGGGAGAATCAAAATTTTCGGAACCCAAAAGGGTGTTGGAAATTGGAAAAAGCACGGTGAAGCTGGAAGATGGCAAATGGTGGACTACAGATAAGACTGTGGTAACCCATTATGGAGAGAAGTAGGGAAGTCTGGGTGTTACAAGTGGTATGGAGGAAAATAAGGAAAGACTTAAATACTCTAGGAAAAAACAGACTACCTGACAAGTTTAGTGACTACTTTATGTAGTGACAGTGTTAAAGTTACAATTTGACTTTACTAAACTTATTACTATGCAAATATGCGTAAGTAATCCACATGTGTCATTTTGAATGTATTCAATGCAAAGTATCTTTTAAATACATGCTTCTACATCATAAGATGTAAGTATATAAAGATGGTGCATTAATTGTTATTTTACCAATTGTTGGGACTAATATTTTTGTTGCAAATATATGGGGGAAAGATGTGTTGGGATGCTTCAGTAAAGTGTAAAGTGTAGAATGTAAGATTATAGAATTCTCTCAGTAGAATGTGGAATCAAGAGGTAACAAGAATGTAGAGGAGACAGTTAGTTGGGCGGTGAGAAAAGAGAGGGTCGCTTTACATTAGTGCTCTGTTGTTATTTAAATAAAGGATCGTAAACTTACTTGGAGTCTGAACTCCATATTCATCAGTATTCTAAAAAGGGAAAAAAACGGATGACCACGTGTGGGTAAAGGTGGAGGAAGTAGGTGAGGCCTGAGGAAGATACCTTTTTGAAATATTCAATAAAACTAGCAGAGTTACGTACAAAAAGAATATATGCACAGGTGAGCTAGGGGCAGGTGTGAGAACTGATGTCCCCAGAAGCTTCAACTACAATGGGCTCTTCTCAGCCCCCACATGGTTTGACCAACAGTCCTAAATATCAACAATACACAGATCAAGGCATCTGTTGCATTGCATAAATAAGGACATGGGGGAACTTAAAAAACTGTACTATTGTTACAGAAGAATAATTCTTGGGTACAACTGTAATTGTTGAGGAATTAAGAATTGTATTTAACAAAATCTGTTGGTTTTAATCCCTCTATAGCAAAAGGGAAAATATAACTGTAAAGGTTTCAAAGTCTCACACTAGCTAAACAGCTGAGATATCCTAATGCTTTTTTTTTACCGTTCTGGCTAATAGAATATTTTCTAATTCACTTGATGTCCTTTTGGAAACCACCGAACAGTCCAAAAATCATCCATGGATCATCAGAAGCAGTGCTATACCTATGGCAGCATGTGCTCTACACAAATGTCAAACAAGAATAACAAACTATTTTGTTTGAGTCACAGCAGAGCTCAATACACAGAAGGGGTACAGGTGCAACCAACGTGCATCTCTAATCATGGCAGCAATTGCCATCCTCCCTTCACCAGGCTTTAAGATTGTTCCAGATTACTCACTGTAAACAAACTGATTGTAAAGGGCACTGGACTTTGTTCTATCATTTTTGGGAGAGTTCTATGCTTACCAACTTAAGGCCTAATTTAGTTTCGGCAGAGGGGTTACTCCATCCCAACAGTGACATGTATCCCATCTGCCGAAACCTAAATACCATAAGAAACAATAGGGTTTAGATTTTGGCAGACGGAATATCCGTTACTGCTGCGACAGAGTAACTCCTCCGCCTAAATCTAAATCAGGCCCTTAGTAAAATGTGTTTAAAGCTTCATGACTTTGATGGCTTATTTCCCAAGTTCCCTCCTTAGTGTGTGCTGTTTGATATTGATTACGTGTGGTAAGCTTGAGGACCATGCGCTTTAGGACCAGTGTATTCTATGAGAAAGCACTGCATACTGCTAAAGGAGGTGGTTCCTTCCATTAGTGTTACGTAGTGTCTGGTATCCCTGCTAACAAACCTCTGGGGCTTACATCTCAGACACTCCGTAGTAGCTTTACCTCGAACTGGTTTGCAATCTGCAGGCAAATATCCGCCCTGCAACAGTACCCAGATGAAGTTCGTTTGGCTGCCTTTGCTGGTACTACAGCTAGGGCACACTGTCCATTAGCAACGTGGTGCAACTTTAAATAGGTGTTCCTGTACAAATATGGACAGTGCGCCAGTCAGTGAGTCTCCTGATGACCTCTTTGCAAATGTGGGAACAACCATTTAGGATAGTGTTGGTACTTCATTTGCATCAACACTATCCCATATAACAGAAAGGGTCATGTGAGCATCTTGCAGCCCCTTCTGTAATACCAAGGTTCCCCAGCATGAAGAAAGTGAGCACAAGTCTGTTATGCCACCAGAGCACTTTCTCGAATATGGCCCCAGTTCTGTTGAACAATAGCTCAATCCCACTAAACAAAACCTTACTTTGGCTTTTCAATACATGTCACCTCGACCATTTCTTTTCCCCCTCTCCCCTAAGTGTAGGCAGACTGGGGATGATCCTGCAAACATTGTCTCTGTTTTGGTTGGCTTGGGTTTTGTAATTTGAAGATATTATTAATGAAGCCAATATCTTTCATTTCCCTTGACCTATTCCAGAAGATCAGCAGTACTGGAGGAGAAAAAGACAATATACCAGGCCCATCAGCTTGGTTTGATGTCCTCCTCAGTGCTGCAAGGGTTAGAGGAGGGCTTGGATTAGTCAAGAGCCCTATTTGCCGTAAACTGCACAAGCAGCCACGAGATGACAGGAGATTTCCTGACCCTAAACACAAAGCTCGACTGACATAGGCATGCACTGAGCAAAACTGAAAGATAAAACCAGCAGCCCAGCTGACAGGGACCAAACCTGAAAAGCCAGACTGACATTTGCATCACCATATGGACAGCAACTTTCCAATGAAGCAGAAGGACTGCACCTGGTTGTGATCCGGCACTGCAAACGTTTGCACTGTGCAGGCCTGAAATTGGTACCCACTAAATACATATAACAAAAGGGATCACCCTGGATGTGTCCTGTTGGCTAGGGCTGGATGTGCTGACCTCAGCAATGTTGGAGCAATCATCTTTAGGCAGGCCTATTCCGGGGCCAATGTAGTTTATAAAAACAAAATACGAAATTATCCATTCATCTAATCCACAATCATACACAGAATTTCACCTGGAATGATTTAACCCAATCAGTAGCATAGCAAGGATGCCATGGGCCTTTGTGCAAATGGCCCGTTTGACTGTTGTGGGGGAAGTAAATTACAGAAACTGTCAGGAAATAATTGGCCTCTCAGGGCTTTGGAACCCAGTACCACTGCACCTACTGCGCTAAGTGTACCGAAGCCCATACCCCCAATAACTGTTAAAGAGGGCTCCTAAGATCTTCATAAGATACCTTACTCTTATATAGAAAAGAATGCCTCGGGCATCATCTTCCGTGAACAAATGTTCCTCTGTTCTGTGAACCAGTGTGGAAGAGGGTCCATAAGAGGGCCTCAAGGGAAATGGAAGGATCAATATAAACTTATGACTGTTCCTCTGCCTGATTCCTTCCCTTTGCAGAATTTTGCTCAGTGCAGCCACGTTTGGAGATTAATCTGTACTTCTTGAACGGAAACATTTCCAAGACTTACAGCTAAACAGGGGCTGACACAATTCATAAAAAGGTGTAGTACAGACAAGTTTATATCTTATCCCCAGAGTGTCACTGTTACATCAGTTTGAAGAGGGAATGGAACGCGAATGACGCTTTGTGACATCATAAAGGGAATATCCCTCAACAGGCTCCCCCTGTTAATAGCCAGCCCAAGTCAAACTCCCAATTGCTGAACCACCCAAGGAAAATTATAAAGGGGAATTGATTTTTTTTTAAAAACATAAACCCTGGTGGCTGGCTGCTTTTTCATGATTTACATCTGCTGTCAAAATATACTTCTGGATAACTACGGTTAATTATGACCTTTCACATACAATAAAAAAGCCATTTTCCCAGTGACATATGATTAATGAGAGAGCTGGCAGGCATTATTTGCTGGTACATCCGTGGCTTTTTCATATCCCACGAGTTGAGTCTGCGAAGAATTTCTATGATCTGTATAAGCATATTATACGCTGCTAATAGCCAGAGACTGGGACATGCCAAACTTTGAAAGCAAGCAAGAGAATGTGGAAAACAACACATTCCAGTGGCCACCCAGCTCATCCGAGTAATACCAGAAGCTTTATTGTTAAAGGCCAATACAGACATCCACATACAAAAGAACTGACAAGCGATGTGGCTCTTTGCTTTGTTTTCATTCCCGTGACTCAGCAGCAAAAGTCATGACGCGGCCTTTTAGCCTGTTTTGCCAAACCAAAAGAATTCAAGTCTGACACGCTCATCAGCAATTTGCTCCCAGTAAGTGCCCCCCTCTGCCACTGCTGTGATCGTACAGTCTGTAGTTCCCTATTCACCATTTGGCAGGTCGATGGCATCGGGCCACGGTGGTGCCAATAATGTTATTCAGGGATTTCAAATCTGGCATTAAAGTCAGTATATCAACTAGGAACTTGAGCTATCATTTCATGAAAAGCTTTATGTGCACGCGTGTAACCCTTAAATGCTTGATAATAAAAGATTATACAGAATTTATGAGGCAATTTACTATTATATTGGAAAGCGAGGAGAGACCAGAGCTGCAATATTTAAATCGATAAAAGACATTTGTGTGTTTTCCATACTAATGGCGCATCGCTGGGGAAACACTGGAACAAAGCACAGCAAATGAGCAGAGGACGAGCAAACAGCAGAAAACACTGCCATTTAATGGACAGACTTAACCCATCTAGGGAATTAAGGGTCACCAAGGTCAAGCCTATTATAAAATTTACTAACTCCAGCAAGAAAGCAAATACTGTCTGGATGGTTTTCAACAGCCTGAATGGACGCTGATGCATCTGTGGAGCGAGGGCTTTTGACAGGGGGTGTTATCTGCAGGTTTTTAGGGTCGAGCCTGCGTCGCATTCGCTTGCGCATGCATTTTGCTAAGCGAGACGCTTTAGTAATTAAAAAGGGCTCGGAGCCCTGTCCATGTCATGTCAGTGTCTGTCATTGGCTTGTGGACTTGCCTGTTAGAATGTGCTTGATTTCATTAGTGGAAGGCATGCACATGTCATGCCTTTTCCGGTGGATAGCCCTCCTCGAGCGCATCGACCAAGTACAGAAAACATGCGAGGCTCGCTGTTTTCTGTCCGGCTCGTGGACTACTTTTTCTCTATTTTGCCAGCGCGATCTCGCTTGGCAGAAGTCGAGCGCTTTACATAATATCGGCCCTGTTACACAGTTAATTGCACTTTTTCGGGTTACGTACATAAATGCACTTTTGCAGATAGGTTTCATTACCAGTGAAAAGTCGGGTTAGGAGTTTACAACGCTATCAGCTCTAACACGAGCAAACGCGAGACCCGTTGCATTGCAAATGCTTGTTTATTTTTGAGTCAAGTAGGACAACTGCTAAGGGGCCCTCGTTTGTCAAACCATTTGCAGTGAGCTAGAACCAGTTTGGTTTCGCCTTAATCCATTTTGTTTCCTCAAAGAATTCAATTTCTTTATCTTTAAATGAGGCCCGGCTTTTGCATGACAATTTAATCAAAGCAACAACAAAACAAAATGGATCACCACCTCAAGACTTATCTCTTTATATAAAGAACCCATTCACAGCCCTAGTTTGGCAACCATCATTTACTACGTTAAACAACCACACAGTTTACATTTTCTCTATCCCTCTGCTTTTGTAGCCCTAGAGGTTGGTTATCACATAAGATTGGGGGGGTGGAGGGGGTGTGCCTCGATCAGTTAAGGAAAACACCAGAATTAGAAGATAATGTTATTGTGTCAGTAAGCATGAATACCCAGCTATTTTTACCACTTGTATACCAGATATATAATAATGGTATTTTAGAGGAACAGCTACCTAAATTCGAAATGAGATAGCCACGTAAGCCTAAATCCCGTTCGCACGTCCCTCCCAAAGAGGTATAACTTAAGCCTGATAGTGAACACATTCTCACAGCTAGAGAAAAACATTCTAACCCTGAACTTCAAAGGTTTTTGTACAACGAAATGTAACTTGAGTGCACAAATTACTTCACATGTTGAGTCACAGTTTCATGATAAGGGGAACTTTAGGATTTAAAAGGGCCTGAGCAGAGTCCTCTGCATCAAGTCCTGCAAGAAGAGCCCAGCCTACCAGCTTCCAGTGGCTATTTGAGGATTCTAACCAGCTGCATTCTGGGAACTGTAGCCCAACATCCAAGGAGCAACTGAAAGCTTCTAGAGCTTTGGATCAAGATTGTGGACACTTCAAGGATCCAAAGATGATCTCTGGAAGAAGATTCAGAAGTTTGGAGAAGTGTGAGCAACTGTTGTAAAAAGCTCCATAAGTTGAAGAGGTGCATTGTGGGTCCCAGACCGCAAGAGGCAAATCAGAGCCTCTGAACCCCTCACTGGTGCTGTGAACCACTTTTCTGAATCAAGAAACACTTCTTAAAGTAAGTGCAACAGTATTACATCGTGAGAGGCCTTAGCTCTGGACTTTGTCCCTATCCAGTGCAACCCTTTTTTTTTTTTTAACCCTTTGAGTACTATTTGCTTCTAAGCACTAGGTTTACTTTTAATCTTTAAAAAATAATATATTTGGTTCCTTACATAGGATTTTTGTTCTTTTGGTGTCATTTCAAAGATAAACATAATTCCCATTTTTATAAATTGGTGTTCGATTTTTATTGTGTTTTGTGTATTTACTATTTTGTTGATATTAAATTAAATATACACCTGTCTCCTAAGTTAAACCTAACTGCTGGTGGGCCAAGCTACCAATGGTTGAGCAAGGATTCATTTATTGAGACCTTGACTGGGCCTAGGGGGGGGACTGTGACCTTTTGCTAAATGTAGGTACCTACCTGCCCAATAACCCACTTTCCAACATTGCGTGTAGGAAGGATGCACCTCCAAGCCAGCCCCCATATTTGGGCCCACAGAGCCATCAAACAGGACACATGTGCAGGCACAATGTCCCTTAAGAAGGAGGAACTGGAGAGGGTGCCCACTGCGTGCCCCCCCCCCCAACAAAAACAAGATGTGTCTTGCGGCTCCACTCCCCTTCTTCAGTGCTGGGCATCAATCTGCTTGTTTGTTTACTCCCAGCAGGCCTCTTGGTTACTGCACTTCTGTGAACCCTGTATGAACATAGTAGATTGGACAGTCTATGGGTGCAACGCCCTATTATAGTCTTCATAACCCTGCCCAATCCTACTGAGGGGGGGAGAGACCAGGTCCTCAAGTTTGATAGTGGCACCTATAACAGCCAACCCTCCAAAGCTTGCCCACACTATTAGGCACTGTTGCCAGTGCTCAACCTTTACAATCTGTTTTTGGCTTCCTGGGGCTATAACCACATTGCACCTACCCCTACCTTCTCCTTGGTGCCAGCTGCACCAACTCAGTGCCGCACCTGTATCAGTGATGGTGAACTGAGATGCTGAGCTCTGCTACTGCATACCAAACTTAGTTGCTGATATGACAATGCCCCCGTTTCAAGACTCATAAGTAGCTGGTCCTCTAACTGATGATCTGTATTTCATACACTTTTTTTTTAAAGATTTACATTGGTGGCTAAAACTTTTAGCATGCTTAACATGCCACTTCATCAACGCTAATTACAATTCATACATTCTCCTCTACATAAAATACATACAAAGTATTCAATCAAAGTATAAAAAACATTTAACAACATAAACCCTTTTCTCTTTATGCTAATCACACATACTCAAACTCTAAAAAGCACAATCTGTTTCAATATCTGCTGTTCTACCATTTTATTTAAGAGTCTTGCATTGTATATGTCCATTATTTCTACAAACCTCCCTTGGTTGGGACAGGTAGATGGTGAAGCCTTAGCATTATTATGCCCAGTCAAAATTCTTTAGCAGCTGCTTGGTATCCAGAGTTGAGATTTTTGTTAGATGCATACCTGAGAAGATTTAAAGTAAGTCAGCCAGGAAATTGGGGTAAGTGGGTGTAGGATGTTAGTGTTTGGTACTTCTGGACTTTACTTCTCTCCTGAATTGTATGAGGTCATCCTTCAGTCTGATTTGTGCGTGCATGGTATTTCCTCAAAGAGTTGATGCCTGAGCATGTAGAAAACTACCAGCAACTTTTTTGTGTTGGGAACGGGGAAGTGGCATATAAATTCATAGTGATCAATTTCGGACACCTGGGTGTGTTTAGGGCTTTAAGTTCTTGGAACGATGTCAAGGACTGGGGCTGTGTAACACCATAGGAAACAGGTATACAGTATTGAGTTATCTAAGACAGTTTAAAACCTTCAGAGTAGGTTTGAAGTGCTCATGCTTACATGATACCAAGGACATTCTGTCTCACACATTTGAATAATCCACAACTCTCTGTGGGTGTACCTAAGCATGGTCACACTCAAGACCCACGTGGGCGATAACTTTTGTGTGCGCTGGAGTGGGTCTCGGTGAGCTGGGGGCTTCTCTCTCATTCTGCAGTGGCAGACAGTTCTGCCTTCCCAGTCTCCATCTTAGCAGATTCATGTGAGCACACTAGCGATTAAAGCCTTTCTTCAGCAGATTCTAGCTCTGCATCTCCCTGGTGCAATTTAGGTAGGGTCTCTGATCTTGGGCTATTTACTTTTCAGAATTCTCGGCAATTCTGGGACGGGCCCGTGCACACCACCAACGTTTTCCTAACCTTCCCCACAGGACCAATCTAAGATAGCAGGAGAACCAGTGATTCCAAACCTATCACAATCCAAGATGGGTGACAGAAGGCACTGTGGGATAGCTTCTTGTCTGGAGGACAACCTTAAGTCTGGAGAAGGAAGGTGAGATGCAACACTTTCAATGTATTTTGTGTCACATCCCTTGCCTCCTTGTATTCTCTTTTTGTCCTGTTGTTTTTCAGCTTTCATTGGGAATCTGTCGGACCGGATCCAGCCCTCTGCAGCTCTAACTTGAACTTGAACTTCTCCATCCTCAATCTTCAGTCCGGTACTCCATCATTAGAAAGTTTAATACCTTTCTGTTTTTTTCCTTCTTGTAGGGGTCATTCTGGAGGGCACCAAACATGCAGTTAGGTACTAGCTGCAGACATCGGTGTGGTTACTAGAAGGAGTTACATATTTCTGCACACCTACTGGAATAAAAAAAAGGAGTCATGAAACCTGGGCCCTGCTCTTGACAGGTGGGAAGTAATGCACTATTTCACCAATTACTATGTCACATAGGCACTTGCAGAACCTTCCACTGTAAAATAGGCTAGCTAATGAAATGCACTCTTGATGGATGATTTTATGAGGGAGTCAAGAAAGGGATACTATCAAGAGTCGGTATAAGTTACATACTTTCTGAGGTTTATGAGGGGTACCTATTGACTTAGGTTAGCAGAAACTGAAGGGTGTTGCATGCAGAGATCCAGTATCATTGCCTTCAGAATATAGAAGAATGCTTAGTTCATTGTTTCATTTTATGTGGCACTCTTCTGACATTGGAAGTAGTATTCCTGAATCTGAATATTTTTTGTGATCAGATAATTGAAACTTAACTTTATGAAAGAAAACACTTTTAGATTGTTTTGGAGAATCTGTACTGGTTAAGAGGCTTGCTTAAGTTATTCAAGTGTTTCCCTTTTTGTGCTTGATGCCATTAACCAGGGGTTGATGATTCCCTGATCCAGGATTCAGCATGTGATGTCAGCTGACTCGCCCTTGAAGGTATTTAGGTTGAAGTATTTGAAGTAACTACATCCCTTCTTTTAAGCGCAAGCACTAATTATTTTATATTATGTGTGAGATGCAGGACTAGATCACATCAGACCACCAGAGGAAGAAAACAAGCCACTAGATGGCCATCACACGTGGGTTTTCTTTCTGCTTCCCTTACCACTCATCCCATGATGCAGTAGCGAACACTGGTATTTGCAGTGTAGGAGATTATGACAGACCGGCGGTGCCCCGCAGGGCATTCTGACCGCGGCGCTTTGGCCGCGGTCAGTGCAGGAAAACCGGCGGTCTCCCGCCGGTTTTCCGCTGCCCGTCAGAATCCTCCAAGGATTCTGCGCGGCCTTGGGGATTCTGACACCCCCTACCGCCATCCTGTTCCTGGCGGTTCGCCCGCCAGGAACAGGATGGCGGTAGGGGGTGTCGCGGGGCCCCTGGGGGCCCCTGCAGTGCCCATGCCAATGGCATGGGCACTGCAGGGGCCCCCGTAAGAGGGCCCCGCTTGTATTTCACTGTCTGCATAGCAGACAGTGAAATACGCGATGGGTGCAGTAGCACCCGTCGCACCTTCCCACTCCGCCGGCTCGATTACGAGCCGGCTTCATGGTGGGAAGGTCGTTTTCCCCTGGGCTGGCGGGCGGCCTTTTGAAGGCCGCCCGCCAGCCCAGGGGAAAACTCAAAATACCCGCCGCGGTCTTCCGACCGCGGTACGGTATTTTGACGGCTCCCGCCGGGCGCGCGGTGACCGCGCCCGGCGGGAGTCAGAATGACCCCCTATGTCTTCCTATCAACACAAAGAACAAACATAAGTGCACTTAATGTTATAGTTATTTTTTTTTATCTCTTTATTAGTTTATGTGCAACTCATACAATCGACATCTGACTTGCGCCATCGTGAGCATATCATCCTTCATATATCAGAAGTACAACATGGAGAGGGGGAGGACCACCAGCAATGGGAGGAGAAAGTACCCAAACCGTAATTAACAATATATGTGTAACATCCACTCACAGAAGTAATGTTCAAAAGGGGAATAGCAACCCTATTATCTCGTCCCCCACATAATACAACGATGAGAGATATAAATGCCCTTTGGACACTTCTTTTTTTATGCCTGGAGTGTATGTTGAATCTTGTGTTTTTGGCATCTTGTGCAGTGAGTGTATCACAGCACTTAACGCGCTATCACCTTTAAGTATGTGCAGGTGGTATGCAATCACTTTCAGGCACATAGTACCCCGATTCCATAGGAGCCTACAGAGCCCAAAGTACTATTACACAGCCAGAGAGTGCTATGCACTCGCCCTCGACCTGTGATTGCTGCCTTGTTAATAGCACTTGGTTATAGTTCCTGATGCTTGCAGGGCCAGAACAACTGGTTTTGGGGAGATGTGGGGTTGCGGGGAGATGTAATTTTTAGCCTCAATTTTGATTATAAAATTGTCCCTGAACCCCAGACCTTTAATCAATATGCCCCTGTAGGAAGTTGGCTCTGTATGTGCTATTTCAAAGTAAGGAATAGCATACACAGAGTCCAAGGGTTCCCCTTAGAGGTAAGATAGTGGCAAAAAGAGATAATACTAATGCTCTATTTTGTAGTAGTGTGGTCGAGCAGTAGGCTTATCAAAGGAGTAGTGTTAAGCATTTGTTGTACATACACACAGGCAATAAATGAGGAACACACACTCAGAGACAAATCCAGCCAATAGGTTTTGTTATAGAAAAATATATTTTCTTAGTTTATTTTAAGAACCACAGGTTCAAATTCTACATGTAATATCTCATTTGAAAGGTATTGCAGGTAAGTACTTTAGGAACTTTGAATCATTTCATTAGCATGTATACTTTTCACATAAAACACAATAAGCTGTTTTAAAAGTGGACACTGCAATTTTCACAGTTCCTGGGGGAGGTAAAGTAATGTTAGTTTTAACAGGTAAGTAAGTCACTTACAGGTTTCAGTTTTTGGTCCAAGGTAGCCCACCGTTGGGGGTTCAGAGCAACCCCAAAGTTATCACACCCGCAGCTCAGGGCCGGTCAGGTGCAAAGGTCAAAGAGGTGCCCAAAACACATAGGCTATAATGGAGAGAAGGGGGTGCCCCGGTTCCAGTCTGCCAGCAGGTAAGTACCCGCGTCTTCAGAGGGCAGACCAGGGGGGTTTTGTAGGGCACCGGGGGGGACACAAGTCCACACAGAAAGTACACCCTCAGCAGCGCGGGGGCGGCCGGGTGCAGTGTGCAAACAAGCGTCGGGTTTCCTTTAGTTTTCAATGGGAGACCAAGGGGTCTCTTCAGCGATGCAGGCAGGCAAGGGGGGGGCTCCTCGGGGTAGCCACCACCTGGGCAAGGGAGAGGGCCTCCTGGGGGTCACTCCTACACAGAAGTTCCATTTCTTTAGGGGCTGGGGGCTGCGGGTGCAGGGTCTTTTCCAGCCGTCGGGAAATGGAGTTCAGACAGTCGCGGTCAGGGGGAGCCTGGGGATTCCCTCTGCAGGCGTCGTTGTGGGGGCTCAGGGGGGACAACTTTGGTTACTCACAGTCGTAGAGTCGCTGGAGGGTCCTCCCTGAGTTGGTTGTTCTTCACCAGTCGAGTCGGGGTCGCCGGGTGCAGTGTTGCAAGTCTCACGCTTCTTGCGGGGAGTTGCAGGGGTCTTTAAATCTGCTCCTTGTAACAAAGTTGCAGTTCTCTTGGAGCAGGGCCGCTGTCCTTGGGAGTTTCTAGTCTTTCTTGAAGCGGGGCAGTCCTCAGAGGATTCAGAGGTCGCTGGTCCCTTGGAAAGCATCGCTGGAGCAGGTTTCTTTGGAAGGCAGGAGACAGGCCGGTAAGTCTGGAGCCAAAGCAGTTGGTGTCTTCTGTTCTTCCTCTGCAGGGGTTTTTCAGCTCAGCAGTCCTTCTTCTTCAGGTAAGTTGCAGGAATCTAAATTCTTAGGTTCAGGGAAGCCCTTAAATACAAAATTTAAGGGCGTGTTTTGGTCTGGGGGGTTAGTAGCCAATGGCTACTAGCCCTGAGGGTGAGTACACCCTCTTTGTGCCTCCTCCCAAGGGGAGGGGGTCACATCCCTAATCCTATTGGGGGAATCCTCCATCTGCAAGATGAAGGATTTCTAAAAGTTAGAGTCACTTCAGCTCAGGACACCTTAGGGGCTGTCCTGACTGGCCAGTGACTCCTCCTTGCTGTTTTCTTTGTTTCCTCCAGCCTTGCCGCCAAAAGTGGGGGCCGTGGCCGGTGGGGGCGGGCAACTCCACTAAGCTGGAGTGTCCTGCGGTGCTGTGACAAAGGGGTGAGCCTTTGAGGCTCACCGCCAGGTGTTACAGCTCCTGCCTGGGGGAGGTGTTAGCATCTCCACCCAGTGCAGGCTTTGTTACTGGCCTCCGAGTGACAAAGGCACTCTCCCCAGCAACATGTCTCTAGTGTGGCAGGCTGCTGGAACCAGTCAGCCTACACAGATAGTCGGTTAAGTTTCAGGGGGCACCTCTAAGGTGCCCCTCTGTGGTGTATTTTACAATAAAATGTACACTGGCATCAGTGTGCATTTATTGTGCTGAGAGGTTTGATACCAAACTTCCCAGTTTTCAGTGTAGCCATTATGGTGCTGTGGAGTTCGTGTAAAACAGACTCCCAGACCATATACTCTTATGGCTACCCTGCACTTACAATGTCTAAGGTATTGCTTAGACACTGTAGGGGCACTGTGCTCATGCACTGGTGCCCTCACCTATGGTATAGTGCACCCTGCCTTAGGGCTGTAAGGCCTACTAGAGGGGTGACTTATCTATACCTGCATAGGCAGTGAGAGGCTGGCATGGCACCCTGAGGGGAGTGCCATGTTGACTTACTCGTTTTGTTCTCACCAGCACACACAAGCTGGCAAGCAGTGTGTCTGTGCTGAGTGAGGGGTCTCCAGGGTGGCATAAGACATGCTGCAGCCCTTAGAGACCTTCCTTGGCATCAGGGCCCTTGGTACCAGGGGTACCACTTACAAGGGACTTATCTGGATGCCAGGGTGTGCCAATTGTGGAATCAAAAGTACAGGTTAGGGAAAGAACACTGGTGCTTGTGCCTTGTTAGCAGACCTCAGCACACTTTCAATTCAAAACATAGCATCAGCAAAGGCAAAAAGTTAGGGGGTAACCATGCCAAGGAGGCATTTCCTTACACAACCCCCCCCCCCCAAACGAAAGAGGATGAGACTAACCTTTCCCAAGAGAGTCTTCATTTTCTAAGTGGAAGAACCTGGAAAGGCCATCTGCATTGGCATGGGCAGTCCCAGGTCTGTGTTCCACTATAAAGTCCATTCCCTGTAGGGAGATGGACCACCTCAACAGTTTTGGATTTTCACCTTTCATTTGCATCAGCCATCTGAGAGGTCTGTGGTCAGTCTGAACTAGGAAGTGAGTACCAAAGAGGTATGGTCTCAACTTCTTCAGGGACCAAACCACAGCAAAGGCCTCCCTCTCAATGGCACTCCAACGCTGCTCCCTGGGGAGTAACCTCCTGCTAATGAAAGCAACAGGCTGGTCAAGGCCATCATCATTTGTTTGGGACAAAACTGCCCCTATCCCATGTTCAGAGGCATCTGTTTGCACAATGAATTGTTTGGAGTAATCTGGAGCTTTTAGAACTGGTGCTGTGCACATAGCTTGCTTCAGGGTGTCAAAGGCCTGTTGGCATTCTACAGTCCAGTTTACTTTCTTGGGCATTTTCTTGGAGGTGAGTTCTGTGAGGGCTGTCACAATGGATCCATATCCCTTCACAAACCTCCTATAGTACCCAGTCAAGCCAAGGAATGCCCTGACTTGAGTCTGGGTTTTTGGAGCTGCCCAGTCCAGAATAGTCTGGATCTTAGGCTGGAGTGGCTGAACTTGGCCTCCACCTACAAGGTGTCCCAAGTAAACCACAGTTCCCTGCCCTATCTGGCATTTGGATGCCTTGATAGAGAGGCCTGCAGATTGCAGAGCCTTCAAAACCTTCTTCAGGTGGACCGGGTGATCCTGCCAGGTGGAGCTGAAGACAGCAATATCATCAAGATAAGCTGCACTAAAGGATTCCAACCCAGCAAGGACTTGATTCACCAACCTTTGGAAGGTGGCAGGGGCATTCTTTAAACCAAAGGGCATAACAGTGAACTGATAATGCCCATCAGGTGTGGAGAATGCTGTCTTTTCTTTTGCTCCAGGGGCCATTTTGATTTGCCAGTACCCTGCTGTTAAGTCAAAGGTACTTAAGAATTTGGCAGCCCCTAATTTGTCTATTAGCTCATCAGCTCTAGGAATGGGATGAGCATCTGTCTTGGTGACAGAGTTGAGACCTCTGTAGTCCACACAAAACCTCATCTCTCTCTTTCCTTCTTTGGTGTGAGGTTTGGGGACTAAGACCACTGGGCTAGCCCAGGGGCTGTCAGAGTACTCAATTATTCCCAATTCCAGCATCTTGTGGACTTCCACCTTGATGCTTTCCTTAACTTGGTCAGACTGTCTAAATATTTTGTTTTTGACAGGCATGCTGTCTCCTGTGTCCACATCATGGGTACACAGGTGTGTCTGACCAGGGGTTAGGGAAAAGAGTTCAGCAAACTGCTGCAGGACCTTCCTACAGTCAGACTGCTGTTGGCTAGAGAGGGTGTCTGAGTAGATCACTCCATCCACTGAGCCATCTTTAGGGTCTGATGAGAGGAGATCAGGGAGAGGTTCACTCTCAGCTTCCTGGTCCTCATCTGTCACCATCAACAGATTTACATCAGCCCTGTCATGGAAGAGCTTAAGGCGGTTCACATGGATCACCCTCTTGGGGCTCCTGCTTGTGCCCAGGTCCACCAGGTAGGTGACCTGACTCTTCCTTTCTAGTACTGGGTAAGGGCCACTCCATTTGTCCTGGAGCGCCCTGGGAGCCACAGGCTCCAGAACCCAGACTTTCTGCCCTGGTTGAAATTCAACCAGTGCAGCCTTTTGGTCATACCACAACTTCTGGAGTTGTTGGCTGGCCTCAAGGTTTTTACTTGCCTTTTCCATGTACTCTGCCATCCTTGAGCGAAGGCCAAGTACATAGTCCACTATGTCTTGTTTAGGCTCATGAAGAGGTCTCTCCCAGCCTTCTTTAACAAGAGCAAGTGGTCCCCTTACAGGGTGGCCAAACAGAAGTTCAAAGGGTGAGAATCCTACTCCCTTCTGAGGCACCTCTCTGTAAGCGAAAAGCAGACATGGCAGGAGGACATCCCATCTCCTTTTGAGTTTTTCTGGGAGACCCATGATCATGCCCTTTAATGTCTTGTTGAATCTCTCAACAAGGCCATTAGTTTGTGGATGATATGGTGTAGTGAATTTATAAGTCACCCCACACTCATTCCACATGTGTTTTAGGTATGCTGACATGAAGTTGGTACCTCTGTCAGACACCACCTCCTTAGGGAAACCCACTCTGGTAAAGATACCAATGAGGGCCTTGGCTACTGCAGGGGCAGTAGTCGACCTAAGGGGAATAGCTTCAGGATACCTAGTAGCATGATCCACTACTACTAGGATGTACATATTTCCTGAGGCTGTGGGAGGTTCTAGTGGACCAACTATGTCCACACCCACTCTTTCAAAGGGGACCCCCACCACTGGAAGTGGAATAAGGGGGGCCTTTGGATGCCCACCTGTCTTACCACTGGCTTGACAGGTGGGGCAGGAGAGGCAAAACTCCTTAACCTTCTGGGACATATTGGGCCAGTAGAAGTGGTTGACTAACCTCTCCCATGTCTTGGTTTGTCCCAAATGCCCAGCAAGGGGAATATCATGGGCTAAGGTCAGAATAAACTCTCTGAAACCCTGAGGCACTACCACTCTCCTAGTGGCACCAGGTTTGGGATCTATTGCCTCAGTGTACAGGAGTCCATCTTCCCAATAGACCCTATGTGTTCCATTTTTCTTGCCATTGGACTCTTCAGCAGCTTGCTGCCTAAGGCCTTCAAGAGAGGGACAGGTTTCTTGTCCCTTACACAACTCTTCCCTTGAGGGTCCCCCTGGGCCTAAGAGCTCAACCTGATAAGGTTCCAGCTCCATAGGCTCAGTTCCCTCAGAGGGCAGAACTTCTTCCTGAGAAGAGAGGTTCTCTTTTTCTTGCTGTGTTGCAGCTGGTTTCCCAGCTGACTTTCCTTTCCTCTTGGTAGGCTGGGCCTTTCTTCCAGACTCCAGCTCTACTTTTTCACCCTGAGCCTTGCACTGTGCCCTTGTCTTGACACACACCAGTTCAGGGATACCCAGCATGGCTGCATGGGTTTTCAGTTCTACCTCAGCCGACGCTGAGGACTCCAGGTCATTTCCAAGCAAACAGACTACTGGGATATTTGAGGAGACCACCACCTGTTTCAGGCCATTGACCCCTCCCCACTCTAAAGTTACCATAGCCATGGGATGTACTTTAGTCTGATTGTCAGCGTTGGTGACTGGATAAGTTTGTCCAGCCATGTATTGGCCAGGGGAAACCAGTTTCTCTGTCACCATAGTGACACTGGCACCTGTATCCCTCAGGCCCTCTACACTTGTCCCATTAATTAAGAGCTGCTGCCTGTATTTTTGCATGTTAGGGGGCCAGGCAGCCAGTGTGGCAAAATCCACCCCACCCTCAGAGACTAATGTAGCTTCAGTGTGACACCTGATTTGCTCTGGGCACACTGTTGATCCCACTTGGAGACTGGCCATTCCAGTTTTAGCTGGATGGGAGTTAGAAGTGGTATCTTTCTTGGGACAGGCCTTGTCTCCAGTTTGGTGTCCAGACTGACTACAGCTACGACACAAGGCCTTTTTGGGATCAAAGTTTTTACCCTGGTACCCAGAATGGTTTTGTCAAGAGGCTCTGGGCCCACCCTCCTGTGCAGGTTTTTGGGGGCCTGTAGAAGACTCTTTACTATTTTTGTTTTTGGCTGTCTCACCACCTTTCCCCTGGGGAGGTTTTGTGACCCCTTTCTTTTGGTCACCCCCTGTGGAAGTTTTGGATACCCTAGTCTTGACCCAATGGTCCGCCTTCTTTCCCAATTCTTGGGGAGAAATTGGTCCTAGGTCTACCAGATGCTGATGCAGTTTATCATTGAAACAATTACTTAATAGGTGTTCTTTCACAAATAAATTGTACAGCCCATCATAATTACTTACACCACTGCCTTGAATCCAACCATCTAGTGTTTTTACTGAGTAGTCTACAAAGTCAACCCAGGTCTGGCTCGAGGATTTTTGAGCCCCCCTGAATCTAATCCTAAACTCCTCAGTGGAGAATCCAAAGCCCTCAATCAGGGTACCCTTCATGAGGTCATAAGATTCTGCATCTTTTCCAGAGAGTGTGAGGAGTCTATCCCTAAACTTTCCTGTGAACATTTCCCAAAGGAGAGCACCCCAGTGAGATTTGTTCACTTTTCTGGTTACACAAGCCCTCTCAAAAGCTGTGAACCATTTGGTGATGTCATCACCATCTTCATATTTAGTTACAATCCCTTTAGGGATTTTCAACATGTCAGGAGAATCTCTGACCCTATTTATGTTGCTGCCACCATTGATGGGTCCTAGGCCCATCTCTTGTCTTTCCCTTTCTATGGCTAGGATCTGTGTTTCCAAAGCCAATCTTTTGGCCATCCTGGCTAACTGGATGTCCTCTTCACTGGAGTTATCCTCAGTGATTTCAGAGAAGTTGGTCCCTCCTGTGAGGGAACTAGCATCTCTGACTAGTATTTGTGGAGTCAGGGCTTGAGAGGCCCTGTCCTCCCTAGATAGGACTGGTAGGGGGGAATCTCCCTCCAAGTCACTATCCTCATCCTCTGTGTTGCCATCCACAGAGGGGTTGGCTCTTTCATACTCTGCCAACAGCTCCTGGAGCTGTTGTTTGGTAGGTCTAGAGCCCATTTTTATTTTCTTGATTTTACAGAGTGACCTTAGCTCTCTCATCTGTAGATGGAGGTAAGGTGTGGTGTCGAGTTCCACCACATTCACATCTGTATTAGACATTATGCTTCTAAAAGTTGGAATACTTTTTAAGAAACTAAAACTAGTTCTAGAATCTAATTAAAACTTTTAACAAACTTTTAAACTCTAAAAGAAATGCTAACGGGGACTAACACAAGGCCCTAGCAGGACTTTAAAGAATTTAGAAAAATTTCAAATTGCAAAAAATCAATTTCTAATGACAATTTTTGGAATTTGTCATGTGATCAGGTATTGGCTGAGTAGTCCAGCAAATGCAAAGTCTTGTACCCCACCTCTGACCCACCAATGTAGGAAGTTGGCTCTGTATGTGCTATTTCAAAGTAAGGAATAGCATGCACAGAGTCCAAGGGTTCCCCTAAGAGGTAAGATAGTGGCAAAAAGAGATAATACTAATGCTCTATTTTGTGGTAGTGTGGTCGAGCAGTAGGCTTATCAAAGGAGTAGTGTTAAGCATTTGTTGTACATACACACAGGCAATAAATGAGGAACACACACTCAGAGACAAATCCAGCCAATAGGTTTTGTTATAGAAAAATATATTTTCTTAGTTTATTTTAAGAACCACAGGTTCAAATTCTACATGTAATATCTCATTTGAAAGGTATTGCAGGTAAGTACTTTAGGAACTTTGAATCATTTCATGAGCATGTATACTTTTCACATAAAACACAATAAGCTGTTTTAAAAGTGGACACAGTGCAATTTTCACAGTTCCTGGGGGAGGTAAAGTAATGTTAGTTTTAACAGGTAAGTAAGTCACTTACAGGTTTCAGTTTTTGGTCCAAGGTAGCCCACCGTTGGGGGTTCAGAGCAACCCCAAAGTTATCACACCCGCAGCTCAGGGCCGGTCAGGTGCAAAGGTCAAAGAGGTGCCCAAAATACATAGGCTATAATGGAGAGAAGGGGGTGCCCCGGTTCCAGTCTGCCAGCAGGTAAGTACCCGCGTCTTCGGAGGGCAGACCAGGGGGGTTTTGTAGGGCACCGGGGGGGACACAAGTCCACACAGAAAGTACACCCTGAGCAGCGCGGGGGCGGCCGGGTGCAGTGTGCAAACAAGCGTGGGTTTCCTTTAGTTTTCAATGGGAGACCAAGGGGTCTCTTCAGCGATGCAGGCAGGCAAGGGGGGGGCTCCTCGGGGTAGCCACCACCTGGGCAAGGGAGAGGGCCTCCTGGGGGTCACTCCTACACAGAAGTTCCGTTTCTTTAGGGGCTGCGGGTGCAGGGTCTTTTCCAGCCGTCGGGAAATGGAGTTCAGACAGTCGCGGTCAGGGGGAGCCTGGGGATTCCCTCTGCAGGCGTCGCTGTGGGGGCTCAGGGGGGACAACTTTGGTTACTCACAGTCGTAGAGTCGCTGGAGGGTCCTCCCTGAGTTGGTTGTTCTTCACCAGTCGAGTCGGGGTCGCCGGGTGCAGTGTTGCAAGTCTCACGCTTCTTGCGGGGAGTTGCAGGGGTCTTTAAATCTGCTCCTTGTAACAAAGTTGCAGTTCTCTTGGAGCAGGGCCGCTGTCCTCGGGAGTTTCTAGTCTTTCTTGAAGCTGGGCAGTCCTCAGAGGATTCAGAGGTCGCTGGTCCCTTGGAAAGCATCGCTGGAGCAGGTTTCTTTGGAAGGCAGGAGACAGGCCGGTAAGTCTGGAGCCAAAGCAGTTGGTGTCTTCTGTTCTTCCTCTGCAGGGGTTTTTCAGCTCAGCAGTCCTTCTTCTTCAGGTAAGTTGCAGGAATCTAAATTCTTAGGTTCAGGGAAGCCCTTAAATATTAAATTTAAGGGCGTGTTTTGGTCTGGGGGGTTAGTAGCCAATGGCTACTAGCCCTGAGGGTGAGTACACCCTCTTTGTGCCTCCTCCCAAGGGGAGGGGGTCACATCCCTAATCCTATTGGGGGAATCCTCCATCTGCAAGATGGAGGATTTCTAAAAGTTAGAGTCATTTCAGCTCAGGACACCTTAGGGGCTGTCCTGACTGGCCAGTGACTCCTCCTTGCTGTTTTCTTTGTTTCCTCCAGCCTTGCCGCCAAAAGTGGGGGCCGTGGCCGGAGGGGGCGGGCAACTCCACTAAGCTGGAGTGTCCTGCGGTGCTGTGACAAAGGGGTGAGCCTTTGAGGCTCACCGCCAGGTGTTACAGCTCCTGCCTGGGGGAGGTGTTAGCATCTCCACCCAGTGCAGGCTTTGTTACTGGCCTCCGAGTGACAAAGGCACTCTCCCCATGGGGCCAGCAACATGTCTCTAGTGTGGCAGGCTGCTGGAACCAGTCAGCCTACACAGATAGTCGGTTAAGTTTCAGGGGGCACCTCTAAGGTGCCCTCTGTGGTGTATTTTACAATAAAATGTACACTGGCATCAGTGTGCATTTATTGTGCTGAGAAGTTTGATACCAAACTTCCCAGTTTTCAGTGTAGCCATTATGGTGCTGTGGAGTTCATGTAAAACAGACTCCCAGACCATATACTCTTATGGCTACCCTGCACTTACAATGTCTAAGGTATTGCTTAGACACTGAAGGGGCACAGTGCTCATGCACTGGTGCCCTCACCTATGGTATAGTGCACCCTGCCTTAGGGCTGTAAGGCCTACTAGAGGGGTGACTTATCTATACCTGCATAGGCAGTGAGAGGCTGGCATGGCACCCTGAGGGGAGTGCCATGTCGACTTACTCGTTTTGTTCTCACCAGCACACACAAGCTGGCAAGCAGTGTGTCTGTGCTGAGTGAGGGGTCTCCAGGGTGGCATAAGACATGCTGCAGCCCTTAGAGACCTTCCTTGGCATCAGGGCCCTTGGTACCAGGGGTACCACTTACAAGGGACTTATCTGGATGCCAGGGTGTGCCAATTGTGGAATCAAAAGTACAGGTTAGGGAAAGAACACTGGTGCTGGGGCCTGGTTAGCAGGCCTCAGCACACTTTCAATTCAAAACATAGCATCAGCAAAGGCAAAAAGTCAGGGGGTAACCATGCCAAGGAGGCATTTCCTTACAGCCCCTGTCACTGAGAGAATGAAATGTGTGTGCTTCCGCCCTCACCTACCTTAGCAAGTCACCCAGCCAGCGGCGCGTGTCTGTACCTTAGCAAGTCACCCAGCCAGCGGCGCGTGTCTGGTACCCCTGGTGCTGTTCAGTGCATTGCTATGAGGTGTTTGAATAACACAAATGCCAGAACTACACACCTGTGTATTTGTCTATCCTTTTTTGACCTGGTATGTATGCCTAGAAGGCAGGAGTCCGGTGTAGGAAGTAATGTGTGACTGACCAATTCCCCTGTTAAGGAGGTAATGTCATCCCAGGTCTGTTGTACAGGTGGGCAAGTCGACGTCATGTGATAGAAAGTAGCGCCCGGTTCCCCACCGTGCGGGCAAACAGTTAGTTTGAGGGAACATGCGATGAAGCCGGTGAGGGGAAAGGTAGGTTTGCTGTAAATAATTTAATTGGGAGTAACGGAATCTGGGGTTACGTGATACCTCCTTTATCATTCGGATCACTGTGGCCCATGCAGATTGCATAAGTGGTTTATGGAGGACCCCACCCCATCTTACCTGTGCCCCCGCCTGATCTGTGTTGTGGTTCCCAGGAGAGAGCTATACAACTGAGATATAATGTGGTTAGGACCTATGCCGGACAATATAATATGTAATGTAGGTGAGATCAGGGGTTCCAAATCTCTGCCTCGCCAGATGTTATATATATATGTTGTTTCAATGTGCAGTACATTAGGAAGCACCTTGGACCTATGCCATAAGTGTCATCTTATTCTGTGTACGTCATGATGAAAACTTCCTTAAAAAGGTCACCTATGGTGTGCATTCCCAGCTCTAAACATGGGTCCACGGAGTGTTGTGTATGTAGTTTCCTTGTGTCTGGGATATCTAGCAGTGGAGTCTTAGGTGAGTAAGGCGGAGTTATGTCCCTTCCACATGCGTAACCGCTCCTCCACGTGCAAGCCACTTCCATCAGGTTGTTTCCTCGCAGGGGAGGGATTGTGTGGTCCTGTAACCATGTAACAGCTTACCATTCCTAGACTTTCATGTACTAGCAATGACTCCACAATGGGGGAGTTCTGTAGTCATTGAAGCGGCCACTGCAGTTGCGCTGCTGCATAGTACAGCTCATAATTCGGCATGCCCTGGCCCCCCTTTGTAAGTGGGTGATGTGTTACAGTAAGCACGACTCGATGCCGACCGGTTCCCCATATTAATCCCAGCTTCAGGCCATTCATGGTCCTGAAGAAGGATCGAGGCATTACTAACGGAAGTGCAGTAAAGAAATACAGCAGTCTGGGAAGTATGATCATCTTCGCAATAGCCACTCGTCCCAAAGGCGACAGTGGTGATGACCCCCAAAACGGTAATGTCTTAATCGCATTCATCGCACGTCCCAAGTTGCCCTCCAGTGAGTCCTCTTCAGTATGGTAGATTTGGATGCCAATATACTTAAAAGTAGAATGTCACCATGGCAGCCTATGGATTGGAAGAGCCGGCCGCAAGCTTTCCGGTATCGGAGTCAGCTGGAACAAGCAGGATTTCGACCAGTTTACATGCAGTGCGGATAAATCCCCAAACTGATCTAATAATTGTAAAAGCTCTGGAAGGGATGATGTGCATTTATGTAGAGATATTAATGCATCATTGGCACAAAGGGATACTATATGTTGTTTGCCACCCTATGGTATTCCCCACGTTTGCGCCCGTAGTCGGAGCTGAGCCGCTAATGGCTCAATTGCTAGCGCAATTAACAGCTGCGATAAGTGACACCCCTGTCTGGTGCCATGACAAATTGAGAAGCATTCAGAAATGACCTGGCCTGTTTTAACACGGACAATGGGGTTGGAATACAATATATCGATCCAACTTAAAAATCCTTGACCAAATCCCATGTTACATAAAGCCTCTTTGAGGAAAGGCCACCCGAGGGTTTCAAGGGCCTTCACGATATCTAACAATATCACAACACTGTTGTGTTCCCCTTCAGGAGTGCCCGTCATTAACTGCAAGAGCCATCTGACATTCAGGAAAGTGTTCCTTCCTGGAATGAAACCTGATTGGTCCTCATGGACCAAGTGAGTCATCAGCGGAAGCAGCCAGTTTGCTAGGACCTTGCCTAATATCTTACAATCCAAGTTAAACAATGACAAGGGCCTGTAGGACCACACATCAAGGGGGTCCAGGTCTGGTTTAGGCAAAACCACAATCATTGCTTCACGTTGTGAGTTTAAGTTGCCCTCGCATTTGTGCTTCGCATAGTACCTCCAGGAATGGTGTAGTTATTTCTGTGGCGAACGCCGCATAATATTCCACTGGTAACCCACATGTGCCGGGGGTCTTCTTGCGGGCTTATTGACGCAATGCCGTTTGGATCTCATCATTCTCTATAGGTTCACCCAACTCCGTGCTTTGTGGTGAAGTAAGGTGTGCAAGGGGAAGAGAGTCAAAAAAATCCACTAGTTGTGTGGCCGCGGGGTCCAGTTTCACCACATAAAACGTGCTGTAGTACAGTTGAAAGGCATCACTTATGGCCATTTGAGTACTGACCAGGATTCCTGAGTTAAGCCTTAATGCCCCAATGGGAGCACGGTGCTGCTTGCCCCGGGTCAGCCACGCCAGCAGCGTGCCAGAGCGATCACCCTCTGCATGTGACCTAGAGATGTAATGTTAGTAATCATAAATGCGCAGGAGCCTGTCTACCTCTCTGTGTCGTGTGCATTGTTCACGGAGAACCTCAGGGTCAGATGAGCCCTTTGCTACTGCACATTCCACACTGCACATGTCTGTTTCTAGTGAGGCTAGCTCCCACACCAGCGTGCGTCATACTCTTCCTGTGGCCACGAGGCAATGGCCTCACACAACCACCTTGTATGCATCCCACTCCACTGCGTGTGTTGTGGCTTTCCCTCCATTTAATTTAAGGTATTGGGAAATGCAAGCAATCACGTCCTGACGGAAAGGAGGATCCACCAATACATCAGGCTGTAGACGCCAAGTAGGTATGGAGGTGCGAAGTCTGCCCCAGTGCATGTTGACCCTCAATAGGCAGTGATCTGACAGCATCTTGGCTAAGTAGTCTGCCCTAGTAGCATCATGGGCTAGACCAGCCGGGCTTAACAACAAGCCTATACGGGTATGTAACCCATCTACTGGGGAATAGAAGGAGTATTCTCGATCCTGGGGGTGTAAAAGGCACCATATGTCATAAAGCCCCCTTTCGGACATCCACTGACACAATTCACTTGCTATTTTCCTGCTGGGAGCACCTACCAATGGCAGATGAGATATGTCCATATCTACATTTGGTAAGCAGTTGAAGTCGCCCCCCCACCCCCATATGCAATTGACCATTGGGTCCTGGAAGTGTGTAGGTGTGATTGACCTCAGGAAATCCCCCTGCTTTGAATTGTGGGTAGATATTCCAGCTATGGATAGGGAATTGCCATCTAGGGAGCCCTCCAACAGCAGATATCTGCCCTCCCTATCCATTATAGAACGCTCAACTACATATGGAACCTCTGAAGCTATCCATATTAACATCCCTTTAGCAAATGCTGATGTTACTGTGCCATTCGCTCGTCCACGTCATTTAGTTTTAATACTTTACAAGTCTCTATCTGTGAGATGTGTTTCTTGCAGGATTGCTATGTGGACCCTGTGTTGCTTTAAGTATACATATATCCCATGATGTTAGACGGTATTGGCTACACCTCGTATGTTCCACGTTACTATGTTGTAGCTGTCAACCTTCATATGCGCGTGAATATGTGGTACCGTGTGTGGGCCATTGTCCTGTGATCTCTCTTTATGGCCACGTTAAGAGACACTAGAGCCAATAGGTCCCCGTCCCCCATCCACAGCACACCCTGACCCCCAGCACTCAACGTCAGCATCAAAAACCCATGTGATTTCAGAAAAAAAACAGTATTCAACCCTCCGGGGCTACGTCCAAAAGGGCCTAGGCCACGCAGTAAAATATTAGCACAACAGGTGCAGTTAGTAATAGTGGTTTAAACAATGTCCATTTGGGAATCAATTCAGAGTGGGGGGCGTAGGCGTGAGAAGTTGGCATCACGTCTCCACCAGACTGTTTCAATTACTATGGTTACCTCACCCACCCAGACCCCCCCTTTCGTCGGCTGGTAATGTATGCGCCCTGATCACCAGTTCCCTCAGGGTGACGGCATACAGATGAGCAAGTGTGGCTGCATGCTGAGGAGCAGAGCCGCTCAGAGCGACACAATATATACAAGAGCTGAGCTCCGGCATCCATGCTTCCAAAGGCAAGTTTGTTACTTACTCACGACCAGAGTGTTGTTGTCCAAAGTTAATATGTGATATTAGAGGTTGTCAGCTGTACGTTGAGTTACTTCCAGGCCCAGCGTCACGGGAACTGTAGATTCACTGGAACAGCCCATCGACGAGTCAGAATCCAATGTTTTATCGTTGCGGAGGGCAGCATCTTGATTGGATGTAAGTAGGGTCGTCTCAATTAGTGCCTGTGCTTGGCTTTCAGCTGCTTGTGCCTTGGAGGGGTGCATCTTAATGTCAGATCTCTTTTTGCGCTGGGGTTAGGGTATCAGACAGACTTCCTCTAGAGGATCTTCACTGTGCGGTTTGACCAAGCCCTTGGCATGCAACCACGTCCATGCATCATTAGGTGAAGGTAAAATATGAGTATTCCCCTCGTCCACCATCCGTAATCATGCCAGAAATAGCAAGGAGTACATGATGTTACACTCGTGAAGTAGCTGTTTGACTTTTATGTACAAAGTTTGTTTGCGTTGCACCTCCATGGTGTAGCTGGGGTAGGTGGTGATGAAAGTATTAGGTCACGGTCACGGAAATTAAGGAGATGGGCTATTAGCGGCCTAGGCAGGGCTCTGGGTCATGGTGGCCTTCAAGGGATCCGGTGTGCACGTTCTATGGAGAACAAAAGGCAGTACATTGTAAGTGAACACCGTAGCCTTCAACCATTGTTCAAGGAATAATTCAGCATTAGGCACCTCTGCCCACTCTGGAAATCACAGAAAATAAATGTTATTTCTCCGTAAGCGTCCCTCCGCATCCTCTGCTCTGCGTTGCAGAAAAGAGACTTCCACCGTCAACTGTGTCACCTGGTTCTGAAGGTCCTTAACCTCCGGTTGTACCACTGCCAATGAGACCTCATTCTCAGACACCATTTCAGCCAGTTTGAGGTGATCTACTCGGAGCAGATTGACCTCCTGTGCCACAGAGTCATTTTTTACTTCTAAAGTTGTTCGGGTGTCCAGTACTGCTTGTAAGAGAGCTTATCGAATTGTGCAGAATGAACCTGTAGAGTTTCGTTCGTCTGTTGGAGGGTTGCCGTGTTATCTTTAGCGGTGGTGGGCAGGAGTGGCATCGCTACCTCAGCAAGTGGCGTCAACCGTGCTGCTTTTGGTTTGACCATGAGTACTGTCGATTGGGGGAGCTCGCCCACTTGTGCGCGCCTCCCCTATTTTGTGTTCTCAGCTACCAAATGATTAGAAACAAAAACCAGTAGCATTCCTTTGACAGGGGGCCAATGCCCCTCCCCTGTCGTGGCCCTTCACTCGCCCCGTAGTGTGATCTAATGGGGTCGCTCAGGAGTAAACATCCCTGGTGCTCAAGAGTTGGGCCTCAATTTCCAGGTCATCGGTATAGTGTTGGGCCCTTACACGTTGCCAGCGGGCCCCTTAGAAGTGGTCATGCGGAAGAGTAATTCCCTGCTACAGTCCCTGTTTCAGAATGAATGCTACAGCTAGTGCATCCAGGGGGGTCAGGAGCCCTCCCTATACACCTCCTGCAATCTGTGTCAATGTTCTCTGGTGCCAGTCAGTGCATGGCTTCCAAAATAGGACCTCACTGCTGAATTATGTGCCCCATTCATGCTCCAGAGGCATCTCGGCACTCCCCGTCTGCCGCACGTTCTGCTCGCCACCTCCTCCGGTGCCAGCAGCGCAAGCAGTTGCAGTCCCCTCCGGTCTCGATTTTCATGCTGGCAGAAGGGACCGTGGCGTGCTGCACCTCCTCTGCCTGCTCCGCAGCAAGATAGACCATGGCAGGGCCCGCCACCTTTCCTGAGTCGGCCGCGCAGACTGCTCAGCCTTCAGGTGCGCCACCCGTCACCAGCTGGCAAATCAAGTCCCCGCAGCATGACTACCCACGCCTGGGGTCAATAAGACCAAAATTCCAACATCGGGCGGGGAGGGGGGTCCTGGACAGGGTGCCACAATAGGATTACTTCTGGGCCGGGAGCGGAGCTATTCACCGAGCGCCTGCTCCGGTCGCCATCTTGCCCACGCCCCTCAATTAATGTTTTAGGTAACCGAGATATAGGTATATCCAATAGACATGGCTTTTTTGGTTCTTGGTATCTCTTTTTAACTGGGTAAGTTCTGCACTACCAGAGTTATAAGAGCATATGCTGCAAACATATTTTGGTTAACAGGTAAAGATGACTGTAGAAACACTTTTATTTTCCTTAGTATTGCAATCTGTAGATGTACATGCACATATTCTGCTGTAAATGTGTTTTACTTGTGGAAGATAAACCTTGTAAAATGGCTAACAGAGTATAGCATGGCTGCTTATTTCTAGTGAAAAACGTATTTGGGGAAACCGCTTTCTGTCCCATTTAGAATCTCCATAATCCTGGCGAGACGGATGGTTTCATATTTTCCATAACAAACACTCAAGAGTAGGTAATTCCAGTCAGCTTTAAGTCACACTACTATATTTCCACATCCTGCAACTGACCTCTATCACCCTGGGTGCACTTAATTTCACTAATGGACCCAAGTGAGGCACACCACCAAAATTCCTGTATTCATACAGTGATATGATACAAGAAAGACATAGCCCCGAGGAAGCGGCGAACTCTGCCGTGAAACATACGCTGGCTGAAAGTTGTCAAGTTGGCTCCACAACAAACTTGTGGCACAAAATGAGCCTTATTTTGTAAATTGCTGTCTTTATTAATGACAGATTGTATGTACTTAGTTATTGATCAGAAGATACAGTGTATACAGTATAGATCTACATTTCCAATCAAAGAAGTCAACCTTATTATTGTAGTTTGGATTATTTAAATGCACCCAACAAATCCAGTTATTATTGTCTAATTCTAAAATCCAGATTGGTCAACTGGCTTTTGTTGAGGCAGCTAAACACAGGGCCTGCCCAACATTTTTGTATTACTACTTAGTGAGACATTGGTTGGGTATCCCCAGCAGAACAAGCTTGGAGTCCACACCTGGGCATGCATGTTCTACTTAGGGAATCTCATCATCATTAACTGATGCTTTCTTGAAGATAATATCACTTCTGAGATACACAGTACTGTTTAGATACAGGTGTACATTTAGTGCTCTCCTATATGAGTGTGGAACACTGAAAACATCTTAAAACTCATGGAGTGCACCTTTTTCTAAGGTTGATCTGTAGAGTCTATGTTTCAAACTACCAGTATCTTGCTCAATTTGTTGTTCACTTTGTTTATTTTATATTTTTGTACTGTCACAAACGTCAAGGGACATTCATTGCCTCTATTGATGCTCCTAGGATTTTCTAGGTCAGGAGTTAGATTTTCATTCAGTTATATGTAATATATACCTATGGGGGCTTTCAGTCAACCCTCTTTAACGTTTTGTTTCTACATATTAAAGCTTACATCCTGGGCAATGGGTCATTCCATTTGAACCATTGCCTAACTTCACTCTGAGTGATGGCAGTCTGCTCTATCACAAAGAGCAAATCTTCACATAAAGTAGTTCCCTTCAGTGCCAGGAACTTCGATGGCAAAACATGTTTTCGAGACAAAAACATTGCTTTGCTTGAGTGAATTTCTTTTTATGTTTGAATATGAGTGATGGCCCTGCACCTCTACCAACAATAAAGTTATCCACAAATCATGACAAAACACGTATCGACAAAGCCAAAAGGTTGGAAAACAAAACCATCCCTACTGGCTTTGCGAATGCTTGTTTCAAATCACAATAGAAAGCAGGATTGTGCAGTGGATACAATGAAAGCTGTTGTACTGACTTGCTTGCTATGAAGCTCTTGGAGTGTTTGCAGACTTTGCCAAATGACATCAGTCAGTCTGTGAAGTGAGTTATCCCCATAGTAACTCCAACGCTATAGCCAAGATCCGTTGGATAAGAAATAGAAAAATGTCCCTTTTTCGCCTTTCTTTACAACATATTTGTTTTTGCTTGCTAAGCTTCACACTCTTCTAGAAGAAATTACTTTACATGAACCACTTCCTGAAAAAAAGCTTCCCCTGTTCCTCCCTGACTGCAATCTAACAGAGGGAGGAAAATTTATTTTTTTAACCTGTCTTTTCTCATGTTTACCTTGATGTGTATTAGCACCTCCGTTCATCCTATATGGAAGAATAATGTAAAATCTAAATAGAATATTTGGGGGATTGCAGTCTTTGAAGGCTGCTTTGTAGCACGAAGCCATCAGGGGTCCGCAAGCGCGTCGCGCTCCGGTTGTTTTCACACTACTCAAGAACATGAAAAAGGCGACATACACAGGGGCACAGGTAGGCTCTTCGGAAACTCGAAGGCGAATAAAACTGAAATATACTGTATAATTTAAAGCTACACACTGGAGCCTCCGTGGGGACCTGACACAATCTCAT
Organism: Pleurodeles waltl; assembly: GCF_031143425.1. Classification (NCBI taxonomy): domain Eukaryota; kingdom Metazoa; phylum Chordata; class Amphibia; order Caudata; family Salamandridae; genus Pleurodeles; species Pleurodeles waltl. Next base: position 1,686,146,925 of record NC_090444.1, on the reverse strand, counting down.
CGCTTTTCGCACCGAGTTTATCGCCGCCTTCTAGAAACTGTCACTGAGATTACCATACCGCACATCACGACAGAGGAAACCTAACTGGAACTCAATGGATTCCAGCCCCTGGGAAAATATATCATCTCATCAAAAGCAGGATAAATGCAGTTCTGTCAGTTGTCAGCATCACTCAGTGTTTCAATCACAGCTAATCGCTGTGTTAATGTAGCCTCGCCGCTGAACGGCGCGCGCCGGCCCACTGAGCGCTTTAGTCAGCAGCGCTCTAAACTTCTAAACTGGTCAGATGTAAAAAAACAAACAAAAAAAATGAGGTAAAGGAGGAGTATTTAGGATACGGCATTAATCCTTTGCGCTTTCTGCGTTGCTGCATTGCTTCATTTTATTCAAACCTACAATGCAAAAATGCACAAATCACGTTTTTCTCACAAAATATGATACGCAAAATAGGCGGAGTATGAAAAGTATTATAAGAAAACATGCACACTCCAGGACCAGCGTACAAACTATGTGCACATATACAGATACGCTATAGGCAGAAATAAATTCCATTACTATGGCGAAAGTTTAGTCGCGCAAAGCATTGCTCACCGTGACTTTCTGCCATACGGCGATATTTCCTTGTTACCTAAGGTGAACACTCCAAAAACTCAGAGCTTTGCTCGTATTCAATCCAGTTTTGTATGCAGCTTTAAATCCTGAAATACCACAAATGAACTCAGGCCAGGGAAAGCAGTATATCAAATTTAAATGGGGAGAAGACCGCACATATTGTTGGTGAAGGGCACGGATTGCTTCGCAAGAAAACATATTAAATATATGAAGGCAAATACATTCCTGCCTCACGTTTTTCACATGCGGAAACGTACGCCAGTTACATTTCCTTATTTGGAAATAGTTACGAATCTGAGTACTCCCGAGAAGCTGCAAATGTTATAGTTTCTCAGAAGTACTCCAGAAACTATTTCTGAAATCAAAAGATTGCTTCAAACAGAGGACTAATTTAGGAGAGCCCTAATTCTCCATGTTTTCAAAGGACATTTTATGAATGTTATACTTATTTATTCATTTTGCAGTTTTTAGATGCAGCAGTAACCTACACTGGTAGATAAACTTATTTCTCAGTTTTAAGGTATGTAATTGGTAAGGCTTCCATATCCTCAATGGGGTTGCTTTCCACCTTATGTGTTCAAGTTCACTTTCTGGCCAAGGCACCCTAGATCCACATTCCACTCCAAGTATGCAGCTCCTTGGACTAAAGAGGGGTGAGCTGGCACCATGCATGACATTAGCTCCATTAGACAACTTTATGTAGCATTAATCCAGGAATTTTGAAAAACACCACTTCTGCTATGATACTGGTATTTTTTGCAATTTGCAATATTTCCAAAACAACTTCATGAAATTTGCTACAGCGATGACGCAAAGAGCCCTAGTCTGTAGGAACAGAAGAGCTAGGGAAGAAAAAATTACTGACGATACCCAGGCCATGTCAGCATGCACAAGCTGATGTGAGAAATAACAGGACTGGATAATTCTTCTGGATTCAGGTGAACGGTTGTGCATAATAGAGGCTTTGAAAGAGCCACCATGTGAGATAACCATCCTGACAGTGACTCAAATACAAAAAAAATCCACACATGCACCTTAACTATAACTTAAAATGTTGCTCAATATCCTGCCACTCTCATCTCCTAATCTGCTCAACCATGGTCACATGGTAATTTACCTGGCTTCTTGATCAATGTTGAATCTCTCTTATTACGTCCTCATCACTCTTCCATTCCTTTTACCTTGAGCAGTTCTCCTGCTCCACAGCAACTGATTACCTACCTAAAATCAAGAACTTCCCCCAATATGGACCCGGACTACCTACCCATCATGCATAAAGGGGGAAATACCTCATGTGAACAGCCTGTAATTTTCTTTCTGCACTGCTGAAGTGATTGCCCAGCAGGGTCAAGTAAGTGTTTTTATACTTTTGAATTCTCAATATTGACCTATAATTTAATGAGACTTCCTTTAGCAGTCCCCAGCTTCATGGTGATCTTTCCACCCTGCACAGCAGGTGTTGTCCATTGTAAGCTCCTCACAGCGGAGCATCTTTCACTTGATTAGAGCCCACCACATGTACACAGTCTCCTTGTTGCCTTAGGTGCTTCCTGAGACAAGATGGCAACCCCGCAAGATTTTGAAAGTCAAGTGATTATGTTTCCATAGGAACAGACTGGATTCAGGAAGCAACAGTGGTGGCGTTTTTGCAAGCATGGGGTCTACTAGTGCCTCTATGAGTGCAGTGGGGGTCCCAACAGCTAATATGCTGCACCTCTTAATTAATTAGGCTGTGGAAGCGGCACTTAAAGCTATGGAGTCAGAAGGACCTCCTATCAAACTACCAAGACTTAAGACCCTGTGCGTTCAGGATGATCTGGAAAAGGAGGAGGAACAAGGGATCGATTTGTGCAGGGAACAGAGCTCTTTAATTTGTTCACCCACCTCAGAGATAACCTGGGTTTACCTATTTCATTATAAAATGAGACAGAAGAGGATTTCTTTACACAGTATCAATGCCCAGGTCAAGACTCTTTGCCCTTACACACTACAGTACTATCCCACGAATGGAAGGACATCGATAAGTCAGCCTTCCTTCGGTTTCCCTTAGTGGGGTTTTCAGAAGAGTTTCCCCATTCTTTAAGGTGGATAACCTAATGGATCGACTATCTTCCCAGGGCCTGGTAATCTCTGAAGATGCTCTTCCTCCCAACCAAGTGGATAACAGGGTGGAAGATGCGATAAAGCGGCCTTATTTGGCTTCTAATTTTTCAATTGGGGAGGCACCAGAGAGCCCATGGCAAGATGGCTGCACTTTAGTGCAGCTCTGCTCTGCTATATGAGAATAATAATATCTCCATTATACTGGTATCCACCTGTGAAAATGCCAGTAAAGAAGAGACTTTGTGTGGGAGAGACTGCAGAGACTCAACTGGCCTGATTCCTGAGACTCCCGTGAGACAGCTGACGGCCCAGGACAGTGGGCCCCATGGGTCACTTCATGGTGAAGGAGAAGAGGGCGGGCTGTGGGACGGCGAACTCTGGGCCTGGTGCGGTGATTTCCCGCAGCCCGATGGTGTGTGTATTAGCACACAGATGGGTGTGCTGCAGTCAATCCACAAGCAATTCCAAACTACCGAAGATACACTGAGGTCCCTAGAATGTGACTATGAAATGAACCCTCGCTCTGCCACCCTTGCTGCCATTCAGAACACATCACCACTTTTAATGAGCTAGCCACACTGAAACTACGATTTTTATCCAAATGCTACACAGCTCGGACATACGGGGAGGATAGATACCAAGGATGTAGCCTGGCTGCGAAGCAGGTATCACCAGGAGGGCAAGCACACATTATGAGGATCACTACCCCAGAGGATGTAGATAACTATGATGTCCTCTACGCTAACGGACTTCATGAACTTCTACACCCACATATGTTGCACCAGTCATGCTGCTACAGAGGCTGTGAAAGGGGGATACCTTAAAGACATGGCCCTGGTCTGGCTGTCTCAGACAACAAGAATATCTGGTGCAACCTATTAAAACTGAGATGATCAAAGACACCATATACGCACTCCCCCACTGGCAAAGCCCCAGGCCTGGATGGCCTAACCATTGAGTTCTATAAAGAATTTGCCAACCTATTGAGACCACACCTCCGTACCCTGCATGATGAAGCGTACACTAATCAGACATTACCCACTACACTAGGCGAAGCTCTCAATGTTGCACTGCTGAAGCCTGATAAAGCACTGGAATGCTGTGAGTCGTACAGAACACTACCCTTAATTAATACTGATGCAAAGATCCTGGTCAAGATACTGGTGACTCGACGCCAACCACTGCTCCTTGGTCTGGTGTTGCAAGACCAGTCCAGCTTCATACCAGCCCGATACACCACACACTATCTGCTCACCCTGTTTGCATTATTGCACCAGTTAAATCCCTCAATGCAGGAAGCAGCAATATTATTAAATGCCACCAGAGCTTTTGATTTCATTGAATTGCGCTACATGTTTATGATAATGGCTTATAGGGGAATCCCAGTGGATTTGTTTGCTGTACATTAACCCGCCCGGTTGCCCATGTGCATTTTAATGGATTCACTTCGGAGGGGTTCCCCATCCACAGGGTAGGTGACAAGGGTGCTCTTTGTCACCATTATTATTTGCTCTCACACTGGAGCCCACAGCAGTGGCATGCAGCTTCCACACTGCAGTGTCAGCTGCACCCCTTTAATATTTCCGTATATCCGGACAATATGGTGTTCTACATCATGGGCTCTCCTACAAATTTATCACTTGTAATTTGAGAAAAGTATGAATGGTAGTCAGGCCTGAGCATCAACTGGACAAAATTGGTAATAATCCCTCTGATGCAAAGCACTCTAGAATGCCCACTTGATTTTCCTTTAGTGTGAAGCACAGAACCTGTTAAATATCTGGGTATCTAGATTCATAGAGATTCGGAACTGGTGATATGCTACAATTATGGGCGGGCAATTTCGAAATTGGAGGCTAAGGACTCTAGGTGGTGTCACTTGCCTCTGCCTTTATTAGATAGAGTAGCAGTCATGAAGATGGTGGCGTTGCAGAAGATTCTATATCATTTTATTAATATTCCTATTGTTCGATAAAACATTTTTTTAGAACACTTCACGTGCATATGTTCACACTGACATGGGCAGGGAAATAGCCTATGATCCGCTGTGAGGTGCACACACTTCTGTATGCCCACAGGGGTTTGTAATGCACCTGACTTACAACTATATTATTTATGTGCGCATGCCCATTTCACACACTACTGGTAGATTATTCACCATTATACAGCATCTCTCCAGGGGTTACAGTGTGGTTATTCTTCAACCAATAATCCAGACAACAGATGTGAGCACCCAGGGAAGGGGGCAATAATAGAGTATACTAAAGCCCAGGTCAAATGGTCTTGTTTCTAAACTCTCCCATCTTAGAACTGGAGGGAGTTGAAGGCAATGTGGCAGGCACTTAAGTGGTTTGCTCCAGGTCTACGGACAGAACCAAACAATCTTTTTGCAAACAGATAATCAACTGATAAGAGCATTTGTTAACTTGTAGGAAGGCATGCAGCGTTTCTCCTTTCGCTGAAGATCGGCTTGTGGGTGGAGAAGAATCTTCTTTCTCTCTTGGAATCTTCTGGGTAGGGGGAATGGGCCTGCGGACTCCTTGAGCAGGGTGTTCCTCTTTTAAGTAGCCATGCCTTTCTCACCCAATGTCTTCTAGCAAATTCTCTCCACGATCGGTCTCCTGTGGCTGGATCTATTTACCTCAGAAAAAAATACCCTTAATAAGATTTAGGAGGATTATGCAGAGGTGCTCCTGATCATCCTGGAATGGTCCAGGAGGACTTAGTTTCCCCTTATTCCGGAAATGGAAGTGAGCCCCCATTGACCACCCCCCATGCATCCATCTTCTCTGGGGGTTCCTCTCCTCAGCACAGTCTCTCTTCTGCTCCTCAGGCTGGGGGTATGGCAGTTGAGAGGATGAGTATGTTAGCACCAGGTTCTTCTCTTGAGGCTGGTCAAAGTATTCAGCTTTAAACCGTACAGCTGCAACTGGTGGAATTTTGATTCTTGATGCAAGAACAAAGTTTAGTCCTCTGACTCTTGCAATCCTGTTAGGTCCTTGGATTTTGTTTATGAGATGTATTTCCTTTGGGCCTTGGGTGCTCACTCTTCATGCCCAGTGGACAGTCATCCTGGCGTTCAGAGGTTCTGATATGGATCCAATTTCTCCTCGGCGGCACATCTCGTGAGTAGTTTTCTTCTTTAATGGCCAGTATCCTACTCCCCAGTTCTCCCCTTCAATCTTCCTTTGGTGCTTTAGGCATTGATGGGCCCTCGTTTTGAGCCACTTCCCTCAGCAGACCTTTAATTTCTTTATGCTAAGATGTTGTTTTTAATGACAATTTGTTCAAGTTGCAGGGGGCAGTGAGAGTGAGGCCTTGCTGTTCTCTCCACCAATTTTGTGTTTTTGTGATGACAAGGTGATCGTGCGCCCGAGCCAACTCCTCCCTCCCCCCCAAAGTTTGTCAGATTTTCACTGCCACGAGGATTTTGTCCTCCCTGTTTTTTGCCCCAACCCCTCTACTCCTAAAGTGGAAAGGCTTCATTCCGTAGATGTTCTTAGGGCCCTTAGAATGTGCTTGGAATGGACTAGTTCATCTTGACAAGCGGATTCTTTGTTCGTCACCCTTGGTCTCTCTGGTAAGGATCTTAAGTCCTCTTTCTTCACTCGCTCTCATTGGGTTACGTGTGCTATAATTCATTCTTATGATGCTACTCACCATTCTCTCTCCTCTTCGGTTCACGGACCTTTTACAAGGACCATGTCCTTGTCCTGGTTAATGTTTAAGGGTGCATACCTGCAAAACATTTGTAATGTGGCAACATGGGCTTTTCCCAACACATTTGTTTCAAATTACCAACTTCAGTTAGGGATGGCAGCATCATATGATTTTGGTTGACATGTTCTATCAGCTGTACATGAGGTGAGATTGGTGCTATTATCATGAAATTTCAAGTGTGTTGCATCATACCATGATTTGTTTTTCTTTTCGTCTTACTACTTGAATCAATCACCATACGTTTGGGTATGGGCTCATGGTATAAGGAATGGGACAGGAAGACAGCCAAGATGCTTGGTTACTTACCAGTAATCTTCATTACTCTTGTCCTGGTCTTCCTCTCCAATTCCTGAGCCCATTCCTCCCTCCTGTTTTATTTATGGTGATTGTTTTTTCTCTCTATTTTTAGATATGGAATTCTCAGGATGTCCACACAATGTATTTCCCCCTTTATTTATTATGGGTAGTCCAGGGCCATATTGGAGGAGTAAGGAAGATTACTGGTAAGTAACTGGGCAACCTCTAGGCCCATATTCTTTTGAAGTACCTCAAAGCACAGACCGTGGTGCACTGCCATTTTATAATAGTTTCACTCACCAGGACACATAACTTGCCCAGTGACTTACGATGAACTTCTGCGGAAATGACCTGCAATTTTATCACCACTCCTTAAACACCCCATCTTTCTCTATATGACTCCAGATAACTCCACGCATGTAAACACATGAGCTCCTTTGACATTTTTTTTAAAACACCCTCTTATATAGCATCGAATTATCATCCATTTAGTATCTTAGCTCCAAGTGATTGCATCCTCCTGGACCACTAGCTCCTTCGACAATACATGATTTAATTTATAATTATATTATACACTAAGGCTGCCCTGTCTCACAAATTTGCATAACTCTGCAATGTCTCTGTTGTGTAGAGGTTCCCTACGTCTCATAAGTAATTGCACAGCCTTCTTTGGTTCAGCCTCCACTGTAAATTTACCCAGCCTATGGAACTGGAAGATCAAAGTTGTAACCTGGCTTCAAAAGTTGACTGAAATTGTGTAATCTAAAACAAACAATCATTAAACACTGATAACCCATTATCCTCTGACATATGTAACTAAAGAAGGCACATGTGTACCTAATGAAGACACATTCTTCACCCTACCGGTGGCAGTGCTCCACAAACCTATTCTGACTATGGTCTGCAATGGGAACCTCGAAACCATATGTAAAGCCATCACATAGTACTGACAGTGGTGCAGTGCCATACTAATAGACGAGTGTGTCTCATTGAGCAGTCATCTAACAACGAGGGTACAGTTAAACATACTGTACTATTCTGCCTAGAAGTGGTTAAGGATAATTCCATTTGCATTTGTGCACTAAAACAAGTTACCGAATCCCTTCCTCCCTCCCGAATCCACTTCAACCTCTGGAGCTGCTATTTAATATTGCTAACTCTCCATCAAAATACTCTTATCTTTAACGTCTTCTCCACTTGCCATCTTTGTCCAAGGTGTCAGAAAGCCTGCTGCAAAGCTTTCCACCTCGAACAGCAGCACTGGGTACAGTTTCACTTCCCTGACCTACGTTATACCTGCCAGCAACCTCCTCCCAATCACATTCCCTTGAGAGTGTTTGCCAACCGCATAAATCCTTATGGTTCCAGCATAGCAAGTGTTGTTATATCTTTGCATCATATGTCCGAAAGTATGTCTATGATCAAATGTGCAGTCCAGAGCAATGTTAAAGGAGCTGACAGAGCGGGGATACCAGTTATTGGTTTGAGAGAAAATATACCACTCAGGGAGAAACCCCTGCTGCTATTTCTTCTCCTCAGGCCAATGGACTTTGACGCTGACTGATAGTAACCAGGTGCTGACCATAACACAGATCATTTTAATTAACTATTCCTATATTAGTCAGTAATGAGAGTTTGCTATGAGCTAAAGGATTTTATTTGAAAACTTTTCTAGTAGATCATCTTCATTAGAATCATCATATATGCTCATCAGTGTCATTCATTAGCTTTGTCCATAATAAAATAAGTAATCAATAAATCATAATAAATGCACTAAGCGTGTTCCATAAAGGAAAGAATCCCATTCTAGGAATGCAAATAAAAAGGTATCAGTTAAGCAACCCCTAATGAATACTGATTCGAGAGAGAGATCATAAGCATAAAGCTTCAGCATTAAAAGTCTGCTAAATCAATCAAAGCAGAACTTCTCATGAAGAGATATTGATGAAACTCAGTAGAGTCTCCAACATAGAGTAAGGGTCTGAAAGGCAAAGTGGAAAGAAGTCTGAGTGCCCAGCCCTAGGAACACGCACTATTATAGTCAAACACTTATTTTCAATGCTGCAGTTCGTCAGGTCTTACTTCTACAGTCAGCCAATCAACTTTCAATGCTCTCATGGGAAGAGGATCACTCCTCTTCTTCTAACCAGGAAAACAATAAAGTAGTTGAATAAAATAAAATGTTCTGTATCTAGTATTTTCCCACAATCCATTCCCATTAGAAATGCTGCATCTGTGTGTGTAAAATTCGTCATTACCTCATTAAATAACAATCTCTGTTCATTAGTTAACAGTGAATTTTGTGTGAGTAGAAACATTAACAGAATCAGATGAAAACATTTTATAGAACTATTATTCATTATGAGAAACATGTTCATGGAAAGGTCAGGGAATAAACATTGTGGGCCTCAATACGACCCTGGCTGTCTAATGCTTAGCAGACAGTGTATATTGCGACGGGCGCTGGTACACCCTATGCACTACTGCATTGCCGCCGGCTCTATTACGAGCCGGAGACAACGCTGTAGGCCGTTTCCCGCTGGACCAGTGGGTGGAAACTGAGTTTCAGCCCGCTGACCCAGCGGGAAACTCGTAATGGGCCCACCAGGAAGGCAGTCGTATTGGCAGCAATCTCACCTTCGGAACTTCGACGGACGGGCTTTTCCATCCACCAAATTTATAATGATGGCCTGTGTATTATGTCAGCATTCTTGAGCCATGTCAGCTTGTCAAATAGCATTTATTTAACTATTTAGGCCTATTACAAGTAAATATGGTTGCCTACTACAATTTTTGCATTTAAACACATTTATTTTCATTAAAGCTTACACATTAATTCTGCACATTACTATAAAACTGCATTATTTTTCTTATCATTGTAAAACACTGCCACAGCGCCATCTTCTAAATTATGTCACAATAGGTCTGGAGACCCAAGCTGATATCATCCAACAATGGAAGGTTCCTAGAATGGCTATGGTTGGTAATTGGTTGTTATACAGAACTGGGTAAAGATAACTCGCTTTTTTTCTTTACTTGAGAAGGCCCTTATAATCAGTAGAGCAAGAGTGCCATGCTCCCTAACGCGCAAAAGGAAAATGCACCTTTGAAGTGGGTAGCAAAAGAGATAAATAATTGGGTTACAACAACCCCTCACCCAAAAAACATGGATTTTCATGGCTAGAACGCCTGGAACACCAGACACTCAGCTTCTATGATGGAAGGATTGTCCACTCATGCAATGGAAAAAAAGATGAAAAGACGGATCTGAAGCTTCAAAGTTTTGTCTAACAATAGGTCTAATAATATCCCCTCAGCACAGCTCAGCAGGCAGCCACAGGGAGGTCAAGTTGGGGCGGTAACTAGCACAAGGTGCACGCCCCCGCCGAGAGCCTAATGGTACAAGCTGCTGCTATCTGACTGGTCCGGCCCTTCAGATCCCGCCACACGGGCCCAACGAGGCTTTCATGTGCTGCTTTGAAACAAACACTGACGAGACGAGGATAAAGGCAAATATTTCAGACAAGTGGTGCAGCATTTCAGCCGGAACCTCACCCTGGATCGAATTGGAAACCGGCAGCAAAACTAAATGTCCGCAGCAGAAAACGTAAACAATTACTGATCTTGTTAAAATATTCAGCAGCCACGTAGCAGCACCTCACCAGATGCGGCCCATGTTTGGGCCCACAGTGGTCCCTGCCCTTAACAGAAATACTCTGCACCTCCGGCTTCCCAATGCTTCCATAACCGCGTGTAATAGTAATGTGATTGCCCGGGGCTACATATATCTCTCTGCAGAAATACCGATTCTGTGCAGGTGCTATTATAAAAAGCAATGTTCTCTCGTACCTTTGTATGGAGCGATGCTCCTGAGGGGCTCACATAGTGCACATTGTGCAGGCTTCCGAGGAAGAGTATTTTCGCTGCAGTATAATTGCTACTTTGAATGACAGTCACAGCACATGTCACTTGGTCGTTTCCACTTCATCAGTATCCAGATGGAAAATATAATGCGCTGGATCACAATTATCTAAAAAGGTATTTGAGGCATATTTCCTCCTGGGTTTATTGTGTTTAAGAGTGTTGCATTTCCTTTTGTACAGTGTTTTATTTACAGTGCTTGAATACGGCATAAGTGTAGTATGGAGTGCTCTAGAAAAAATAAGCTATTGTTAATATTGTGTGCATGAGTTCTTTGACTAAGAATAGTCTGCGAATGCTTATGTTATCCCACCGTGCAAATCAGTACACACAAATAGCATTTACTGGTTCATTGGAGGAACTGGGCATATTTGGATGAGAGAGAATTAAGGATTTCAGAATCCATGGATTAATCTGAAATGACAAATGTCCTTTATCGTATTTATTTGTAAGCTACCTAGGGTAGTGCAAAGCAACCAGGTAAAGGGCCAGAGAAGGGTTTCATACCCAGTGCTAATAGATTTTGTTTTTGCTACGTATAGGAGTACTACCTTTCTTTCAGCCTTGTGTGCATGTCTGCAGATAGCACAAGGCTGTGCAGTGTGGGATGGTCACTCACAGATGCTTGGTTGTAGGGCCTGGCCCGCTGTGCACAGTCGGAAGCCATGTACACCATGATTTGGCTGCACCAGAAGATGGGGTGCAGGGCCCGGCAGGGTTGGCTGCCCACAGATGACAGAATGTAGCGCCTGGCCAGAGTCAAGGTTGTGGAGCTAAACCCCGCTGTGCGCAGCCAAAGGATGTCAGTGATGCAATCAATTGTTGTTAGATCTGACAGCCTTAGGGTGGGTCATCCACAACTTTTTGCCTGCCTCCCTCCACTTTTTGACACTGTTTTTGCTGGTTTTAGGACTCTGCACACTTTACCACTGCCAACCAGTGTTAAAGTGCATATGCTCTCTCCCTTAAAACATGGTGACATTAGCTCATACCCAATTGGCATGTTTAATTTATTTGAAAGTCCCTAGTAAAGTGCATTGAATGTGCACAGGGTCTGTAAATTAAATGCTACTAGTGGGCCTGCAGCACTCATTGTTCCACCCACATAAGTAGCCCCTTAACCATGTCTCAGGCCTGCCATTGCAAGGCCTTTGTTTGCAGTTTCACTGCCATTTCAACTTGGCATTTAAAACTACTTACTAAGCATTGAACTCCCCTTTTTCTACATATAAGTCACCCCTGAGGTAGACCCTACGTAACCCATAGGGCAGGGTGCTGTGTAGGAATAAGGCAGGATACCTGTGTGTTTTATATGTCCTGGTAGTAGAAAACTCCTAAATTCGTTTTCCACTGCTGTGAGGCCTGCTCCTTTCATAGGCTTACCTTAAGGCTACCCTCCTAAACTGTTTGAGTGGTAGATTCTAATTAGAAAGGGGTAAACAGGTCATATTTAGTATGGCCAGAATTGTAATACAAAATCCTGCTGACTGGTGAGGTTGGACTTTATATTACTATTTTAGAAACTTTTACAAAGTGAGCATTTCTCTGCACTTAAATCCTTCTGTGTCTTACAGTCTGTCTCCAATCCACGTCTGGGCTGGGCTGGTTGACAGCTCCCTTGTGCATTTCACCCAGACAACCACAAACACAGGATGCTCAGTCACACCCGCACACATCTGCATACTGAATGGGTCTTCCTGGGCTGGAAGGGTGGAGGGCATGACACTTACATTTCGAAGGACAGTGGTCTGCCCTCACACAAAGGACTGCCAAACCCCCTATTGGGACCCTGGCAGACAGGGTTGTACTGAAAGGGGACCTTGTGCACTTCAAAGCCACTCTTTGAAATCTCTCCCACTTCAAAGGCTCTTTTGGGTATATAAACTGTGTCCCTGACCCTACCAAAGAAGACACTTCTTGGTCAAGAAACTCTGCACCAGAACCTGCAACCTGCCAAGAGAAGCTGCGCGGCTGCCCAAAGACTCACCTGGAATGCTTTGCTGTAAAGGACTGCTGCCTTGCTGTTTCCCTGCTGCCTTGCTGGCCTCTGCTGAGAAGTGCTCTCCAAGGGCTTGAATTGATCTAGCCTCCTGTTTCCTGGTCTCAGGGCCAAAAAGACTTCAGCTCTTCAAAGAAACTCCTTGTGCTGTGAAAAGCAATGCACAGCCTGCCGGAATCGATTCACAGCCTGTCCAGAGGTGAGAAAATCACCACATCGTCAAACCGGAACGACGCAGCCTGGCTATCCGAGTGGAGATAGACACAGCACCAATGTTGCAACTAGAACTTCGACGCACAGCCCACCGGATCGACACATCACTGAGCCAGAACGATGCAGCCCGACTTCCTCCGCAAGGAATCGACGCAGCACCAGCCATGCAGCAGAAATTCTGCTGCGTCACCCACCAGATCGACGCAACAGTTGTGGCTTCTCCCGCGCGTGCAGGATATCCACGCATCATCCCTGGGCGTCAAAACACCCCGCATCGCAAAGAAGATTCAATTTGATGCAAAGCCCTTGCTGCGTGGAAAAGACTTGACACATCGTCTGTGTGCGCCCAGAAATCTGACGCACACCTACTTTTTTCCACACATCTCCTCCTTTGCAGTCCTCGTGCGTGTAACTTTGATGCAAACTAGGTACTTTGTGCTTGTAAGAGACAATTATTGCTTTTAAGAACTAAAGACTCTTCTTATCATTACAAAAGTAATATTTCAACTTGTGATTATCAAATCTTGATAGTTTTGACATTAATTTAAGCAGATAAATATTGTATATTTTTCTAAACCTGTGTGGTTTCTTTTTGTGGTGTTCTCACTGTGTTATTGCATGATTTATTGCACAAATACTTTACACATTGCCTTCTACGTTAATCCCCGACTGCTCAGTGCCTAGCTACCAGAGGGTGGGCAAAGGATAATTTGGATTGTGTGTGACTTACCTTGACTAGGATGGTGGTCACTACTTGGACAAGAATGTAAACCCCTGCCAACTAGAGACCCCATTTCTAACAATTGTGTCATTTGAGAAGTCATCAGTGATGGCTTCAGTGATGTCATTTAAGATGTCATCAATGATATAATAAGTGATGTCATCACCAGTGGATGATGGGGTCAAAATTTAGGGTTAGTTTACTGAACCTTAACTGGTGAAAGTTAATGTTTTTTATTAGGTTTTGTAACCATGACTATACTTTAAGTGTGCTTTTTCTCAATGAATTTTAAACTCATAAGCAAAGCTGATCATAACTTCCCAGCCAGAGTCGGATATAAAATCAAGTTGGTAGTACTTCCACAATGGCATACCTTGTATGCAATACTGCCCTATTTAATACTGATAATCAGTCCTAGCTAGCATATTGTGCATGTCAGCCAGGGCTACACACTTTGTGAAAACAGCTTGCTGGCGTCCATTTTTCCATTGTAGGCAGGTCTGGTGGCTCAGTGGACTAATGTGTGCACTGCTAGGGCCTGTGTTTGATGTCATGGTCATAGGTTCAAATCACGGTAGGACTCCTCAGCCTTTCATCATTCTGAGATCCATAAAATGAGTACCATTGAGTTGGGTAACAATAAACATCTGTTATTCGGCACCTAGATACCCTCCTGGGTGAACACACAGCATACAAATACACATTATGTTATTGTGAAAAGAGAGCTCCCAGTCATAATGGCAAGGGAGACAAGGAAAGCAGGCTGTGGCAAAGACAATATCTCTGACTTTACTGTGCCAAAGCACACTCTCTGGCATAAGACTTGCCACAGAATCATGTGCCACTTGATGTTATTCTATAAACATTCATTTGCATGCAGTACCAGTAATATCTAAGTAAAGTTGTGGATGGAAAACTGAAACAATATTTGGCAGGTTGAGGAACATAAGCTCCAGCATCTTAACGTTGACGAAAAATCAGGTTATGTAAACATTTCCAACAAGTTCCATTTATCACCATTCACACACTTATGCATCCATTTACAAACGCACCCATTCCTCAATCTACTCAACTATTATTCATCTGTAACCATCTATACCGATATTCACTCATCCAACCACTCATGTATCCATCTATGCTGTCTCATCCTTCTGTTCTAACCTTTGCTTTCTTCTGGCATTCACTACTTACTCACCCAGAAAACTACAACCACAAATCTGCCCATCGTGTACCCATGCAGTTTCACTAATGAAAAAACAATCCTAAACAATCCTATTGGGTTTGCCCCAGTGCTTAATTTGTGCTTGTTGTTTCAGGTGCTGAGCACCAGCACTTATTTTTGAGGGCCGGGGCTTGTTCTTCTGCCTCAAGCATTTGCCACAAGCTAAAAGACACATATGGGAAAGACGGAGGAAAGGAAAAACGAAAAAGTGTCACAAAGGGAGAAAGTAGAAAGCTGCTAGAGTGAGCTGAAGGGGCAGGGAATGGCTTTGTATGGATTGAAGAGGCCCAAGATGGTTTTAGGATTACACCGCCTCAGTATTCCGTGTTCGCACATTTAATTGCAGCCGCCACAAGTTTAAGAGGAGGGCTTTGGGCACCGGCATGTTTTTATTGACAAATTAAGCGCTGGTTTGCCCATTCTTGTCCTATTTAGTTGCCTGCGAAATGGATCACAGCGGAAAAAGCCTAAAATTACTTCAGAGGTGTACAACAAAAAAACAAGATTTGATGCCCAAAGTCTGGGAAAAAAAAACGAATGCTGGGGTACTCTCACCTTTGCAGAGCAGTTGTTTTTCCGAATGGATTAGCGTCAGCCAATCACAATGTTATAACACAGTTGCCCAAAAGACTGGTTGATGGTAGTTAACAAGAATTACTGAAACATCAGCTGTTTCAGCAATTATGATTAGCTGCCCTGAACCAATCGCAATAGGTCTCTAATTGACCCGTCTGATTGAAAAGGGCAGACCGGTAATGAGTCTATATTAGGTAAATCATTGTGACAAAAACCTGACCTTTCATTCAGCAAGCAATTTATTCTGTAACATGAAGTCTTACGTTAATATCAGTTGATCCAATTTCTTAATGAGGACGTTTCACTAACTACTTTGAAGTTAACAGGTTTGCAATCCCTGTTCATCCTCAATGGGACCATGTGTTTAGATTTCTTATAACATTTAGATAATTACTATTGACATTTCTAGCAACCACAAATATGTTGCTTTCTGTGTGCTATTTCTTTATCAGCTTGCAGACCTGCCACAGTTCTCTTGCATGTTAAAGCATGAAAGGGAGATGGCATGTCACTTATCTCGCACCCCCCTCCAACCCACGCTAAAATGGAGAAAACAGAACGTCACTAACTTTGGTTACAAATCAGCACAGTAAAGAAACATTGGTGATGCATATTGACTGACAGGCAAGTTTGTGTTCAAGATTAGGTGAGTGGACGAATGCAAGAATGAGTCAATAGTAGGTTGATGCTTGAGACAGCAGTAAAGATAATGGCATAACAATACCAAAAATAAACAATGTTATGCCACCAAAGTTCCAAGAATGGCCATATCATATGAAGAATTATCACCATAGTAACCACAGTGGCAGTGCAAGTGTTACACTAGTGTTACCACTACTGTGACAAAAGCATATTTAATATTAAGAATTACCAAAATTATGCAAGCAAAGTAACTAATCAAGACTGGGCACCATTGGGGGATGAATGCTCACAACATGTCTGGAACGAATGTTCACATTTATCCCATAATTCAGTATTCCTTAGTGCATGCTCTGATTTGCACAATTGTCTATTTATATTAAATGCATGTAGACGTTTGCCTCATTATTTAGTAACCTTTAGTGTTTGTTTAATTCACACCATGGTTCAGCAATCATTAGATGTATGCCTGACCCATTGCTCAGTAATCCCTGGGCATGTTCACATTTACCCCTTCAATCGGCAACCCTCAGTGTATGTTAAGATTTAACTGTAATCTATTCTGCATGTTCAGTGATAGCATCACACTGGGCTCTTATGGTGGTCACAAGAGCCCCGTTTAAAAGAATGGTTGGTAAATAAGAGTTCAAGCAAGGCCGGTTTTAGTGCATATAGCGCCCGGTGTGACAATGTTTGTTGGCGCCCTCCAATGACCACTGTTGCCATGGATTCCCTCACTACCACCCTTTAACAATGCTCCTCAAGTCCTCAAAACCACTCTCTCTCAGATGCATCTACTTAATTTTATAGAGCCACTCATACCAGGGTGGGACATCACACACACATCACCCAATGATAACAATCATAATGTGGGCAAATCGGTGTATAGGAAATGTTACATAAGACAGATGACTACAAGGTGTAGGAGTCACATTTCAGCCTTACTATGAGGCAGGATAGTTTAAGAGTGCTTGGTCTGGAACAATACAAACTTTAAATTTACAACTTAACACCAAGGTTGGGGGTTCTCTTGAATAATAAAAATAAATTTTTCACCCAAATGAACCCTTTTGCAGCATTAGGATAATCAAAGGCTGTGGAAAAATCATAACGCTCTAATCTATACCTTGCAGTTTGCATACATGTTGTGGGTCTTTAAGATATTTGAATCCTGTTGATGACATAGCAAAGAATTCTGTGCTGGAGTGTATGATATCGCGAAGTGTGGTCGTGCGGTGGTTAAGGATGACAGCTGTGTAAGAGGCTAGTGTTGTCTGCTCTTTATTAATGCTAAATAAACTTAAAATATTTGTATAATACGGGAAGAGTGGACCCTCCTTCACAACAATGTAGCTCTTTCATGACAGTTATTAGCTCACTGTTCTATATTACAATATTAACAAACTGCAAATAACAAAAGGATCTCTCTGACAAAAGCAGTACCCCACCGACCTGTTTACATCATATGCACTATGTGATCTGCAGGGGACACGTTCTCTGCACAAGAGATATTAACACTGATCTCTCTCCAGAATGAACATTAATCACTGGAGTTACCTTCACATTATTATTTTTGCCTGAAAATTGCTGGAGGCAAAGAACATGGCAGCAGGTCTTCCAAAACCATAATATACTTACAAACACGGCCCCCATCCCCCGAAGTCAGCGGCAAGTGTGGTTGCGCAGGTCGCTCTGTTCTGGAGCCAGCCCCACATTCAAGAATAGAATTCTACAGCACCACACACTCTCTTCTCCATGTCAAGAGGCATATCCTTCCGCTATCCCAGCATCATTTCCGGTGAATTCACACAGGAACATCACCTGGCACCAGAAGCACAGTGCTTGTCACATCAACCTCAAGGTCAACAGGCTCTCAGGCTCTAAACAAAAATAATGTTTCTCTCTTTGGAGGCGTGTTCGCTTTATCACAAGATTCATTTTATACCAAATAAATTGAGCATCATGGCAGTTTTATGTACCATGTTCCCTGTCATTTCAATTGGCGGATTCATGCTCATTGTACAAACCATCTGCTCTGCTGAGAGGCCTTCTAGTGATATCAAGTCTTCCTGACAGCGGAAGTAAAACAAGACGGAAAGACCGGGAAGGAGGGTATTTGTATCACTGGAATGTGATGTGGGTTGGGGGTAAAAGGACCACAGTAATCAAGAATTGAACACACAGCAGTTTTCTTGCCAGCCACCTTCTTATCCTACCTTTCGAGACTCAAGGGAAATAATTTGTAATTTTGAAGGGAGATATTCGAAATTCTTCTAGTTGGAGCTCTTTACCAGATGCCTGGCCACAGAGCTGTGCACACAGGACACAAGCATGACCCTGAATGCTAAAATGTAATTTTAGGGTATGGCAAACAAACACAGAGTATACAAATTAACCCATCTGTTATGCTACTGCTGGCAGTCAGTTTGGAATGTGGATATTGTAAAAAAAAAAAAAAAAGAATAAAAAAAAAATGTAAGCATCGGTAATAGATGGCGGCATCCTGTGTCTTAGAGGTATACTTTTCCTATAAAGCAGGATAAAAAGTAAAACACGCAAACAATATCCTCAGAAAGGAAGGAGAAGTTGCATAGGATGGGGGGCGTGGTGAGGCAAGAAAGAAATGAAAAGGAAACGAAGAACGTGAACATAAGAGTAAGGAAAGAGACACAAGAGGGACATTTTCATTTTTTCCATTGTAAACTTGCTTGTACAGAGGGTTGCATTACAACCATTCTCCTCTGTAAGCATTAAATGATAGCAATTGGCTATATTGCAGTGTAAGGAACTTCACTGTCTATGCACTGCACTTGGGAGCACTACATAGGCAGACCCCTATACCTAGTGCACCAACTAAATGGTGTGCGTAAGTGCCCATTTCTCTGTGGGTACCAACATTTATTTGGACTGATGCTGCTGTTTTGGAATCTGTGCAGTAAGACACTGCTAATCAGGCCCCAGTGGGAACATTTGCCAACTCTTAATTGACATTTTTTACTTTCCTATAAGGCCACAGGAGATAGAGCAAAAATACACTCCTGGCACTGAAAGGTAAACTATCACTTGTGGACTGCAATGGTGTATGTGATATCCAGTAGAATGACAAGAAAACATGGCTTCAGGCCTACCATCTTAGCTTGACTGCTGCAGTTTAAACTTGCTGCCCGACCAGTCAAAATAACCCATTTGATAGGGGAAAAACTCTCATTTTAAATATTAATGAATCAATCTTATGTAGGCCTTTTAGTCCACAAGGTAGGGTGCATGTTACTTAAAATTGGAACATGTAGATATTTAGTGTTGCCATGTCTCCACAGTGGTAAGCCTTTAAAAGCTATTTTCACTCTGCAAGACTCTGGGTGTCCTATGAGGAAAACTAGAGTACTGGATAATATACTTATTATGCTATCTCAGGTTTGGGAAAAGCAAAAGTAGTTGAACCACCATACTAAATATTAAATAAAATTCAATTGTTAAGTTTGATTTTTGATAAACATCTATGAAAAGTAAGTTGTAGAAAGTTACCTTTTCCCTGCCTGAAGATCTTGGAAGCTAATTCATAATAGCCTGGCAGCAGCTGCCACTGCCAGTACTTGACCGTAATTTGGTTTGGGAACTGCTCCCAGAGCAGGACAATGGCTTAGGCCTTGTGGCAGGGATGGGATTGGTGAGGGGCATATGACCTGGGGAGGTATAAGGAACTTGAGTTACTCGAAAGGCACAGAGGTGAGGCCTGCCCATTCACAGTTTAGAGTAAGCAGAGTTCCAGGAGGAGGAAACTCTTTGATACCAGAACCCATGGTACCAAATCTGGTTTTATCTCAGTGGGAGCTAGTCCCAGAACCAGTTTGGTGCAGCTAATGGCAGTGGATTGCTCATTTTCTTTAATATAACCCATGACTGGCACACAAGCTCTCTCCAAGGGCAGAAGACCCATGCCATTCTGGATTCCCCTATAATAGTTGCATTCTGGGCCAGTTTGTGGTAGAGCAACGAGGATCAGCTACTGAAGGGGTAGGGTTGATTCTGGGTACTTTTTTCTCATTAGAGTGTCCAGTAGTCATTCCCACTCACTAGCTACTCAACTGTGTACAAACTGCACCCCACCACCATCCCCTCAGAACACCTTCTGGCCCTGTGGAAGAACAAAAGAAGAGTGAACCTGCCGTCTGAAACCCATGAGTAGACCTGAAGGGCTAGACCTGCTTCCACATATACCCAGGACAAAGACGTGGACCACAAGGGTCAGTTGGCTGACCTCCTGTGTGGCTACAACGACACAACAAGCTGCAAGAGGCCGTTTTACTGATGTGCCCACCTGAGCAGTAGCAACTGGAACTGTACTGGCCCCTGCTGCTGGCCTCTGCTGGAGTGAGTCCTGGCCTCTATGTGTTGCCCCTGAGGTCCTGAAAGTGACAAAGAGGATCTGCATCAAAAACTCTGAAAAGTTGGAACTTACAACATTTTTGGACTTCTAAGATCTCTAGAGCATTAACAGGATCTTGGGGCTAACGTGTCCAACTTCAAAGGCTACAGCCAGCAGCCTTGTCCTGCTAAAATATTGTGGCATTTCAGAAACTAAGGTAAAATCACTGACTGGAGTGACAGTGTGGCCCAGCACTCCACAGAGGTTGACACTAAGGGCCTCATTACAACTTTGGCAGGCGGCAACCGCCGCCCGCCAAGTTGTACCCGCTGTGTGGCCGCACTTCTGCCGTGCCCATAATGACATCCCCGCCGGCCCAGCGGTGATGTCGGCCGCAACATGGGAGCTGGCTCCTAATGGAGCTGGCGGTGTTGCGGCTGTGTGACGGGTGCAGTTGCACCCGTCGGGCTTTTCACTGTCTGCTGTGCAGACAGTAAAAAGCAGTGTGGGGCTGTGCGACTCCCCTTCCCGCCAGCCTTTCCATGGCGGTTCCTACCACCATGGAAAGGCTGGTGGGAAGGGGACTCGTAATCCGTGACCGCGGTCGAAATATGCAAGATGGCACCGCCAGCCTGTTGGCGGTGCAATTGCCAAAACATGAGGGCCTAAGTCTCTTTTGTCAGTATCTATTCTTGCAGAGTATCAATTTCTCTGGCAAACATGCACACTGATTTCTAGGTTGTGATGGGGCTATAGTATTGTGCTTGCTCTCAAAGTAGGCTCTTTGGACTAGTTTAGCCTAGTTTGCCTTCTGAGTCAGAGCCAATGGATCCTATTCGTAAAGCTTTTTCTGTGATTCATGTTTTATTCCTGGCTTAGATGTGACTACTCCCAGGTGTATGGTATGCTTACTTTGATGAGAAAGTTTAGTGAAAATCATAATTTCATATATTATTCCTGGAAACGAGCAAGACACAATTAAGCCTGTAGTAGGACACAGCTACTCGCAAAAACTGCTTTGCGATTCCTTTTCATTTGTGATTCAGTGAGGCAAACCAACCCTCAACAGATAAATGTATTGATGCAATTTGGAAAATGTTTTGTAGAGTGAGTAGCCACTTGAGCTTAATGAACAAAATGTGTGGGACAAAAGATTTCATGTTTTTTAAAGAAAATGTTAGACCTTCCTGTAGGTAAAAATATAGACCGCAGACTGTTTGTGCTCCTGCAGTGTTAAGCTATGTTAGATCATAGATTCACTAGTCTATTGTCCTACCGACTTTTAGGTAATGTTGGCTCCATTTTAAGAGGCTACTGAAACATCATCTTCCAATTTGTAGGTCGGGCACACAATCGCTTTGACCTGTTGCAATCTCTCTGTGGGCTTTTAACTATGCCCACCGCACACCCATCACTAACACTTGTTCGTGGGCTTGCCTCTCAAAAATTATTTGCTATCATTGGTAAATGCTTTACGTTTATCCCTCCTTGGGGCGGAGACTGACCCTGATACATGAATAATTGCACTTTTGCCGAATAGTTTGACTGCGAGCAAACTTTGTTTTCCTTTTGTGTCTCTCCGTGCTCTTGCTGATGGCGGCCGTGGCACTTTGAATTGGCTTGCTTATGTCAACTGTTTTACTTTTTATTTTAATTTATGTGGCAAGAAAAGTCCAGTTAGGAATTTGCAAAGCTAATAGCTCTAGCTCGAGACCCACTGCATTGCAAATGCTTTTTCTCGATAGGACAGGCTGAACAGACGGTCGGACAAGACCAAAAGCCTGAATTAATCACATCTGCGGTAAACCTCTATTGGTGTTCTCCAAACCCACACATCTGTATGTATTTTGGTCAGCTCCATTCATAATCTTGCCTTGTTTACTCGGAAAGGAACAGAAAGAAAAAGGATAATGAATACAAAACACATTCGTCATTTTCTCGCTATTTACGTTTCCTTAGAAATGATACGGTTGAGCTTTTTCTGCCCACGGGCTCTGTGACTGCTGAGGGAAAAGGGTCTCCTTTTTAAAGTATGTAATTTATAATACACCAATATTGAAAATACAAATCAATAACCTCTCTCATGGAGTGCCTGCCTCAGGGAAAATTCAAGTCTCCAGCGGACAGGGAGCCCTCTCAATCCATAATTATTTCCCTTTAATAGGGAGTTTCAGGAAGAAGGTGGTAGCAAAAAGCTAATCGCCCTGCAGGGATGATAGGCCAAATGTGGCATATCAGCAAACTCTGCAAAGAGCGCACAAAGATAATACTGCAGATATATAGAAGATGAAAACTGCAAACACTTTTACAGAATCCATAACCGAGCAGAACACAAAGCAATAAAGGTTTCACCGCCTCTTATGAAAGCTTCACCATAATGCTGTGGGTCAGAAATAAATTAATTATATTTTGTCTATTCATTTGCTATACTATCACAAATACGGCTTTAAGTTATCTGGATTAGTCGAAATGATGAGAAGTGAATACCAGGTAAAATATTTTAGATGCAGATTAATCAATACGTGGTTGTGAAAAACATGACAAACAGGACTGTCATTTCCCTAAATAAAAATAGTGTGGTTGTGAAAAACATGACAAACGGGACTGTCATTTCCCTAAATAAAAATAGTGTTCTCTAACACGTGCCTAGAGATGAACAGGACTGTCTACACTAACTTTAGTGAAATACTACAGATTTTTTCAAGCAAGCGTTAATTGTTCAAACTGCATGTACCAGCATTCAAGGGGCGAACTCGAATGGGATGTTAGGCAGTGTGCTCCCAATCGGACTTCATGTTTAAAAGGCTCCCTTGAGCTGATGAGCTCTGGAGACGCACCTGTGAGCCGGGGAGTGGTACTAAACCTGAGACGATATCGGCGGCATTTCCAGCAAGCCCAGACATTTTTGTTGTTCTTTGGTCTCTACTGATGAAGGGCACTAACCCAGAAACACGTGTCTAGAGATGAACAGTACTGTCTGCACTAACTTTAGTGAAATACTACAGATTTTTTCAACAAGCGTTAATTGTTCAAACTGCATGTACCAGGATGCAAGGGGCGAACTCGACTGGAATGTTAGGCAGTGTGCGCCCAATCGGACTTCCCATAGGCACAGTACCTTTGAAGACAATGAAACAAAGATGTTGCACAGAGTCGGGGAGGTGAGGCATCGCTGGAGCCGGAGCGTCCATGGTGCCTTACTGCTGCCGGGGAGGTGAGGCATTGGTTCCTTACTGCGAGGCAGGGGAGGTGAGGCGTCAGTTCCTTACGGCTGCATGGGAGATGATGCAGCATGGGTGACAAAGCGTTGGTGCCTTACGATCCGGTGAGGTCGATGAATCTGCTGTGTCAAGATGCGAGGGGGTGATCTCTTGGAGTTCCAGACACATCACGGGGCCAAGACTGATTTGCAAATGACTGGGTCCAAACTAGGGTGGCCAGGTGAGCAACAGAACAAGGGATTAAACCCAAATCTGTGACTAGGGTTGAGTGTTTGAAACGTTTCAGCACTCCATCTATCATCCTTTTGTGTTGCTAAGCAAGAAAATGTCCAGTTTCTAAAAGGGGCATTTTGAAACATACAATCTAAAAACCAACCTTACCAAAAGGTGTACTTTTAAATTGTGAGTTCAGAGACCCCACACTCCGCATCTCTATCTGCTCCCAATTGGAAGATATTTTAAGGCAATCCCCATGTTAACACTGCACCCTGCCCATGGGAATGTTCTGGACCTACCTACCTTAGGGGTTACTTACATGTAATAAAAGGGAAACTATGGGCCTGCAGTTCGAACTGGCAGTTCCAAAACTGTCCACAGACACTGCAGTGGCAGGTCTGAGACAGGTTTCAAGGGTTACTCATGTGGGTGGCACAATCAGTGCTGCAGGCCCACTAGTAGCATTTGATTTACAGGACCTGGGCACCTCTAGTGCACTTTACTAGGGACTTACTAGCAAATCAAATATGCCAGTCATGGACAAACCAATCACCAATACATTTTAGACAGACACCATATGAACTTTAGCACTTGTTAGCAGAGGTAAATTGCCCAAAGCCCTAAAGCCAGAAAAAAGGTCAGAAAAGAAAGGAGGAAAGAGGCAAAAAGTTAGGGTATGACCCTGCAAAAAGGGCCAGGTCCAACATGCTCCTTGGATTTAATTAATTTCTCTTATGAGAATGACACTTAGCTAATTAACATAATACAAGATCATCTTTAATCTCTTAAATCTAGATTTAGCACCTGTATGTCTGAGGGTGCAAAGTCGATGTTTGACAACTCCTTGACCCGAAAAAAATCCAAAATGGAAGAAATCAGGACTCCACCTGGAATGCTATTAGTTACCAGCCTCCATCGGCTCCTTACAGTCCTCCTCCTTTACTGCCTGGAATTGGGCATCATCTTTGACTCCAGTCTGTCTTTTCAGGAGCATATATCTAAACTTGCCTCATCTTGTAGGCTTCTGTTAAAAGTTTATGAAAGTTCCCTCTATCATGACAAAATACTAGTCCTAATTCAAGTCTCAATATTATAAAATCTTCGTTATTGTAATTCAATCTTTGCAGCATTAACTCAAAAACAAATTCTGACACTACAATCTATTTAGAACTCTGCAGTCTGGCTGTTAAAATGTATGAAGTTCAAGCACATCTCTGCAAAGTTATGCCAACCTCCACTTGCTTCTAGTAAACTGAAGATCCATTTACAACGGCGTGTGTCTGTGCTTTTGGGTTCAGTCTCGTCAGGGCCCTCCTTACTTCACAGACATATTTTAGAAATGTGTTTCACCGCAGATCGTCCTCAGCAAATCTCCTTCTAGAACCCCATGTTAGGAAAGCTAGTGATTTCTTCCCCCAACACCTGACATCTTCCTTTCGTAATGAGATACCCTTTTCTCTCTGTTTTGTAACTTCGTGTTTAGTTTTTGTAACCATCTTAAAGTTCTCCCGTTTTCTGAATAAGCCTCCTCTTTTTAGGCAGCATTCGGCATTCATACTTTGAGAGCCAGGATACTAATTCTGGGTAGCAGCAAGCTTCATAGAAGTAAAATACAAAATATACACCCTCACCACCCCGTGAGGAAACTATTGAAACTTCCTGTTTGTTCAAAAGATGTCTGAACCTGTAAATTTCTATTCAAATGCATTATAAGGGATTAGACAGGTAATCCCAGCCAACTCACTTATAGTGCTCAGTTGGCTATTGCCAGAAAATTTCATTCAACCTAGTTTTGACTTGATGCATTTACCGAAATATCCCTTAGTAAGATTTTGTGGTTATGTGGCCAAGCTCTTTCACCCTACCAACCATTCAGGCACTTGAAATCATCAGCTGCTTATCGCCTCACCTTAAAACATTGGTGGCAGATCTATCAAAGCTCAGGGTGTCACCCTGTTGAAACTCCCCTCCTCGGTCACTGTGAATGGAGAAGACTTTGTGAAGATCAGACATGGCCTTAAGACACCTCTTCCCCTCCATATATGGCCTTGTTTCTGCAGGATATACCCAGCCTTCCACCTGTCTTTCCTCTTGAACCTATTTTCATTTTCCAGTCAGGTGAGTCTATCAATGTTTATTATTCTCACTCAGAGTTTTTTCCAACATTCCAAGACAGTGGTGTAACAAAATTTAAGGCGGTCCGCCCTGCAAGGTATGAGGAGGTGCCCACCGCAGACCCAGACAGGGACTGTCATGCCAGGCGCCAGCCTCCTGTGCACAGGGCTGGCTCTGCTGAGGGGACCCCCTAGAGCTCAGCCCCCTCCACCTGCACAGCAGGGGCTACTGGGGCTAATGTTACACCACTATTCCACGACTCTCTTGCATTTGCATTACTGTCAAAATCCTACTTTACCTTCATCGTGTGCTCTTCCTTTCTGCTTTTTCCATTTTTACAGTATTTTAAAGTCTCTCTTTCCCCCACAAAACTTTGAGATGGTTTTAGGGGTTTTAGTGCTCTACAATGAAGAAAACCTATGATTTTAAGGCTTACGACGGCTGGATTCGCAAGTCCAGCTTTTCTAGATTAACAATATGTGTCCAGAAAGAATGATATCCAGACGTTCAGCAAATGGAGTCTCCCCCTCTCTCCAAAACTCTTGCCAACCCTAACTCAGTAACTAAGCTTTACTGGCTAGACATTCTCTGTCCTACTTACGAATTCTCTCCACCTACCTGTCAGTAGCTCTCCTGTTTGCAGCCCAGACCACTAGTTTTTATGCTTTGGTTGGCTGAATTAAAATATGAACACCACAAATTGGGGAAAAATGTTTGAATTTCCAAAATATATTTCAAGCTGATATTTGAGTGATAAATAAATAATGTAGAACTGGGGCACGTATTACTAGTATTATTGCCTTAGTGCCAGGAGCATTTAAGCTACACCGGCAACGTATTATTCATGCAAAGGCAGTTTAAATCAACAAACCCTTTTTACATTACTGCTGCCACCGCTGCCTGGTGCACAGAGGTGTACATTGCTGGTAATCCTGCACATGGTGGCCACTAATAGGATCCTGTCTCATGTAGTTGCTATTATAGCCTTAATAATATTAGTAGCTCACAGGGATTTTCATTAACTACAAGTAGCTTATTACAGAAAAGGTTGGAGACCCCTGTACTAAATGAATTCTACGGAAATGACACAGTACCTTGAAAACTGTAGTTCAATCTACAGGATCACAAAGCCAGACAATTACAATCCTCTCCTTGAAATATGTAAATTGATTCACATGTGTTCCCATACCCTTTGAAGATTATCCTTTTTGTGCACAACTGTTTTTTAATTTGGTCTGCAAGAAACACAAAACTACTTTGCAAACGTGTCAAAGATTTTTTTTTTTTTAACTAAACTGCAAAATTACTTTAAGTGAGATCACAATCATTGAAGCCAAATAAAATCCTTTCCTTCAGTCCCTCGGCTGATGGTTTTCTTCAGCGGAGGCATTTTTTGCTTGAGCAGTGTAAAGGTTCTCACTGTAATTTGGGCTGCTGTGCTCATAGGACCTCGAATCTAATTGGATCTGGCCGAAATAGTGCACTTTGGTGCAATAATTGCACATTACTGAGGAGAAGGTCAATGAATACCAGGCAGATAATTGATGTGCAAAAGAACAGAAGTGTTTGTTGGGATACAAGAGTACATCTCATTAACAGAATGATCAAACGTTCACCTTTTAGTGTTGAGAGTTCTAACTTCACTACATTTGCAAACTTAATATTAGAGGTTTATTGGATCTTATAGTTAATGTGGTTTAAGGTAAGAAGTCTCTAATAGACATCCCACCCAAGAGTGCAGCAGTTCACTTTTTCAGACAAACATAGTGGTGCAGCTGTGTACTCTGTAACATGTGGGCCTGGGTGCTCGCCGGGTAATGTGTTCCTGCCGAGCACAGACATTTTTTGGCCGTTCGAGCGTGCAAATAATGGAACGAAAACACACAAATAATCACCCTCCCTCCAGGAGTGGGTAGGCCATTCAACACATTAGACAAAGGCCCTTACGACATGCCGCATTAAAGGCTTTTTCGGTCAGTCTCCTGCTGCTATCAGGATCCTTACTATTTCCCTTTATTATCACAGTCAAATGTGAATATTTTGTTAAAGGGCTGCCAGCAGTAACACCTCTGTTTTACAGCTCCTACTCCCACACTCTCCTCTAAATAAATTCGGGCTGCTCACAAGACACCTAACTCATATTCGTAGTGTCAAGGCCGAGATATCCTTCATTATAGCACTTTGCCTTTTCATGAACAAGGACAAATGCAAATGAACCCAGCCTGTCCTCTGCCTTGGGCATTAATCCATTTTCACACAAAAAAGTGTATATGTTAATCCAATGGAATCCAGGTATATCAATGTAAAAATAGTGCCCTGCCTTCCTTTTCACTTAGTGTGTTTTTAATAATTTCTTTTTACGTATAGTTTTGGCTTGATTCAACATGATGTGTTTTATCTTGACATAATGTACGTTGGCTCACAAGAATGGTGAAAATAAATCATTCTTCATTGTTAACTGGAAAAAGACATTCATCCACAGGTGAATTGCAAAATGCATTACCAGGAAACCTGTGGTCAAATCTCACTTTCCTCACCTTACCAAATTGTGTGGTCTTGGGCAGATCACTGTACCTCACAGTGCCTCGTTTCCTTGTGTATACAACCTGAGGGTATGATGAAGTAATTCAGTTCGGGGGGGGAGGAACTACACAAGATGGTCACTGATACGTTATATAGTAGGGAATATTACTGCCTCACACTTAATAATATTGGTCATTTATATGTTGTACACTGAAATCTTTCATGGTTTCCATAAGTCAACATTGTCAAATCACAGAAATCTTCTTGGATATTTTTAAGTTCATGTTTAGAAATTAATTACCTCAATAAATGCCTTTCCATAAAGTGATATAATCTAATGTATTAAATTGATACATTTAAAAAATATTTTCTCTGAATTTTAAAGAATTGTTATTATTACATTTATACATTAGGTCTTTTGCTTAAATTGTAGTCTAAATGTTTCTAAATGATCAGCTCATGCTTTGGCTCTTCAAGACAAACCAAACCTATAGCTTGGCTCTGTTCATTGAAGTCCTTTGCACAACTACATCTGCAAAACCACGTCTCCCTACAGGAAAAAAAACCAACAAAACTCGGCAGACACGACCAAGACCTCTGGCCTGGTGAGTGAGATCATGTGCTCCACAGCTTTGCTAAGCTTCTGACGCCGGCAGCGGAAAAGGGCGTTATGGAGGTTCCTGAATCACCAGCCGATTCAAGTCCTGCCAGCATCAAAAATTCTTCACTCTTAATTTTCCATTTGTTCTAATGCCATGATTGCTTTAACACCTGATAGTGACCTCACACCAATGCAGTCATCCCGCTCTCTGCTGATGTCATTCGCCCTATCAAAGATGACCCCATTGTTATTATTATTATTATTGTTGTTCTTACAGAACCAGAACAAACGCTTTTGTGCAACACTCTCACCTAATTAACTCATCATTGCCTTGCATAGTTAGATGTAAAGAGAATCCTTTATTTACAATTATAAATATTTGCTAAAGACACTGCTAAACCCCCTGTTTCATCTGACAAAGTAACATGATTGCAATAATTCACACATTTGAATTAGATGTAACTTATGGAAGCAGATATGGCATGTTGCTCTTGGCTACTGTTAGAGACTGCTCTCCCTGCCAGGACCCCCACGACCTAAAACTTAGTTTAAGAGCTCAGAGTTGCAATCCTAAAAGGCAGCCACAGCTCCTTGGTTGGCAGAACTCCATCAGCTTTAGGAAGCATAATATCTGTTAACACTGACAGAGATTATATAAATTGACTGTAAAAGAAAACAGACATCATGGAATAACTCAAGCCGTGAAACAGCTCAAGGCTCCTAGAAAGTGGCAGTCTTCCCATTCACCCCATTTAGTTTTATGTGATAATTTTGCCAAGTTATGTGCATCTGTACAGTGTGTTTCGACAATTTGTATGGTCTCATAGCGGTTTTAGAACTATCACATCAGTTACAGTTCTGCGCTTCTAGTTGACTGTGGTCTAGTGGTACGTGTTCAACGCAGTTGGTTATTGTTGGGGCTGTTTAGTAGTAGGAAATTATATGTGTTAAGTGGCCAGAGTAGGATAGATTTATTGTGTAATAATGTGTTGAAATGGAAAGCAGCTGTTGTGTTCTGTCATAGATCTGTGTGGAGCATTGTGTGTGTGGATGTGCTCGAATCAGGGTGGCTCTTCCAGTCTCCATATAGACATTCTTAGTTGTTAGAGGTCATTGGAAGTCATACTATATTATCACACTTGTAGGCTTATCAATTGCAGAATAGGTGGATTGTGTGCCAGCACATTTCATCAGCCTCACCAGTAATGGTTTCAATTTTCAAGCAGAAAATCTCATTTAGAACTAGGCTTTAGTATTCTGAATGAATTAAAAAATCATGGTGTTGCAAACAATTCAAGTTATTTAGATAATATTCCTTATTCTTTCATCTTCTTTTTAGTAAAAGTAAACTAGGGGAGATATCCTTATTTTTTATTCATTTCTCCCACCCTTGACTCGTGTTTCTTCTTTATTGTACATTTGCCAATGTCCTCAACACCTGTGTTCTCCAACTTAGGGTCTAAATCACAAAGCCACTTGCACACCTAAATTCGTTTAAGTAGGGCAAATGGCTTTATTTGCAAGAGCAGATCCGTGTTTGGTTTTCCCAAAATGTGGGTCTACAGTCATGACAAGATTTACACACACAATTTTCAACTCTGTAAATCTTCAACCATTTGTGGTGGAAAATTTGTGTGCATCCATAAACTGATGAATTTGTGGGCACTGACAATTTTCCACACGCTATTATTAGCCTGAACATTGCTAGATACTTATTTCAAAAGCAGCAGTAAGTCTGTGCCCAATGTGGGAATGAACAACCCAAAAATCAGCTAGGGCTTAATGGAAGGGGTTTCTCCATGTGACTTTTCACCTAGAGAAAAATGCCAAAGATTTAAAGTTTGGGTGCATTGCAGAGTTGTCTTTAAATATCCCTAAGTGTACATCACACACATTTATAGAAGTAAAAATAATATGGTAATAATTCACAAAAAGATCCAGGTGCAGGTCTTGGAGTCTGTAAGAGTTTTGGTGGTCTTTTATGGATATTCTAAGAAAATGAGAAAAGTACTCTAAACTTAGGAAGAAACTATGAGAGAATTGTATTTGTAATTTCGAATCTTGTAGTCTGATTCACAAGCTATTAATTGTCTTCTCTTTTCCTCCTCTCTGAACCTTTTTCTTTCAGCACTGTCTGCCTAATTTCCTACTCCCTATATCTTCATTTTTCTTGTATAGCCATAACTGGTAGACTGCTGTATACCATAACTGGGCAACAATATTTAATGGGTTCATCTTTGTGGTACACAAACCTCACAAGACGTGGATCTTCAAGTTCAATGGTTGTCATGAGACAACTTTGTACCAAACATATTTAATGATGCTCCCTCTTGCACTGTTCTACTGCCTAACCACCCCAATATTCTGGGTGAAGCAGGGGGGCAAAGGAATGCTAATCGCTTTGTCAACAAAGTGATTAGCATGCTACTGCTCTTTAAACGCAGGCCATAGAAGTGGGTTTCAATATTTGTTATTGTTGAGATAACTCAGGAGTGGATGTCCATCACTGGTCTGGGTATATTTGAGTAGTTTTTGGGTCTACTGAAACAAGTGTCATCTTTACTTCCATTCAAAAGCTATAATCCAGTTTCAGTATATTGCTGTCAAATGAAGTCATCTGTAACATAATAAGAGCACATTGATAATACTATTTTAACATACAAACTGTGTTAGTCCAATAATACTGCAATTATAGTTCTACAACACATGTTCTAGATGAAAAAACAGTATACTCAGGTAT
Organism: Pleurodeles waltl; assembly: GCF_031143425.1. NCBI lineage: Eukaryota > Metazoa > Chordata > Amphibia > Caudata > Salamandridae > Pleurodeles > Pleurodeles waltl. The sequence goes on along the minus strand of NC_090444.1, from coordinate 1,686,115,120 downwards.
TTACACAAACTTGCTACGAAGAACTAGTGGAAACAATAATGCTGTCCCAAATCTTTTGGAAATGTATGATATTCTCAACGTATTTACTCACTTACTCCCACACTCTAGAAACTATATTCACAGCTCAGATGAGTGTAAATATCTGGTGTAAAATTAAAGTGTCTTTAAACCCCCACACAGTTTGGATGTACGCATCTAATCTTTAGTAATGGCAATCTTACATGCAGCAAAGGAAGGCAAGGAACACAAAGTAAATTTATGAAAGTACATCTCGAATGATACCACAGATTAAATAAACCCAGTTCACAACAATGGGTTCTATAAGGTCCAGAAGATTCTAAAATGGCAAAACAATGTTCAGGAAGATGTTCAAATTATGATTAGAAATAGGGTATATTGAAATGCGTAAGCTTCTTTCATTTGATAAATTGAGAAAACTTGACCTGTTGCAAACCAAACAGCACTCAAATGTGTGTCATTTGAAGAAAAGGATGGGAGTGGGAAATACATGGAAGAGGAATGTGACATTTGTACAGAACTGTTGTATTTGGTGAAGCACACAGTTTTAGTCTGCATAAAATGTTCCATACAATTTCTCATCGGTTGGTGTGGATTCATGTGGAAACCTTTTGAAAACATAGAGGGCATACCATCTATTGGCTAACCTGTGAATAAAAGGTAAGCAGATCCCTGGCCCATTGCCAGCACAATGAGATCACAAGCTCTAAGGAGAACAGATAGCTACACTGGTAACAGGATGCAACTAGGTCTTAAGGGTGACAAGGACACTGATTACACATTTAGATATGGGACTCTGGACACTCTATACAATGTCAAACTCATGCTGACTTAAATTAGGTCTCATCAAATGGGCCATCAATGAAGTGTTCAACAATGTAAGTATACATAATCCTGCAAAGCTAGGATACTTCCAATCATACTGTGAAGCTTCTGCAGAATACTGCACTTTTAGAAAATGGTTCATAATGTTATGCTCGAATTGAAAATTCCTTCTTTCCAAATAAGTTTATTGACAGAGTCGAAATTAATGCATAGCGCTCACAGAGACTTAGAAGAGATTTTTCTCACTCTAGGTGTCACGTGATAATTATACACAAGCTCTGCAAGACTCGACTGTCAAACTGGGCAATAAGACTGAGTCACAAATTTAATGAGATGGTTAGCAATGTCTTCTGAAATGCTTATAATCTGGCTGCCTATGTCTAAAATGGAGCAGTCTCACACAAGCTTTGCCGTCATGTTTTTGAGCAGCTGTATGGCATCATGCTGTGCTCCCAATCCTTTTCTCAGAGCAGGCTGTCTATTATTTACAAGTCAAGGAATTAATTGGGTTTACAGATATGAATCAACAGGAAGAGAAGTAGATAAACTGACCCATATTTCTTGTCACAGTGTAGTACAGTATTACTGTGCCAATATGCATTTTTAGCACTTGCTCTTATATAAGACAAGCACCATGAATGACCTATGTAGAGCACGGGCATACGGATTAGAAGAAGAAAAATGTCCTGGAGACATACTATTTCACGTTACGCACTAATTCAGCGGGTGTTTGGGTTGTTTGCATATCAGTGAAAATAAAAGAGGACATGGTCTAAACTAAACAAACTGCAAAAAAACATTGTTTTGCTATGCCTACATAGTAAAATATTACTCAAAGGAAAAGAACATAGATATGACTCTGCTTTCCAAATGGGAACCATAGCACAGATGCACTACATGTTCGTGAAATATTACCCATCTTTTTGGACTATTGATATCATGAGCGGTATCAAGTACTGAATTATTATGAACATTCCAATAGTTATTGAGGAATAACTTCCAGAGGCATATTTTGTTGGTCTCCTCCAGCAGCATGTAGTTAAGGAGAGGCATGGAGTATTACCAGTGCGCCATCTGATATTAAATGGTCCTTCTCCCATTAATTACCTTAAATGTTTGTGATGCTGTTCATAAAAGAAAACTCTACTGGCCGGATCAGAATAATCTCTAAATTTAAGTGCAGCATAGCAAATGCGAAACTACTTTGACCATATCTAAAATTATTCACGGACCAAATCTTTTTCATGAAAATCTGTTACACTTCATTTTATATGCACAAGTGTAGATAATAGAGGAGTCATAAATTTGTCACATCTTTTTTGCAGTGATTTCATATTCCATGTTTGCTCCAAATGAAAATATCTGTTCGATTTGAGGAAATCTGTGTGCTACATTCACTAAAAGAAAAAAAAAGAAATGGTGCCCAAAATTGATTTGCTCAATCTTTTCTGCACCACACTTTGGCCCCACATCTCCTCCTCCTCTGGACCATGAAAACAAGGGGTGATCGATGAAATTTGAAAACAAAATCAACTACATATTCTCATTCACTGGAATGTACATAATCAAGATTGGGGTAAACTTCTCCCACATTTTAGGACTTTTATTAGCCACTGTTGAGAACTAAGAAAATTTAAAAACATTCTGTGAGCCTGCTGTGAGAAAAGAAAGTCTTCAGTGCATGCATTATTGAATCAGTCGTTAAGAAGTCAGCCTTACAGAAAGTCCTCGTACAAACAACATAACTCACAGACAATCTTATTAAAAGTTTAAGGCCCCCAATATTTTGCGCTTCAAATGTGCCACTCAAGATTCTGCTGCTGGAAAACCGCAAAGGTCCATCAACATTGTATTTAAAAGGTAGACTATATTTTTCCTTTATGCAGTTTTTATCTTTCATCCATAAACCCTTCTTCATGACTAGAGAGGTGAGGATGATGGCAGATGGATATGTACAGTAAAGAGAATACCTTTTATTACTTTCTTTCATGCTGCCTCTAACGTTTACCACGATGATTTATTTTACCGATGAGTTAAACATTAAAATAAAAGCCACAAAGTGATAAGAAAGCTGAGGACTCCTTACCTTTTGGATGCCATGGGTCTGTGAATTCGTACTTCCCCATTCCAATTGTCCGTAACATTTGCACCCCATTTGCAGTGTCCTGGTTGGCTGTCTGGTTGGTAGAAAGCTGTGGATTGGCTTGCCCATTGGTAGCTGGAACACTATTGGGTAAAGCAGCAGAAGGCAGAGCAGGTGGTGGTGGCGGAAGAAGAGGGCATGCCATATGACCATTCCCTACAGAAGAATGTCCTGGATGAGGCACCTGTCCAATGCAACCCAAAGATGATACAGCGATTGGTTGACTATGCCTGTAAATAGCATGGCTTTGCAGGTTAACAACCACGTTACCTAGTGGTTGTGAAGGTGGCTGCTGATGCTGTTGCTGCAGCTGATAGTGAGATGTTATTATTGGAAGTTGTGGGGCAACATGAGGAGGCATTGCAGGTGTCACTCCAATGACGGGTGCCTGTACGTTCACTGCTTGGCTGTACGTTGGAGGTTGAGCCATGCCAAATGTATGAGCTATAAGAGGTGGAAGGCTCCCTGCACAAACGGTTGTGGACCACGGCGACAAACCTGGTATAAGGATAAGAAAACAGCATTAGGAATGCTGTGGAAAGCATTATTCATTATTTAGATGTACTGAGATTTAAATATTTTTCTTTACAAAGGAAGGAGTGATGTATCCTCTGTCTAAAGTCAGGACATGTAATTGTGAGGCAAGGAACCTGTCCAATCCTGTTGTCAGGAAGAAAAACACCTCCTAGGCATTTGCCAAATACAGGAATTCTAGGGAATTGAGGGACGGTGACAAGTTTTCTTCCCAAATAATTATTGCCCCCAAAGGTCCTAAAAATTTGAAATGACAAGGTAAAATTTAGATGTAATGATTTTTATTCTGCCTCAGAGGGGAACTGAAATAGTGAGACTGGTAGACTAGGTCAGCTCCTGGACAGATAGGCTGCCACCTCCCCAACACATTACCTCGTCTTACATTAACCTGTGGGTCTAGTGGCAGTTTACACTCCTCTACTCACCAATCTCGTTCCATCGGTCAATTAACCCAATATACACACACTATGATATGTTCTGGTAAATAGCCATATCTTGATTGACCAGACATTGTCAAGTGAAGCTCTAGGTCCTCCAGTTCCAAAATGGCTCAATGGGGTTAGATGAGTACAATGCTGAACAGTATTGACAGCGTTACTTATAGTGAGTTTAACGTCTTCACACATTAATAACCAATTTTGCAAAACAAGACAACTGAGCTAGACAACCTGCATAAACAAACTGAAAAGGGCACTATGATACCCCCAAAGGATCTGATAAAATCTGGAGAGAAAAAGCAAAAAAGATCTTGATAAGGGGAAATGAGTTAATCCTAAATCCATTACTCTGGGTGTTACAAAGCAAAATAAAAATGTTTTATGTGAATTTTTGTTGAATATGCAAAGAACAATATGAAACATTCCAATGTTGTCTAACATATTAATTTTCTATGTACTCTTTCTAGCTTTCTCACTCCCTTTACCATTTCTCGCATCAGGTAGCCACTGTATTAAAATAGCCTTTCAATAAGAGAGGTCTAAAGTTTGTTTTGTGTAGGGGAAAATCCAACACAAAAGTCTTCAACTTCTCTCCTACGCCTGTTACTTGGTGGAAAACTAGAGGGGCACGCCCAGTAAAAATAAAGTAGATGTCAGTTATTTGACTAATACGTCAGGTAAATAAAAATGAAGTTCTTCAGTGGTCTCATTATGAGGTTGAATTGGAAGCATTTTAATAATATCTCATTTGAATGAAGATCACTAGTCATTTCTTCTCTACTTTTTGGTGTGGCTTTTAATCTGGGTACCAACCACCTCTCAAACATGAGAACTAAGAAGCAATCCCATTATCTCTGTATGGAGGTAAATAAGCAGCGTAGAAGATCCACCTGAACAATTCTGACATTTTTCTCTTCTAATATTACTCCCACAAGGTAACTTGCCCTTTTTAAGTTACCAATAATTATTTATTTCATGTTTAAATAACAAATGTAGTTTCTTTATTTCTTATACCCCCTAATGAAATATGAAGAGGCTGGAAGGCAGGACCTATAGACCGATTTAGATAGTGGTTGGACAGCCCGTTTGGAATGGGGCCAAGGTGGTTTGCAAATGGTTGGTTCATGTCTATAATGGCATAGCAGCTGATAGAAGGGAATGCGAACTGTAGTAATTATCAGTGACTTAAATTAATTAAACCATTCCATCCACCCACTTTGTGACAGTTTACAATTGATGACTCTTGGGACCAGCCAGCTATCAATCATGAGATGGTAAATGACATCAGTGACAGAGGCACCTGCCCACAAATCAAATGATTTGTAATGCCTGAACCCCAGAAACAATGAGCTAAAGTTTTCATTTAACAGGGATTTTCAAGAGTATTAAAAATGTTTCTTTTTTTTATTTATTTACTGGATGTGGTATGATGCTGTTATTTATATTGTTAAAGTACTGTTACAGGACTTAAACTCCTTTTATATCAAAATATAAGAGATAGATGGATAGATAGATAGCTAGATTGAGTGAGCAGATAGATATGCACATAAAAGTACAGATAAGTAAATAGACAGAATCATAGTTTTGAATGAACACATTTTAGTCATTATAGCTCTTGTGCAACTGTTATTTTATGGCCATGTTATTGTAATAAATACAATAAATAAAATAGAACTAGACAATTTTAACATGAAACCTGGGAATTAAAAGGTAAATGTAGATATCAAAAGTAAAAATATAGGGGATCATATTAGAGCTAACATCCTATAGAAATTCAGCACAAGTAGCTTAGCTGAAAGATCCAGAGGGCCCACCTGCTGCCAACAATATGCTAGTGTCAGCAAGTATGTTATTAAGTTGAAAAGGAGGTGCCTTTAACCAACTTTAAAAACACATTCTTGTTTGATCACAACACAATTCTAAGGAAAACTGTGCTCAACCACTAGTAACTGTGGCAATTCCACTGAGAAATGTCTGTTAAGCTCAAGCATTTCTAACAGTTCTTAGTTAACAAAACAACACAATAAAATTCCCACAGTAATTTAGAAATATAGAGAAAACAATAATAAGCTCATGAGCAACACTGCAACAAAATTATCAAAATCAGACAAGGAGACCTAGAGATAGGATTTTTTAACATTTTGGAGCAAAATGTGTTTAGAAAACACAGAGTTCACCTTAATGTTGACGGGGATTTGGCACATTTTTGAGCTGGCTGTGATGGGTGTTGATGTTTGCCATGCATTTTACATTGGCCAAAATTTTACCTTAGGATAGCCTTTTTTCTGAAGCTCCAAATCTCCAGTGGATCACAACAAGCAGGTGAAGCTGGCGAGGGTCCCCTGAAAATGCATACGCTTTTGCCAAATGGTTGGTTCTGGCACTGAAAGTTCAGAGCTGGACAAAACTGGTTTCCATAGCCAAATCCACCCCTTTGCAGATAGGACAGATTTACCTTCTTGGTGAAAGTTTTATCTTCACCTCTTTTGGCTGTCAGAATTGGTCAGTGGGGCAAGGATGGACACTGTAGCTTTTAAATACCGTCATCATTAGGTCATTCAGTAAAGTTTTCCACATGACAAAAAGCTTAAAATTGAAAAAAAAACTGTTTTTATTGGCTGCTTAGAGTGCACCCTGCCTGGGGAAGTCACAACACCTTTCCCCAGTCTTTTGAGGAGGAAAAATTGCCATGTCCCATTCAAAGTGTAAGAAAAGTTTCACAAGGTCACTCCTGTAGATCTCAGGTGCTCATGACCGATGACTTCTGGACACCAGTTTTTTCACCATCCAAGGCTCCTGTAATCAGTGGTCCGCTGGGCCTTCTTAGAGTCATGAATCTTCCTGCATTTTGGTTTCCCACTAGAAGGAATCAAAAGGCCAACCATTGGATCCTTGTCAAGCAGTTTCAGTCACTGCATGTTAAGAGAAGTCTGTAGTCCTTGAGTCTTTTTTCTTCCATCTTTCAGGCAGTCCTCTTCTTGTAAGATGTTTTCTTCAAAGGTCTCGGAGTGTTCTGAGGAGGAGGCTGTGGGGTACCAGTCTTTTGCATTTCACAAGACGGTGATCTGAGAATCTCTTACACAACTGTTTCACAAAATTCCCAAATCCCTTTTCCATACTTCCTGTCTTGGTCTACTGAAGAATCATTTCTTCTACAGAGAAATTAAATTCATCTTGTACCCTATCATAAATGCTATGCTTTCAGAACAAGATATCTGATGTGCTTTTAACCTTTGCAACCCCTGGTAATACTTATGCCTTAGTTCATCTCTGCTTCTTTGGTTCCTTTAACATGCCAGACACTTTTACCTCTTTGTCTATGATTGAGAAAGGTACAGTCCTAGTAAAATGAAAGTCACAAAACTCAGTTTTTACCACTTGATATTTGTCCCAGAAGATTTTTTAAACGTTGGGCACTGTCAATCGCTGGTCAGTACAACCTCTCCTGTGCCCAGCGATATGTACTTAAAATAGGGAGCAACCACTCATTAAAGAAACTTGCTCTTGACTTACAGGCCTACCTAGTATTGACCAAATTTCCTTTTCCTAGCAATTTCCAATTTGATTTATATATCATCAGTCCACAAACCTCACAATTGCTTTTATCAGCATTATTTGACTTTCATCCTTCTTCTGTCACTGAAATAATCTTGGCCATAGTTATAAATGAAATCTAAACATGACCTGACTCCGGAAATAGAGGAACAGTAAAAGGACTGGGTATTTCTGCAGCATCTGACACAGTCTCCCACCCCTTTTTAAAAGGAGGCTGCAAGGGTGTGCGTGCCTTAGAATGGACGGGGTCCTTTTTCATTTACCACAGTCAAGCGGTCAGGTAACCACCTTTTAAATCTGAATACATAAGAATTGAATGCAGTGTCCATCAATGCTCTGCCTTCAGCCCATCCCTTTACATTCTATAAATTGAATGCCTTTAAGCATTTATTTATCTTTTGGGCTTAACTTTTTTTTGTATGTGAAGACACAAATTATCTTAAGACTGGATGGAGGCACTCAGTTCTGACAGTCTCAATTCAAGAAATGCATGCCATCCACTGCCTGTCAGATGAACATCATCTCTTTATGCCTTAATACTTCCAAACAGAGATTTTAACCTTTGGCTCTACTTCTATATGGAACTCAAACTAGTGGTCTTCTGAGTTATGATCTGCTCCCTTGCTTGAATTTTCAGCCTGAAATCAGGGAGTAAATGTTGGCACTATTCTTTCTTTCTAGTTGTAAATCAAAACACTTTCCACATGTTTTTCCTTCTCAAAATCTTGAAAAACGTTCTTCTTTTTCTTCCTCTTCACAACTGTAAGACAGACATCCAAGCTTGATCAGGCCTTAGCTAGACAACTGTAACTCGGTTACTGTCCACCTAAATATCTTGACGTTTTTCAAAATAAGGCTGCCCTTCTAATCCTGAAAATTAATAAGTACTTTCATATTTCTTCTCATCTAGACTCTATCCACTGGCTGCCTCTAGATGAATGTTTTCTTTTCAGAGTTCATTGTTTGTGCTTTGTGCACATATTCAGAGACCTGTCTCATGTCTCCTCTTCCTGCCACGTGAGTCCATTGTCAGCCAGTCATGTTCGCACTCCTCAAATTCAACTTTCAAGATTAGGTGGGAGATTTTTTTACCTATCACATTGCTCTTCCTCTTCAAGCAATCCAACTTCTTCTCATCATTCAAAAGCAACTGAAAACATATATTTTTACCCTGTACTGGTTTCGCTCTTCAGTGCTTCTGCATAATATCCATCAAGTGTCAAGAAATCCACAGGGGTAGCAGTAAGCTCTAGAAATGACAAAATCTGTAAGTCAATCAAAGGAAGAGCTGTGAAAGCTGCCTTTTGATCTGCTCTCCAGCCTATCGACCTCTCAGATGGCTCATCCCTGCCAGGTGCTGGCAACACCCCTGTTTTCCTTACTCACAGGCACCAAATACACTTTCCTAAGCTCACATTTCCACTTGGTTTATGAAAAATCTACATTTACTATTGAATTAATTTTTTTAAACAAGGTGAAGAATAACTTAACCCTCATGCTAGCATTTTCCCATTTTAGTCATAGCTAAGCCTATTTTTGGAAATTGTACCTTTACCTACAGAGTCAACATATCTTTTGGCAAGTGTTCACACTAAGGGCATACAACTCCCAAAGTGCAATATGTCAAATTTATGTTTCCAGAATAATGGGAGTATTATGCACATTGTTGGGGTGACCTTGCCAATAAATAATATATCATATGTAAAAATCGTTTTTTGTCTGCATGGCACAGGCACTTTAACTCGCCATGTGTTGTTGGGGGTGCAACACTGTCAAAACACATTGGTGCTTCCTGTAGTCATACATTTGCATTATATATATGGGGCTGTAAATAGATACTGCAGCTCGTATTAAATTTAACTTCCAAGCCACTTATGCATTACTTGTGGCAAATATGTGAATCCAATGCACGTGACATGTTTTATGGGGCATGCATGTTATGCCAGAGTTTATCATCTTTGCTATACCACTGGTAAAGTCAGTAAAAACAGGAAAAAAGTGGGGAGACCACAAAAAAACAACGTCCTTCCTTATAGTAAGTATGGCACTTACTAATCTCAATTCAGACTGTAGAACTCTTACTTTTTACTCTCAAAGGGAACCAGGAGATGCACTGAAACAAACATCAAAGAGATATGTGGAACATTAATCACACAAATTGCCTCAAATATGAAGGGCGAAGACAGGGAGGGGATGGAAATATAAGCATTTTATTATCTCCTTGCTCTCTAAGATTTCTAAAAGTTCAAAACACTTGGGAGTAACAACTTATTTTTGGGTACTCCTATCCCCCTATCATACTACACCCTACCTTTATGATCAAAATCCAAACAGCTTGTGTCCAGATCACAGGGTATCACTTACTTCAACAGACTGACTTACCAGATCTTGCTTGCAAGATCCTTAGGCTGCAGAACAGCTACACAGAGGACTAACATGTTGCTATCTCTGATGCTTTCTGTTTTCAGTATATAACATTTTCTTCACACTCAAACATGTACAGGGACAGAGCAAAAGAAATGGCGTGTGCACCCATTTTTTTTCCTAGATGTTATAAACTTTCCTATCAGCAGTCTATTATGTCTTTATAAGGGAAATGACTTCCTCTCTGTGAAAAAAAAAAAATCAAAGCTCCTAAGTATTTGATCATTTTATAGAAACTGAGCGTCAGCTGTGCACTCATTTTCCTACTAAATGAAAGTCTTTCTTCTTTTCTGACAATTCACCAGACTCTTTCACCAGATGATGTTGATACATATAATGAGAGAGGGAGGGGGGGAGAGAGAGAGAGATGGGGGCAAAATGGTAAACATACACCTCCCATTGACAAAGCTAAACATGTACTTCTGTCACACTACATATCATGGCTAGGCAATCTCATTTGCAAAGGCATATTACCTACATCATGTCATGACATGTCACTACTACCCACATCTGTCTGCCAACCCTAACACCTACAGCAAAACCTATGTTGGACTGCACTATTAGACACATCTCCATGATGCCAACTAATGCCCTCTTAAGCTGTGACAGCATGCCCTGGATGCACTATCAATAGCTGAATACACATCGTACCTCTCCATTCACCCATCACCCTTTGGATGGTCAGCTGACACAACAGAATACTGCAGGCCTCTACAATGACAACACCTGATTTGTCCATGTCCTCAGGAATATGTCCTTGACAGTGAAGACAACTCCACTCATTGAGAACACACCACCTACCGGTCCTTACACATGGCTGGCCACTCAGTATGGTGCTGCCATTATGGAGGACAACTCAGATTTCGCCTATGCCAGTCATACACCCAAACACTTCACATCAGATGTGTAACGTGATTTAGCCATGTGAGTAGTCAGACCCCATCACAGAACCAGAGCTGCTGACACAAAACAAATATATCACCACTCAGCATACTGCTAAGAGCATCTAGAATGGGCCACGTACCACATGTTAAACAAACTAACACATCCACTGGGTGCACTGTCACAACAGATGTACCTCTGGAACACACATACCACATCATGGACTACTTCCCATGCCACCACACATGCAGTTACACCAGTTGGCCTATGCACCATGACAACTCCACCCTCGCACACCGTACAACAATTGGATAAGCTTGTCACCGAGGCCAGACAACACACTTCTCAGGTGGCAAATCTTTGCATGTATGAGGCACATATGGAGAAACACCACTGACAGTACACCTAGGATGCATCCCACTACAATATAAGCAGCCTGAGGAAACTGACTGCAACATTTCCGTCACATCAGCATGCCATGTGTCATGCAACACTCAAACCACTCCTAATCTGCCACAGCCTAATAGCCAATGCAAGCTGTAAGAGTCCTAGGCCATCTGAAGTGACCCCAACTATCCATATCGACATGATGTAGGCAGTCAGCTATGCAGCAGATGACAAGCTAGGGCATTGGTATACATGCCATGTACACACCATGGTGACACATCAGGGATCTCCCAGGGCACTTACCATCACCAGTACCAACCCACAGTTAGGAAGGCCACATCCCTAAAAGTATTGCTTCTATGAATGCAACATCTGTGCAATCAAACTTCATCAAATCTACATGTCTCAGTATTCCAGGTTGCCTACCTACACATACCCCACAGCCAGCAGTTCACCTATATATGCCCACTCAGTTCCCAGGCCAGTACTCCTGTCCAATGAAGGCCATATCTGTAGTAAACTGTAATGCCAGCCCCACAATCTGTCTATACCAGAAACAGTACATGATTTACATAGTCTCCGTGATGAAAGGAGAGACATGAAGTCCCATATACAGGTAGCCTACACAGATGGCAGTGGACTGACAACTCAGAGCCACTAATGCAGATGGATGGAACTGCTCATATACAAGGCTTAGTGTGCTACTGAAACTCACATCCGTTGTTTGGCCAGGATGGAGTCACACATGTTCCTATGTCATTAGTGCATCTCCACATTACATATTTTGAGAAGTATGGAACAGGGAGATGTGAATCCACTGACAGTAAGCATGGGGACACATCTACAATATATACTCTGCCACCCAATCCCAATTAAAGCCAGGCAAGTCCCAGGATACAGTCAGTACTCACCCCCTTGTGGCTGCTGTGTTGCCCTCAAACGCCCATCCACCTCAGGGTAGGCAACCGCCAAAATGCAGGCCTTTAGGGGGATCAGGGTCCGAAAGGGCATCCTTCCCTCATTGGAAGGATATCCCCAGCTGGGCCTCAGTGGTCTTCCGGGCCCATCACCTCAGGTCATCCCACTGCTTGTGACAGTGGATGCTCTGTCATCTATGGACCCCCAGGGTCCGCACTTGCTTGGCGCTGGCACACCATATCCACTTCTTCTGATGGGCGTTGACCTGCATGAATGACACAGACAAAAGGAGAAACTCATGTACACTGGCACCATTCCAACAGCAGTGCACACTTAACAGCAGACCCATCACATGCCTACACATACCCACCTCACTGTTCACACGCCTAAACTCCATGCCCTCTGCATGCATGTGCCCCCTGACTGGTCCACGTACGGCATTCACCCTCACATACACCAATATCACACATGACTATGGCACTGGGCTCACCTGCTCCTCTGGTGCCACATAAAGCGGTAGGACCCCTTCTACCAGCTTCTACAGCTCTTTTTGGATGAAGGCAGGGGCCCTATCACCTGCAGGATGTGGCAGGATGGCTCTCAGAGACAGTACACAGCAGCTCAGCTCGTGGAGGTCTTGCTTGATAGAGTGTCAGGAGTCAAGTGAGCAAGGAGGCAGAAAATGGGGGTCATGACTGCCACATACAGCACTGTCACTACCAGCGGTGATCACCATTGGCCCCAGTCTCCCATAGGCAGCAATATTACCCAATGAGAAGTTGCATGGAGATTGCAACCGCCTACCTTCATAACAACACACGCTGGCAGACTTAGGTCACTTCCACCTGTCCTGTGCAGCAAGACAGGCAGCTACCATTTTACGCAACTAACATGCCTTGATGCAGCAAAATAAGTGCACCATACTCCTTTTTCGGTAGTATGCAGAGTAGGCCTCGGTTGTGCCATCATGGTTTGGCACATACATGTGACATGCATGACACAATGGCCTTATGTGGCTAGCTGTCTAATGACCCGCATGTCCAGTTACTAGTCAGCTGTATTGGTATATGGCATGACTACATACATGCTCAGTGCATGACAGGTCAGTGTACTAAATATGGAACATGACACGTAATGTATGTCAGAAACTATAGATCAGGGGCAGCAATGTGCATCAAGGTTGGAGTCCACGCTGCTTCAGCATGCCCAATATAGCATGTGTCAGCAGTGTGCAGCAAGTCTACAGTGTTAGGTGTGTGCTATTTTGATATTTACTGCTAACATGTATTGTGTCCATATCACACTGTACATTCTTTGCTCTCTATCCTAAATACCCTGTCATGAGGATATTGAGACATGCACCAGTGTACTGTCCACTAGTGGGCCTTGCAACACTGGAGGAGAGGCATATAATTCAGACCTATCATCTGAATCGTCAAACCATCATGGATCTATATACTCAGTTGGATACAGATCTACTGCCTGCCATTCGTAATCCCTACAGCATCCCTCCCACAGTTCAAGTCCTGTCAGTGCTACACTTTCTTGCCACAGGATCCTTTCAGATTACAGTGGGCTTGGCAACAGGGATGCCACAGCCCATGTTCAGTCTTTAGTTGAAGGATGTACTGTGTGCTTTCAGGAAACACCTGGACAGCTACATCAGGTTCCCCCAACGAGGGGATTTGGCCTGTGTGAAGGCATACTTCTATGATGTGGAACACATCCCTCATATGAGAGAGGCCATAGATGGCACCCATATACACTTGGTCCCTCTCAGTGCCAATTAACAGGTGTATCGGAACCGGAAAAACTACCACTCCATCAATGTTCAGGTGGTGTGTGTGGCAGACCAATACATCTCCCAAGTGACAGCCATGTTCCTGGATCAGTGCATAACTCCTACATTCTGAGGAACATCAATGTCCCCCACATGATAACACGACTACAGAGAGAGAGAGAGGGCTTTTCTAATTGGTATGTATGCATTTGGATGTGTCTCTCTGTTATGGCACCTGTCATCAGATTTTTCCCTGTACCTGTATTGTAACAGGTCCAACCCTGTGTGTGCACAGGTGACTCTTCCTTCCTTGGCTGTTAACACCTTTGAGGTACTCTGCACCTGAAGGGGAACTCTGTTTAAATGAGGCCCACAGCAGGACAAAGCATGTAATAGAAAGGATATTTGGCCTCCGGAAGGCCAGATTCAGGTAACTGCACGTCTCTGGAGGTGCCCTCCTCTACAGTCCCCAAAATGTATGCCAGATCATAGTCACCTGCTGCATGCTCCACAATCTGGCACTAAGATGTCAGATACCCTTACTAGGTGATGATGAGAAGCAAGCTGGACCAGTGGCTGGTGATGCAGAATTGGAAAGTGATGAGAAGGCAGACGAGGAAGGTGCAGCTGACTCCAGGTCAGAGCTCAGCAACAAGTACTTCCAGTAACATACAGGTATGCTGTGTGTGTATTTGCATGTGTACTATTTGAACATAATTTGCTGTCAATGGTCCTCCTGATTTGGTTTATCAGTGGTGGTGTAATGTGTACCTATCCCTATGTGGATGTTGTAGGGAGTGAATGAATGCATGTCAGGTGCTGCCTCTAAATGTATCATCTCTACCATGTGTACTCTCTGCAGAGTGCAAGATTCACATCTCCTATGGACAGGCCTGGTTTCTGGGATGTGTCCTGCATTCGCCTGTTCTCATGTCACATCTGTTGTGGCCTTTTTAGATGGCCAACTACACTGTACAGGGCAACTATGAACTACATATTTGCTTTGTGTGGTGCCTTGCCTAGAATCCTGATGGTAGTCTCTGTCATGTTCTTTTTGCAGGTTGTATATTTGGATATACTCTGGTGTGTGGCTGTACTAGTGACTCCCTTACATCTACCCTAGGACATATATGTTGTACTGTGTACCCTGCAAAGGCTGACTCCCTCTGCAGTACATTACACTGCATGTTGGATTAGGGCACTATAAGCACATCACATTTTGCAGACCAAACATTTGTATGTGTACAAATAAAGACACAAAAGCAGTAGCTTTGATCTATAGTGTTTATTGTGAATACAGTGGCAAACAGGTGATGAGCGGGGTCATGGTAGATGAAATCTTCAGAGTAGGTGGTACAGCTGTAGGTAGCACAGGTCCAGTGTCTATCGGTCCCTGGAAAATGGAGTAATGTCATTGAACAGTCAACAGGGTGTCTCAGTGGCACACACGGGAGAGTAATCAGGAGTGGGTCTCTTCTTGCCAGTGGGTTTGGTCTTGCCATGTGCTCCAGCCGAGTGTCTGGATGGAAATTCATGTTTGTGGGGGGGTTGGGAGGTGACGAGGGGGTCCTCAGCTACAGAGGGAGGGTGCATAAGGCCTATGGTTCCCCTGGCAGGGCCTCCATTCCACTAGCAGGTACAGATGTAGAAGGCCCAGGTGTGATGTGCCTAGTAGAAGGGGCCTGCTGGTGGGTAGAGGAAGCAGTCTTGATGGTGGTGAGGTCCCTGAGCACCCCTGCAATGAAGGCCATGGCACTATTGTGGGCCTGCCACTGCTGCATGACCTCCTGGTGGTATTCTCTCTGCAGCCTCTGGGTTTCTTCAAACATGTTAATGATCTGGCCCATCCTTTCCCGGGATAGTTGATATGCTCCCAGGACCTGGGAGATGGCTTTCTCGTCAGAGGCCTCCCTTGGCTGCCCCATCCTCTCACCCACAGGATCCCTCTCATGTCCCCTGCCCCCATGTACCTGTGCTCCTGGCGGTGTGCCCTCTCCCAGTTTCACCAGGACCTTCATTGTCTTGGGTGTGAGGGGGTCGACTCAGGTCCATGTACTGTGGGGCACACAATTGATTGAGCATTCCTTGGGGCACAGGTTTGGGGACAAAGGTTTCACTGAGATGATGTTGCTACAGAGTGAGGGGGAGGGGGTGGTTGATGTGAGCATGATGAGGCAGGGAGTTGTAGATTGACCAGGGGTCCCAGATGGGCCAGGTAGGTCATCAGTGTCCAGACATACTGGAGCATTGTCCTCACTGGGGCCTTTATCCTGAGGAGGGCTGGCAGTCTCTGGTAACCTCTCTGTGGTGGCTGTGGCAGGTGTACCTGTGGATGGAGTGAAGAGAGTTAAATGTTGGAGATTTGTATGGTTTTCTGTTAGTCTGATGCATACAGTGGCATAACTTGCTTTCCAGCAATGGCATTGACAGGTGCAGCACAGCTAACACTGTTTGTGGACAGTGAGATGTGTACCATGCTCCTTGGGGTTTTTGTGAATCAGGCTTGGTCACTTTAGCTTTCTGTTCCTGTATGATGGCTCACATGAAAGGCTTGGCCTGTTAGCTGGTGGGCATTCTGGCTTGGTATATGTGAGTGGGAATTGCTGTACATTGCTGCATGGTGTCCAAATTGGGGGAGGAGGGGTATGTGTGTGCAAGGTTGTTTGACCGGTCTGTGCCTGTTGTGCATAGGGTATACCTTCTTACTTACAAAGCCAGGATTAGTCCATTTCAGGGTAGTAGACCTGGATTAATGGCCCTTAGGATTTGTGACAGTGCTGTGTCTGGGCTAGTTTGGCACCGTGTAATGCCATGCATTGTTGTCATTGCCATATAGTGGTCCTCAGTCTAAACATCCAGTTGTTGTAGCTAGTTGAATAGTCATACATGCAAGAGGTGCGATGGGTTGTGCACATTGCAGGTTTTGATTGCGTGGGCTAGTGCATTGTGGGAGTCGTAACGATTGTACCTGCAGTACTATCCGTGCACTTGGCAGGAAGTGTGTGGGCATTGGGGGTGGGTGGTGGTGTGGCATGCATGAGAGGGGCAGGAGGTGTTAAGGGAAATGGGCTGACTTGGGGAGTGTTTGGGTGCATGCTGGACAGGATGAATTAGTGGCAGGGAAGTGTTAGCTACTCACCAGAGTCCATTCCACAGGGTATTCCAGTCAGGCCTTCAGGATGCAGGATGTCCAAGACCTTCTCCTCCAACAATGTGGACTCTGGAGGCAGAGGTGGGGGCCCATCACCAGTCTTCAGTACCGCCAGTTGGTGCCTGGAAGCCATGGAACACACCTTCCCCTGTAGGTCATTCCACCTCTCCCTGATGTCCTCCCTTGTGCGTGGATGGTTGCCCTCTGAGTTAACCCTGTCGACTATTCTCTGCCATAACTCCATTTTACTGGCTATGGAGGTTTGCTGTACCTCTGCTCTTAAGAGTTGTGGCTCTACACTGATGATTTAATTGACCATGACCCTCAACTCATCGCCACTGAAGTGTGGGTGCTTTCGATGTGACATGGTGGTTGTGTTGTGTGTGTGTAGGGTGCTTGGTGGGGTGGGGGTGGTTGTGAGTGCTGGTAGGTTGTGGTGTTTGTATGTAGCTGTGATGTGTGTATAGTGTTGGTGGTGGAGTTGTGTGGTGAGTGTGAAGTGTATATCTGCCTCTAGTGTGTAGGTGCTACCTTAGTGATAGTGGCTGCTCTCGTCTTTCTATCAGTGGTTTTAGTCGCAAAGGCTTGTGGGTTGTGTTATACAGTGCTGTGAGTGGGTATGTCTGGTGTTTCTATGTGTGTCAGATGTGGGGTTTTTGAACATCCATCCTATGGCCAGGATGGAGTCAAATATGTGCCTATGTCATTAGTGCATATGGGGAGTTGTTCTGACAGTAGAGTGTTCTGTCCACCGCAGTTAGCTGCCAATGGTTTTAGGCCTGCCATTGTCCTTTTCGCCCGGGGGTTGGTGGGTTCCAGCACTACAATACTTACTCTGACCAGGGGTGATGGGGTCTGCTGACTGAAAATGAGTCTGGATAGAAGGCCCATTTCATGCTTCCTAACTAAGCAAGTAAATAAAAGTGTTGCCTCATGCCCCATGGGTTGGCCCTCCCAGAGGAAATTAAAAGGAGTTGCAGTGAAGCCCCAGGCACTTGTCAGCCCACGGGTCATGTTTAAACAGCCATACATCAAGGGTGCATAACTGAGACTCCATTAGGCGAGCCTCTTGGGCTCTTTTTTCTCATGGTGGCACGATCTATCCACCAGAAGCAATTTTGATAGGCCTCCTGGACTTCAAAGGGCTGCACCTTCCAGGGAGCTGGTTTTACTGGCTCCCTGCACCATCTTCCCCCACTGCTATGCTCTCCACAGACTCCATGGCCACCTGGCTCTTTTGCAGGGCATCTGAGGGATTGTAGCATTTAAGTCTCCCCATCTGGTCCTTGCAGGGAAAAGGAGGCCAGCAGGAGGAGGTCGAATCACTGGTCCTGTGGGGACCCACTTGTCCGGGGGGTCAGCTGCAGACAAAGTACTCAGCCCATCAGAGGATCATCTATCCAGCTGTCTAAGTTGTTGCTGCAGTGACAGTCCCAGTCCAAGGTCTTGCTCTCCTTCATGTTCTGGGATGCCACTTTAATGTCCAGTCCAGTCTGTGGGTGGGGGACACCCCTTTGTCTAACCCTTAACTGGGTCTGGTCCGTTTTCCCTTCTTCCCTGGGTTTGGCTCCAGATCGGTTAGTGACACAAAAAGCTATTGTCAGATGTCTGAGTGCACAGGGAAAAATCCCTTTGAAGTGTAGTCAAGGCAGGACCCACCTCCCCTCAGCCAGTGTGTAAGGAAGACCCACTCCAGTCTACACCCTGGCCGTTTTGTCCTCTGTCTGGTACCAATATACATTTCCCATGGGAGAGCCATCAGCAGCCCAGGCAGCTGGAAACTCCCAGAAATGTTAGGCTTATTAATGCCAACCTTCTAAAAGTGGCATTCCTAAAATAATAATGTAAAATCCAACCACAACATTAAATATAACTTTAATTTACAGTTCAAGAGATTGTAAGAAGTATTTCTCAAGCTGCTACAAATCAAACTTTAGCATCTACTTAATGTAATAAGTTAGTCCAATGATTCCCCATGGCAGCGGCCAGCCTTGCTACAGTGAAAATCATTTTCTGGGATATTTCACTGCAAGGACATTTTCAACATTATTATCTACATGCTCTATTTTCAAATATGAGCACCCCGCCTTATTGGAAGATAAGGCCTGCATATGGGTGACTTATTAATATCTAAAAGGAATGTTTAGTCTCACTTGCAGCCTGTACCTCTATACACATGTACCCAAGTGTAACCAGCTCAATGCCCCTTACCCTAGCTGTGTCACAGCACTCGTATCTTAAAAAGTAGCTGTTAGAAACGGGGTCTTTAGTTGGCAGAGGTATTCACTCTTGTCCAAGTACGGACCACAATCCTAGTCAGGGTAAGTCACACACAGTCCAAATTATCCTGTGCTCACCCTCTGGTAGCTTGGCACTGAGCAGTAAGGCTTAACTTAGAAGGTAATGTGTAAAGTATTTGTGCAATAAATCATGCAACAACACAGTGAAAACACCACAAAAATGCACCACATAGGTTTAGAAAAATATAAGATATTTATCTGCGTGAATTAAGGGCAAAACGATCACAATTTGATAAGTACAAGTTGAAATATCACTTTTGTAATGATAAGAAGAGCCTTAAGTTTTTAAAAAGCAACAAGTGTCTCTTGCAAGAACAAAGTACCTGGTATGCATCAAAACTCACAAGCACAGAGACCGCAGAGGACGAGATATGTGGAAAACGAAGGGTGTGCGTTGGATTTCCGGTCGCACATAGAAGATATGTCGATTATTTTCCATGCAGCAAGGACTTTGCGTTGAATTCCGGCACGCAGGCTTGAATCCTCTTTGTGATGTGGGGTCTTTCGACGCCCAGGGACGATGTGTGAAAATCCAGGGCGTGCAGGACGAAGTCACAGGTGCTGCATCGATCTGGTGGGTGACGTGTCAGAGTTTCTGTCGCACTGCAGATGCTGCGTTGATTTCTCCTGCAGGAAGTCAGGCTGTGTCTTTCCGCTCGGAGGTGTGTTGATTCAGTCAGGTGTGCGTTGAAGTTCCGGTCGCAACGCTGCGCTGGCACTGCATAGATCTCCACTCGGGGAGCCAGGCTGCGTCGTTCTGGTGATTCTTTCACCACTAAGCAGGCTGTGCGTCGATTCCAGCAGGCTATGCGTCAATTGTCGCCGCACAAGGAGTTCTTTTGCTGAGGTGAAATCTTTTTGGCCCTGAGACTTCAGGCAACAGGAGGCAAGCTTGATCCAAGCCCTTGGAGAGCACTTCTCAGCAGAGCCAGAGGCCAGCAAGGCTGCAGTGCTTCACAGCAAAGCAGTCCAGGTGAGTCCTTTGGGCAGCCAGGCAGCTCCTCTTGGCAGGTTACAGGGTCTGGTTCTGAGTATCTGTCCCAGGAAGTGTCTAAGTTGGTAAGGTCAGGGACCCATTTTATATACCCAAAAGTGCCTTTGAAGTGGGGGAGACTTCAAAGAGTGGTTTTGAAGTGCACAAAGTCCCATTTCAGTACAATACCTTTCTGCCAGGGTCCCAGTAGGGGGTTTGGCAGTCCACAGTGTGAGGGAAGGCAACTGTCCTTCGAAATGTAAGTGTCAGGCCCTTCACCCTTCCAGCCCAGGAAGACCCATTCAGAATGCAGATGTGTGCAGGTGTGACTGAGCATCATGTGTTTGTGGTTGTCTGGGTGAAATGCACAAGGGAGCTGTCAACCAGCCCAGCCAAGACATGGTTTGGAGACAGGCTGTAAGGCACAGAAGGATTTTAAGTGCAGAGAAATGATCACTTGCTAAAAGTGGCATTTCTAAGTTAGTAATATAAAATCCAACCTCACCAGTCAGCAGGATTTTGTATTACCATTTTGGCCTTACTAAATATGACCTGTCTGCCCCTTTCCGATCCGAATCTACCACTCAAACAGTATATGAGGGTAGCCCTAATGTTAGCCTATGAAAGGAGCAGGCCTCACAGCAGTGGACAATTTAGGAGTTTTTCACTACCAGCACATGTAAAACACATAGGTATATGTCCTGCCTTTTACCTACATAGCACTCTGCCCCGGGGGTTATCCAGGGCCTACCTTAGGGGTGACTTATAGGTAGAAACGGGGAGTTTCAGGCTTGGCAAGTACTTTTAAATGCCAAGTCGAAGTGGCAGAGAAACTGCACACACAGGCCTGGCAATCACAGGCCTGAGACATGGTTAAGGGGCTACTTATGTGGGTGGCACAATCAGTGCTGCAGGCCCACTAGTAGCATTTAATTTACAGGCCCTGGGCACCTGCAGTGCACTTTACTAGGGACTTACAAGTAAATTAAATATGGCAATTGGGTATGAGCCAATGTCACCATGTTTTAAGGGAGAGAGCATATGCACTTTAGCACTGGTTGGCAGTGGTAACGTGCGTAAAGTCCTAAAACCAGCAAAAACTGTGTCAAAAAGTGGAGGGAGGCAGAAAGGTGGGGGTGACCACCCTGAGGCTGTCAGGTCTAACAGTAGCGCACACTAGCAGTAAACACATGAAGTCCAATTTAACATTAAATAACTGGGAATGGTACTCAAGTATGTAAACTCACCCATAATAAAGGTCCCAAACTGGATGACCAAAAAGCAAAACATCTGGACGTACTAAATGGGTGTAACCCATATGCAACAGTGGGATCTACTTGTTCATAGGTGTTTATGGAATAACTGGATCTTTAACACTGGTACCACAACATTATTGAACTATGGGTTCTGAAGCAATAAAGGCCAAGAATTCCGAGATGCTATGTACCAGCAGTTGCATACCCCTGTCAGTGAGAAAAGTATTGCTCCACTCCACTCCATGACCGGGCATATTAGGCTGTAATTTTTACACTGTTTAAGCATTTTCTTTCTAGATCCATTCCCTCAGTTTGACTTGAATGTCATCACGATCCCTGTTGGTATTTGGACAAGTATCAAATGGGTTGTGAGCATCTTTAATTTTTCAGAGTGTCCTAAACGATTCCTAGTGTTGCCATGCTTTGGAGGAGAGTAAAGTATAATCAGTTAATTAATTTACTTACCTTATGTTGTGCCTTGGTATGTTGTTTTCAATAAGAAATTACATTCTGAGCTCACGCATTACTTGCAGCAATGATCATACAGCCACTTCCGACTACGGTTCTTTTTTGAGAATGTTGTGGGCCTAGTGGCAAAACCTAGCACTGTATTCAGTTAAACTGAATTTTAATTCATCCTCAAGCCTAATCAGCCTTAAAGTACTGCAGATAACTAGGACTACTCCAGCATGTATTTATCATACAAATATATAACAATTTGTATTCCTGCCGTAACTAGTTCCCAATACGTTTGAAATGTTATGTGCAGTAGAACAGAAGAATAAAGGATCATAGCAGCAATATATGACATAAGTGCTCAACCACCAAGTTGATCAACCATTTCATCTAACAGGTACACACAGATGATGAGTAAAGGTGGACTGTGAATGGCAAGCCTTACACTAATGGCCACCCTAAGGACAGATCCAACTTCCTTGTCATGAGAGAACAACAACAGATTCATAGATTACACAGTGATGACTCATATCTAAATGATGATAAATCATGGATCTCTTTGTGCCGGATACAAGAGTAAAGTCTGCCAGTTGGCTGCTCTAAAAGGCTCAAAAGATGTGACTCCACCCACAGACATCTGACACTAAGAAGTAACTAAATATACCACAATGTTAGGGATATTCCTGTAGCCTTATAACAAACTGAATACCTCATACCACTGACCTTGTATTAGATTTTTCACCAGACCCTGCCTAATAAACAGTTACTAGTGACCCTGATCACGGCACAGTCTACAATCAGTAAAAGGCATCTTATATTTTTATAAGCACTATAAATGACTTGGGATAAAGTTACTACCATACTGAAAATGTAGATGAGATAAAGAGCCTCACACTAACACACACACACAGACACACATATATATATATATATATATATATATACATATATATATATATATATGAGACACATTAGAATCATGATTGAAAGAGGTAGCCACATGTACTGACATGAGGACATCATGACTGAGTACGCAGGGCTGGTTTCTCTCCACCAACCTTGTGTCCAGACTAATGTATCCTCACTTGGATGGAAGCACAACTGGCTGGTACACAGGTTTTGGAGGTAACAAGCATTAGAGGGTAGAGAACCACCTCCTCAGTCTCCCTTTCAGACTGAAATCACAAATGTTTACCTTTTTATACAGTGTTTGCTTTGGCTGGCCTAACTTCTTGAAAATTCCAAAGGAAGGATACAGCTGGTGTTTGCTCTCTTCGTACAGATGGACAGCAAGGAGAACATTCTCCAATGGCTTCCCCACATCAAGAATTCCCTAACTGTCCTTATATTTGATCTGCTGAGTGATTTTCAATATGACTCTGGGACATGGGTCACTGCTTCTACAAACACTCTGTTTCCAGCTGGGTCCCTTCTTCTATTTCCCTTATTACAGTGTGCCCTTTCTTAATGTCATCCCTTACCAATCGGCCTACGCCATGCCTACCAAGCATTTGGTTAAGCTCTTTCCCCTCTGTAGACTTACTACACAGTTGGAATCACAACACTTTGTCCTCAAGACTCCTCTTTATCCAGGCTTCACTTAAGTTTTGGGTTTTTGTAACTGATAAAGTCTGTCTTTAGCTTCTGGCTCCCGCTCAATATTCTGCTGCCTCTCTCTCTCCAACCCAGCAGCATCTAAACATGGCTATTAAGCCCCAGTACAATGTTGACCAATATTTTTTATGCAGGATGTACAGAGGTTGGAGAAATCCCAGCTGTGGTAGAATGTGCACCCAAAAGCTATTTTCAAATCACCTAGATGTATAAGATGTCTGAGTAATGAATGCAATATGTGCTCGTACAATACTAAACAGTAATATTGATGGCCAAATTTTAGTCTCTCCCATTATTTCAGTTGGGGGGAGGTCAAGACTATAGTAGGTTTGTATGTGGTACACCAATGGTAGACATTTATAGGATTTTAGAACCCGGTTTATAGTAAAGTGATAACAGAACAAACTCAGATTTTTGTAAGTCTGGAAGCAAAACCATTGGTGTAATTTATGTCACTATCTTCCTAGTGGAGTCTTCTACCAATGTAGCTCTTTCTCAAGGAAATTGGGTATTTTTGATTACCACTTATCTCAAAATCAGGTTCTTGGACAGTGTGGCTCCTAGACATCAAATCATAAAATATTGTTTTAATTTTGTTAAGGCACCTGAGCTAATGCAGCAGCTGTTTGTCTAACGCATCTGTTGCAAGAATATGACATTCTAACGTGAATGTCACTTATGAGCTTCTGCCAAATGTTTCAATTTATGATATTCCTCTGGCAAGAGAAGTTAAGTAAATTAATGTATTTAGAAGCCACCGTATTCATTTTGCTTTAAATAAACTTTCTCAGGAGACAAATAAGAAGACTTGAGCTCCCCATTTTAGTTTAGGTGGTAATCTGAGCTATGTTTGTACTGGCAACACTGTGCTTATACTACGTATGCCAGTGATAGCCTACTGATGTACTATCGGTTTACTTCCTCTTCTCCTTAACTCTAGGGATACCTGGTTATAAAAATCTATAAACAATCATAGGTACAAGTGGTTAACCGAAACTAGCTCTAAATATAATCACTGTAAATAAATGGTGTAAATCAGTCAACTAATTAACGGATTTACACTAACATCTGGAACTTGAAAGAGGTTGACTAGTAGTAGTACTTATGCAAGTGCAGACGCAATGTGATCCTGAGCAGTAATTGTGCAGGGTGGAATAAGATAACTATTTGACTTTGAACACATTTCCACTGCAGAAGATACTAGTCTGATTGAGACTTACTTGAGTTTCCATTCTCCCTCATTTGTTTCAGTGGCGGCTCCTCTGTGTCCCAGGGAGTGGACTGATTGACAGGGGTTTGTCCCCACCTCACACTTGTTGCCAGAAGCTGCCCTTTAGATTGTTGCTCCATTTTGGAGAGAATAGGCGTCTGTTGGAAAAAATAATAGAGACATCAGAAAAATAGTTTTTTCTTATATTTCTAACCTTTAGAGCAACTGCTCTATTTCAAGTTCTTAACTCTCAGTATTACTACAGTCAGGTGTGTGAGGATAGCCCTTTGAATTCAATCATCAGACTACAGAAAGGCACCAATGGTGCATTAGTTAATTTGCTACAGCAAGTGGAGTAGTCAATGCTCAGGTTTATTTACCACCTTTCAACACACTGCCCTTTGGTGCATCAGAAATAAAACCGTACAGCATCATCATGACAATTTATAATCATAAATATACCACATACATTTCGAACCAAGAAATTATGACCAATTTGCAAGAACTGATCTTTAGACAATGGCAGATGGATAGGGAGAAGTTGAAACTCGTGCAATTATTAAATTGTGGCCTCAGAATGAAAGACACAAATACCAAAACCAGTGTGGCAGGTGTTGTGACATAGTAATCAGAATGTCTACCTTGTATTAGCAAGGGGTTGCTGGACAATGCTATTACATTTAAAATACAGACACAAACCTGTAATGCTAAATGATATGGTAAAAAGAAGATTTGTCTCCAGGTTACGTGAGAGATGCTTTGACTTATCTAGAGTTATTTCCCTGATCGGACTGTGGAACAGAGGACAATTTCAATATTGATTTGAATCAGAGATGGAGCCTAGGTTGACAATTTTCAAAGGGTTGCCCTTCAGGCAGATGGAATAGCTTAGCCTTCAGCAATCAACCTAGAGGTCCTTGGTGACAGGATTTTGGATCAGAACTATTGTTGCCATTGGACACACATGCAACAAATTCTCCTACTAAACATTCTGAGATCCTTCACCACGCACCCATCATCAGTGATTGTCAGACTAACCCCAGAATAAAATAAGAGTCTTGCAGATTTAGACCAAATTGAAATTATGGGCATTAAAAGAATAGAGGTTTAGAATTTAAATGTAACTGAAATTAATGCAAAAGACAAAAACGGTACCTCTTTCCCTTTTTAAATAAAAGTTGCATTTACATTTTGCAAGATGGAAAATGTATTTTTGAGGGTTTGACTTAGGAGTAATTCAAGTTATCAACCAAAAATAATTCTCCGTGGATGTGAGGCATTTTGTCTGGATGCCAATGGTTATCGGGAAGTATCTAATATCGGTAGTAATATACACTACTGACATACAGGGCTTAAGGTATCCAAATGGATAACTGAGTTACTCACTTGGAACACTTGACTCTCTGACTAGCTGGATCAAGAAGTCAAGGCTGAATCACAGAAGCAGAGTTAGTTTTGGAATTCTATATATACAGGTGTACAAAGAATATGTCTTGATCTACATATAGGAGACGCAGGACAGTTACATGATGATCAACCACACAGCCAGAAGATTTGTTCACCTTCTTCTACTAGTAGGCAATCCCAAATATGTTTGTGTTGCTAAGTCTGCAAAGCACTATACTGAGTGCAACAACAGGTCCTTAAGAAAATGTTATTCTCCAAAGGATCTATCTGTAGTCAAAGACCGAAACATCTCCTTTCCAACCAACTTTGCCAGCATAGCCGAGGAGGACTACCATGCAAGACACTGCAGTCATGGACCTTTTTCTCTCCCCTATCTTGGAGGCAATCTACTTCTAACTTAATCCAAGGTGAAACCCTCAAACCATCACTGTGCCTTTGTTAGACACCCTAAAGCAGGTCTGGAAAGTATAGTCCTAAACTAGTTTACCTCATACCTAACAAACCGCTCTCAAATTGTTAAAATTTGAAAAACAGTCTCAAAGCCAGTTAGCCTGCAGCAAGGGGTCCTCTAATGTTTGATTCTTTCTCCCACTTTCTTTAACCTCTTTCTTGAACCCCTTTGTACGATCCTTGGGAACTCATGTCCTCTTCCACCTCTACACAGACAACACTCAAATCTACTTGAATGTCTCATCCCCAGATGACTTTCCCCCTCATATCCAGCACCCAGTAAAGAAGAGAAAAATGGATTGCGAACAACCACCTCCCCTAAACACAGCAAAAGCAGAACTTCTTCTTATCTCTCTGAAGATAACAAACCAATCATTTGAAGACTGAGTGAAACTCCTTCCTTACTTGTAGGTATGTCCATCCATCCATCATTCACAATGCTAAATAATTTGTTTGATCCTCAAAAGTCATCTTGACCTCCAGAGCCATATCACATCCATGGCTAAGATTATCCGGTTCTACCTAAGGCTGCTATGAAGAATCAGCCACATCATCCTAGTGCAGGACCTAAAATCAGTTGTCCATGTGCCCAATCTCTCCAGACTCGACTACAAAATCGCACTTCAAACAGGCATCCCCCAAAGTCAGTTAGGACCACTCACAGTTAACCTTCATGCTGCAGCCCACTTTGTGACCTATTCTACGCTCCCTTCAGTGACTTCCATAAAGGCGAGAGCACAAGCATAAATCAATTCACTCTTCTTCAACCTCTTACCTAAGTGAGGAACTAAAAATTTCAGGCACCAACTGGGACTCCAGAAGCACTCAATCCCTTCTTCTGGGACCCCGACATTCAATTAAGAGCTTTGCATGAACCAATCTTTCTCTGGAAGCCTCACAAGAATTTGGAACTCCCTCCCGTCGAACCACTGTCTGATGTCATGTCATTACAACGTATGAAATTACTTTAAAGATCTTCTCTTTGAACAACACTTAGGCTAAAAACTCCTACCACCTTAAACTGCCAAAATTCCACCTTCCAAAATTGAACTGTGAGAACAGCCACAAAACAACTATGGTTTTAGAGTATCAAAGAAATAGTTCAGAATCGAATTGCAGATTAAAGAGACTACCAAGCTCTGGTGGAATCAAATATCACAAACCTGAACTGAGTTTAATGGGAAACCAGTCACTGCCCCACCTGGTCTCCAAAGCCTTCACAAACAAAGTGCTGGAATTGAGTATCTAGCAACTTCAGTAGTGACCTGCTGGCTACCTACCAAATGGTTTGTCTTGAAAATAGTGGTTCAAAATACACGATTTCATGTGGTGGGGCTGGAACATCCTGTGGATTCATCAGCTTTCAGCAGCAAACAAGCATTTGAGATTTTTAGAGTAAAGGTCACACTTTAAACTTGTCATATTTCTAGACCCACAAAAGGTAGAAGATGGCTTAAATTGTTTCTGAACAACCCCAAGCAACCAATCACTTGGCAAGGACCCAGCTTGAAAGGGGAAATAATTGTATTCCTCTCACATTGAAAAACAGGTGTATGGGCTCCCAGAAATCAAGGAATGATGGTGATAAGGGCAAAGCAGACTTGCCGCACCGTCAGTCTTTGCACGCATGCAGTAGTCCTTAACCTTTTGCAATGAAGATATATTTAGGTGGGATCTGGCCTGCTGAGCTTCCAAGGTTGTCATGGCTCCTGAGTGACTCACGTCTTCAAGACCTCTTTTAAACTCAAGTTATCTGGGCTTTACTACTTGTCCTCCCCTAAAGAATGGTCAGACAGACTGCTTGCATTATAAAGTAGAAACTGAAACTTCCTATTCTTAGGAACAGCTCACAGTAGCAGGATTTCTTTCTGCAATCCTGGGGTTGCTCTCACTCTTGGCAAAAGCAGCAACTTTCAAAAATCTGTTCCTGGGTAGGAATTCCTCTGTGCTGGTGAAAAATAGATTTTTCTCCAATCCAGAAGAATACAACCAGTCGGTTCAGAATTTATCTTTAAGTGGAGACACTGTTGAAAAGCCAGTACCAATCACGGACA
The DNA here is from genome assembly GCF_031143425.1 of Pleurodeles waltl. Taxonomy (NCBI): domain Eukaryota; kingdom Metazoa; phylum Chordata; class Amphibia; order Caudata; family Salamandridae; genus Pleurodeles; species Pleurodeles waltl. The sequence continues at coordinate 1,686,086,346 of NC_090444.1, read as the reverse complement.
GCCTTAGTGCTGGTGTTGTCCGGTGCCCCAACCTTTGTTGGAGCCCCCAATGACCTCCTCCATTAACTACCCAACTAGCACCCTCCAACAGTATCCCTCATTTCTCCATAGCCCTTCCCACACATGCATTTCATTTACTTTATAGTGCTACTCAGTGTAGTGTGCCAGAACACTTTATACACACACACACACACACACACACATTACAGAGAGACAATGCATACCATGATTGTTTAAATGAATCTACAGAAAATGTTACCTAAGAAAATGAGGATTACAAGGTGTGGGAATCACGTCATCCATACTAGTAGGCACTATATGTTAAGAGTGCTTGGTCTGGAGAAGCACAAACCCTGGATTTAAATGTGTTGGTTTTACTAATAAGAATGTATTTCTATCCAAACTAACCTTTTCAGCAATATTAGGGTAAAAATAAAAGATCAGGGGAAACAGAACGTTCTAACCTGTAACAAGCAGTTTGCATGCAGATTTTTGATGATCGTTCACCGTGCTATATTAGGATTGTAATTTATGACCTGCAAATAAGAAAAGGATCTCTATGACAAAAGTAGTAATCCACTGAGCTATCCACATAAAATACAGGTCTGTAAGCTGCATGGTACAGTTCTTTGCAGCAGGCATATTTACCCTTCACACTACTTTATGATGAGCCGGAAACTGCCACTAGGCAAAACTCAATCTCTCTCCAGCAAGAACATTAATCACCAGAGTTATTTTGACATTTTTATTGTTGTCTCTAAAACTGATGGCCACCCAAGGAACTCTGTAGTACCTGCATTAAACCCATTAATAATTTCTAAACACAGCACTCCTCCTGCCCCCAGCTCAGCGCCAGGTACGGCTGTACTGTTTGCACCACCCTGAAGCTGGCTCTGGTACCAATCAAACTGCATGTAAGATGCAAATCTCAGCGAAACACAACAGATGGAATAGTCACCAGTTGTTTTCCAAGGCTTTCAGGAGCTGAATTTGTATTTGCATTTTGGGAATGGAAGGCACCAAATGCACAAGCAAAATGTTGGTGGTAGACTGCGGTTCAGTGGAGAGTGCACCATTTCTGGACAGTCCTTGTACAAAACAACTGGCGGAGGCCAGAAATAACAAAAGGATGTGAACTGTAAAACACTGATCAGGCACCCAGAGTGTGGTAAGATTATTTGTGTGTATATCTGCAGGAATATCTGTCATGTAGTAGTACAGGGTATGATGTTTGTGTTCAGAAACGGCTTTGCACTGAATGTATACTGCAGCCAGGCACAATAGAGACGTAAAACGGGTATGGAGTCTATCAGAGTTCCCATAGCAGCCACATGAACTATTCATGCAAAAGAATTAAATTCAGACTGCACGTGATCCCCCGCATGTAAGTCTAGAACACTCGCACTACGCTATGAAGCTGTACAGAAAACATAAGGGCAACAGTTTGGGGACGGCAGGGGTATTACCTGTTGAGGTTCAGTCCATAAGGATGCAGGTAACACCACCCGAGTCCCATAATAGAACACTAGCTGCTGTAAACCAACAGTCTCCTCAAAATCTGACACCTCCTTTGGGCTTGCAGATGTCAGGCCTAGTGGGGGAAACCAAAGGATCAGCCAGAAGAGCAGAATGCCACAGGCAGGGCCGGCTTTAGCAGTGGTGGAGCCTTGTGCGACACTCTTTGTTGGCAGCCCCCCCCCACCCAAACCATGACTACCTCCTTGGATTCCCTCACTACCACCCGGCAAACAAGCCCCTGATCTCTCCATAGCCCCCTTTCACATGCATTCATTTGTTTTAAAGCGCTTGTAAAGGCTGGCTCTACTAATCCACTCAGCTATCCACATAAAATATAATACTGTTCTTTTGCAGCAGGCGCATCAGCCCTCCACTCTACATTATGGCCAGTCAAAAGTGCCCTAGTCAACACTCCCATCTCTCTCCCTAGCAGGAATATTAATCACTAGAGGTTAATTGCTTCCTGAAGGCTAGACGCACAAGGGACTTTTCAGCAGGTGCTTTTAAATCACAAGTTTCATAAGTTATTGCAAAAAAAGACAGTGCCTCCTCCCCCCTCCACCCCTCCATCTAGGTCAGCACCCGGTGCGGCCGCACCGCCCGAAAGCCGACCATGAAAATTATGATCCGTGCTACTGCACAAAAGCACTGACCACCACAAACAAAATATAGAGAGAAATAGCACACCTTAAAATGTGGAGCTAAACAGGAACCACGTAGCAAACTATTATTCTTTCCTCAGGAAGAAGTAAACTAACTAAATAAAAGAGGAATGAGAAAATACACAGCGTTTCGGATATCACTACTTTTGGAATGTTATCCAAAGTATTAAGATCCTGAGTTTTGAAAGAAATAAAGTTCTGTTCCGTAATGCAGTTTCTCCTGTTTCAATAACTGAAGTCTGGGTACTGAGACGAAGACCATTTTGTTAGAAAAATGGTCGAATAATAGGAATCAAGAAACAGAGCAAATTAAACTCTCCGTTTTTATTTTATATACCAACAAAACCTAAAAAAAAGCACTGCAACATAAAATTGTTAATTTTAATTTTGCTAATGAACTGGTTGATGACAGAAGAATCAACCAAGATAAAAAAAAATTGCTTTGTTCACAAATATGCCAGTAAAAACTTGCTAACTTTTTCGAGTTTCTTAAAGACATTATTTAGTTATTGATCACATGGAAAATGTATAACAGTTGTATATATACTTCACATTGATCTTTACTGCACTGCAGCGAGTGACCCTTGCCCGCAATAGGATTTTATGAATGATTTTCAATGTTCTTTACTGCTCTTTCCTCGTATTCATTTATTGGTGTCTAAAAAAAAAGCAAGGTAAAACAGAATTTCGACACAAAAATATGATTAAATTATTCATACAATTTTCCTAAATGTTTATGTCAAGTATGCTTATGTTGAGAGTAACAATCAAAAGTCAGCCCTTCGCTGTTTGTCGTAAGATTCACTCTATTTACGTCTTCTATATGTATATATACAAATTTTCAGAACCCGACACGTAGTGCAATCAGTATATCTCTGATTATAAAAATTTAACAATCTGACACAACGGATAACACGAGAGAGGAAATGTTAAACCTCTTAAGTCTAAAGCTAGATCAGTGCAATCAATGGCCTAACTCCAGCATAGCTATCATATTAGCATACGCTGACTTAACTTTTGTTAAAAAAAATGCTTCCCCCAAAACACTTTCAACATACTTCAACTCAGATCCAGGAATCAAACTTTCAATAATTACAAGGGAAAAATAACTTATGCATGCACGAAAATACAAAGCATCATCATTATATTTTTTATTATTGCAACGACATGCAGTAATAACAATGGTTTAAAAACGTGTATGCCTGACAAACAACAATTAATTTTAAGTGCAATGTCCTAAGTACAATTAACTTAAAACTACGAAGGAATAAAACATAATGCATACAGAAGAAGTTACTAATGACTAGCATATCAATTAAAGAAAGTAATCACAATTTTAATATCATCTTTAAGAAGTCTTTTAAAAAAATCTAACCAAAAGCAAGCAAGCAATACATAGGCGACATTTCGATGTACACAAATGTTGCCAGCCTTAATTAAACTTAGAGACACAAAAAAATCGATGACATCTGCAAGCTGGTAAATGTTTACAAAACAGGGTTAAAAGCAAATTTGACTGGAAATAAGAATGGACATGGGGCAGGGAGGCAATTGACCCCCTTTAAAATTGACATCCTCCTTAAAAAGAAAATCACAATAAAATGAATGATGCCTAGCATAAAACGCGTAATAATCTGTAGTGTACAGCACATGCGAAACTGAGGCAGGGTTCCATTGTCAATGCAGTTCCTACAAGAACATGCGCTCTGGTAGTTGGCTTTGCCAGTTTGCTTTCCTCCTTAAAGGATTGTCTTCAGGAGACAGAGCAGATTTAAACCAGAGCTAATTTAATCTGTTGTAACCTTAATCCTTTATTGGCTACTTCTAAAGCAAGGCAATCCCCGATGAAGAAAGTGTTAAGGTGTGTTTTAGGGTTAACCCGCAGAAGAACAGGGTCTTCATAGCAAATATAAAACAAGCTGCTTTGGGCTATGGGATAAGGCAAGCAAATGTCTACAAAATCTATTGTCCTTGTATTGTTTGAATATTGGCAGCGTTAGCATAGCACAAAAGTTCTGCCCTCTAGCTGCAAATCGAAATTCACTCACATTAGTGTAAGATACTAATTAAGGTGGATGGCTGTCCACCACAAGTAATAAAGTCCCTAACTGTTCTGTTCCTGTGGTTACAAAGAATGTAGCCAACTGACCCTTGAAGTCAACTTTTTGGTCCTCGGTATAGCTGGGAGCAGATTCAGATTTTTAGGTCTCCACTCAGGTCTCAAACAGCAGGTGCAATCCTCCTACTTCTCTTCCACAGGTGCAGAGAATGCTCTAAACAATGCACCTTAGGGTACCAAATTTATGGTTGTCACTAACTAGTGGGCGGAGGTGGCTCAAGGGCACTTCATAATCAATGGAGGTGCCTATCAGCCACCCAGTGGATACTATGAAGCAATCGGAACCAGGCTGCGAAGGTACCAGACTTACCGCCTGTGAGATCATACCACCCCAAGTAGTGATCAGCATCAAAACTCTGCGGGCAGGAGGCACGCCAGGCCCAAGCAGCATTCCTGCTATAGTATATAAGTGGGCCCCTACCCAATGAGCCACAGTGATGGCCGCATTATTCCAGGAGTGTCGAATTGGAGTTATCATTCCAGAGACATGGAAGGCGGCACTCCTGGCCCCACTCCATAAAAAAGGCTCATTGGCTTGTCCAGCCAAGTACCGACTGATTGCACTCTTAGACTTAGAAGGGAAGTGCTATGCCAATGTACTGAACCGAGAACTGCTGGCCTGGGAGGATGTAAAGAAGTTAACCCCTCCATCCCAAACAGGATTTCAAAAGGATTATCACAAAGAAGGCAACTTAATCTGTGCTGGTCACTTGATTGAAGATGCAATGTCAGCCAAAGGAAGGGCCCTTTATGCAGGGTTCATTGACTTTCAGACCGCATTTGAGAGCGTATGCTGGGAAAAACTCTGGGCAAAACTCAGCCATTGGGGCATCATGCATAACCTGCTAAAGACATTTATCACCCTCCTCTCAGACACCTGGGTGAAGATAAGGGTTAGCACCGGCTGGGCCCCACAAGAAAAATCAGGACAAACAGGGTCCTGAAGCAAGGTTGCATACTGGCACCACTCCTATTTAACCTATACTTGACAGCCTTCCCAGACCACCTGGCATCAATGAAAGCGCTTCCACCCAAATTGTCTGGCCTTGAAATTCAATCACTCCAATACACAGATGACATGGTTCTCCTAGACAAGGCTCCAATTGGCCTCCAGACTCTTTACAGCGTTGGCAGCCTATTGCAAAGCTAACTGCCTCACTGTAAACATAACTGAAACATAAGTGATGATAATTTCACAAAAACTGATAAAAAAGGGGATCTGGTTTTTAGAGGGAAAGGCCACTTTGGTGGTGTCCTACAAATATTTAGGAGTTTGGCTGGACCATAGGGCAGCATGGCAGCTGACATGGCAGCTCAATAAGGGACTGCGAGCTCCTTGGAAGGGGCCTTCTGCAATTAAGGAAATCAATGAGCACGCCTGACCTATCTCCACTCCTGAGGGTAACAGAATGCTAATTCTTCCCCACTGCGGCCTATGGGGCTCTGGCCTTCAGAAGCAAAATGGCCAGCTGGTTAGACAAAGCACAACCATCATGCTATCAGAGAGTCTTCAGGCTACCAAAGTGCACCTCCCATGCTCAAACCAGGCTACAGTTTGGTCTCACTTCGCAACAGTGAATGTTAAAAGCTAAGGTTTTGGCATACAGCTTGAAGCCAAACATGCAAGAGAGGGTACCCTTAAAAGCTCAATTTAGAAACTAATTGACAAGCCGAAAAAGCAATGGCATACGTTTTTATCCAAGCTCTGGACAACCTAGAGGCCCACACACTCTGGTCAAGAGGGCTTCCGGCACCAGGGGCCTCCAAAATATTGATGAAGCAAGCCATGTGAATTTCAGTAGAGCAAAACATGCCTGCTGTAAAAAAAAAAAAAAAAAAAGGGCCATGGCAGATTGGCTTTGTTGCTGTACAAACCAGGGTCCCGGCCACTATCTCTCCCCATCAACCCAAGGATAAAACAGCAACTAATGGGCTGGCACTTTGGCTTAGTCACCTTGAAGGGCTATTGGTACGGGCTGAGGAACACGGAGGAAGTGGACAGGCAATGCTGCCTCTGAGCCAGGAGTGAAGAGTCCCTGATCCATGTCCTATGCATCTGCGAGCAATTGATTCCTTTGAGAAAGTTTTGGCTTAAGTCCCTCTGGCGCACCCTTAACATTTGGCCCTGTCAGGGAGCCTTAGAAACCTGCCTGAGGGGGGTATCAGTGCAAGTGGCAGCCCGCTTTGTAAAGTTTATGAACGTGACAACAGCACTGCTGTCCTCCCAGTAACCATCAAGAGAGATGGTGCGCAGCCTGAACTCATGCAAGGTGTGCGTATGAAACAATGACATCATTCATGTGATATTCATTTTAGAACTCTAAATTAATCTTATGCTGATCTTTATTGAATATTTTTATCGTGTTGTTTGATTATGTTGGTATTTTCCTCACAACAGAAGTTTTTAACAGCAATTGAAGTTTATTTAAATATGTAATGATTTTAAATAATCGTGCAAATAAACAAACCTAAAAAAAAAAAAAAAAACTAACCAATGGAGTAAAGGTTTTTTGGGGCAGCCATACCCAATTTTTCAGTAGTTTCTGTCTACCTCGCTGCAACAGACCCAAAGTGTGATGTGCCAGGGCATGACCAAAGTAGCTGAAGTCTTCAGACAAACTGAATTAGAGCTCTGTGAGCTGAGGGTATGTGTGGGAGGGTACCAAGGAAATCACATGTGTTTTCCCACATGTAACACTAAACTCCACCTTGAAGGAGGCCATGGACCCACAATCCACTGGACCAGAATTCTGGTAGGACAATAGCAGGGACCTTTAAGAAATGGACAGGGGGATACACTAGAATTGTGTTTGACTCCTGTGTGATTGCTTTCAAGTGTGCAAATGTTTTACATGTGCCTCAAACAGACAGCTCCATTAAGATAAAACACTGGTTGAAGACCCCACCCGAGGGTCCAGATAAGCTCAGAGGGGTCATTCCTCCCCATTTAGGTCAACCTGTCAGTCAAAGTGATCTACTGTGTAGCTCCTGGGAGAAATTTCACACCTCATTAAAGTTAAGCACTTAACTGAGAGCTGCTGTTCAGCTAATGTAAAGTAGCCTCCAGAAATATCCGGCAGGGAAAATGTAACTTTCTAAAAGCTATTTTTACTAAATATTTATTGGAAATCCAACTTCAATGTATAGGCATTTTTATAAATATTAAAAGAGTGGTTGGATTATTTTTGTAGGTGGTCCCAAACTTAAGATAGCTGAAATAATAGTTTAATCTGTACTCTAGTGTTTTCATAGGACAGCCAGTCTCTTCCACAGTGACATAGCTCTTCAGACTTTGTCGCTGAAGGGTCATGGCAGCATTATATTTCCATGAGTCCCACTTTCCAAATACAGTGCACAATGCCTTGTAGGCTATAAGGCCTACATAAGGGTCACATTAATACTGAAAATTAAGGTTTTCCCCTGTCAAAAGGTTATTTTGACAGGTTGGGCTTGCAGGTTTAAATTGCAGCAGTAAGGCTGCACTGTTCGACCAAGTCCATGCTTTCCTAGTCACATTAGTGGATGGTACAATAACTGCTGCAGTCCACAGGTGATACTTACCTTTAAGGCCAAAAATGCATCTTCTGCAGCATATTCTATAGCCTCATAAGAAAATTAAATAAACCAATCAGAGATTAGCCAATTTCTACATGTTTTAGGGATCAGAACATGTACACTGGGCACTGGACGCAGTGCCCCAGTATGCAGAGTCTAATAACTAGCGATAAACTTCAGCATAAATGTGGGTGACAACACAGACAGAGACATTATTTCACAGTGATCATTGGTGTAATGAGCTTCAAGCCCAATTTGGAGGCAAAAATCTAAAACTACTCCTACTGATCTAACAAACTCTTGTCTGCTGCTAGTTATTGAATGGTGCCATTCAGGGAACAATGAAAAGAACCCCCAAGATAAGAAAACAACTACACAGTTAGACGTATTCTCAATTTTAATGCACCTTGTTCCTAGTGCATTCGGGTCGACCCACCATGGAGAACGATTTAGAAAGTTTACTACACAAGTCAAACTGATTCATCGACAAAACAATAGCATCAACCAGACTAAGTCTGCAAGGACTGTATCATCAGCATATAAAAATGTTGGACTTAGACACAAACTTATTTTTAACATGTCCTGTCCTATATGTGATAGCCCTTCCAGCAACTTTTACCAATGAATCTATAAGGGAAATGGGCCAGTAACATCAAGGGTCATCTTTGGCTTCTTTTTTCTATACAGGCACAGTTATTGAAGTAAAACAGGAATTCTGGAGATTAGAACTAGTCTTTATTAAGCACATCTGTAATAAAAGGATAGGTTCAGATGGCTCCATCTGACACTGGGGCCTTGCCATTAGGACTACAATTGGTTAAGTATGAGATTTCATGAATGTAAAATACAATTATTTTGACGATATAACCTTTATTAGACAAATAAGGGACTTCAGTGGTACAGTAAATACCTTATTACCAGCAATGCCTATAAAACATGAATCATCACCTTTGCAAATTAAAACCACCTGCCAAAAAATGGAATACATTTGATGAGTTGAGTACCTAAAGGAGTCCTATAAAACAGAAAAGGATTTTTAATATTACGACTATTGTGTCAAAGTTGCCATTGTAAAAAAAAAAAACCGTCTTTCTGGTTTTGAAATAATCAGTAATGCCAGAACATTTGATAAGCTAGCTGACAATAAAGTAACCTCACAATTTAAATTTAAAGCTAAAAACAGAGCAGACCAAAATTAATAATCCACTTTCTAACAATCAAAATTTACATACTACTTTTCTGTTAAAGTTTAAGATACTCTTTTCCAACTGGGGACAGAAATATTTGTTGATGCTTGGCCCAACTGGCTGGGGTCTGCAACACACACTCGCCGCATTTCAATTCAGCATCACTTCAGGTACATTGCAGTCCACTCACTGCAATAACTGCTTCAATGCCTTTATGCTTAAATTATAATTTTGGGCCTGATTTAGAGTTTGGCTGAGGGGGTTACTCCATCACAAACGAGACAGATATTCCATTCAGTATGTGCAGATAATAACCTATGGGGATCTTAATATGACAGACAGGCTATCCGTCACACTTGTGACGGAATAACCTGTCTGCCAAACTCTAAATCAGGCCCCTGGTATTCTTCAGACAACAAAGCAGTTATGTTTCATATGGAGCAGACAACATGACTCACAAGGGCATGCCACTGCATCTTTCCTATTTTTCTCGTGCACACATTATCATGGTGACATTTTATACTAAATAATAGCTATAGTATAGACACAATTCCATCTTTCTTTAAATTTAGCAGTTTAATACTGTAAGGTGTCGCACTGTCAATTAGTGGTTGCCTTTGCGCTAACAATTGTGCAGTTAAACTCTTGTCCTGAAGACGTTTTCGACTATAGATTGTTTGGATTAGATTATTGCCTCTTTGATGATGGGTGGCACTCTTGGGTATTTCTGTAAATTTAAATTTAGCTTTTTAATAATTTCTAATCATATTAACTAACAGTACCTGGTGTGAAAATAATTTGAATTGTCTTTCTTACCAGGCATTAGATAAGGTGTTAGTGACATCTTTTTGCCCCACTACGCCCCTAGAGACACAGGCCCTCATTATGAAAATCAGTACTGATGCTGCTCCAGTACTCAACTATAAACTCATTGAGGGGACCCAAATATGTCGGAACGAGTCTGGAGTTGCTTGTGATGTAATCTGTAGGCGATCCGATCTAGCAGTTTAGGCTTCTTTTATAAGAGTTTGTGATCGGACTGATTCAAATATTGGGCTTTCCTGTTTGTGAATGCATCTGACCAGTATTTTACTAACAGTGAGGTTAAAACTGGGCATATGTTAAAAAACTGTAATTAAGGAAAAGAGGTCTTACTATGTCTTTCTAGTGGGTAGACCTTATTTATTGTGTATGTTGTGGGTGTATGCTGGCAACAATACAAAAAAGCATTGTATTTCCAATGAAATGCTTACATTTTTTATGCTATCGTTTTCTTTTCATACACCTACATAGGGCACATAGTGACAGAATATGAATCTTAGGGATATACATAGCGGGTGATATCCATAGAATGTTTTAAAAAAGCTATCATTTGATGTAGATTCCTACATAAGAATAAGGTCTGGTTTTAGTTTTGTGATGCCATTAGGAAAATACCTCATGAAGCACACTGATCTTTCTCACATTGTCAGTGCCCTGGCTCCCTAGGGTTGCAAGGTAACAACCTAATTTTGTTACTGATACACCAGCAAGACAGACTGAAGCCTTAAGAGAGTCTGCCTGGAGGGTTAAGCAGTTGTTCGCATTCTGTATGTCCTTCCAGTCTACCACAAACATCTCTAGCTATGGTTATCTCCATGTGGTAAGCAATTATGAACAGAAACACCGAAAATGAGACAGTCCCATGCTTGATACCTAAAAATCTCTTACATCGTCCATTGTTATAGAATAAAAACTTGAAAGAGCCCCGCCAGAATCAATACAACTAGAAGCCACTTTAGCAAGAAACATCCTTATGTTAGACCTCTGTTAACAATTTCATTTCTGGTCACTGAGTGATTGTTTTTTTCATTGCTTTCTATCTGGAACTATGGGCCAGATTTAGATGCTGGGCAGAGGTAAATACTCACAAACGTGACTGATATCCCACCTGCTGTATTACAATCCCATTATATCCTATGGAGATCGTAATACGGCGGACAGGATATTCGTCATGTTTGTGATGGAGTAATCCATCCGTTGAGATCTAAATCAGTGCCTGTATTTCCACATAGATAACGCTGCTTTGGTGTCATGAATTTAATATGCAATCGCAATTAGCAGAACAATGACCCTGATCAATGGAACTTCTTTTAGTTTTCATTCAGTCATGCAAACATCTAGCGTTAAGGATAACACAAAAAACAACTGAGAATGAGAATTATGATAAGGCACTTACTACTAATTACCTAGGTCAATTTCACAACAATGTACTCTCTGAAACACAGGACAGTGTGCTTGCTACTACTCAGAAATCGACATGTTGGCAATGAAGATCAAGTACCTGCTCTAGTTGGATCAAAATTCTAAGACAAAAATACAAATCAGATTTAATACATCAACAGAAAAAGGGTAATTTTTCAAAGTTATCAAGTACACTTTATTGCAATGAAATGACTTTCTCAACATAGGCTTCAATTACGAATGCCTGGGATAATGCCCTATGATATCGCCGCCAAGAAAGTTCGCTTACATGGCCCATAAGGATTTATGGGAGTAATGAGGACCTTATAGAATGTGGTTCAGTAAATGTTATATTAGGGCACACAAGCAAGGAAAAAGTATAGTGCCTTCTGTCCCATCCCCAGCGTGATACATAAGGTCACTTGTTGGAAGATGCAGTGTACTTTAAGATAAGTCAATTGTGATAATTACCATTAAACTAAATAAATTAATATTCCTACCATTTATCGTGCTTAGGACAGGCACAAAACCAGCACGGAATGCCATGTAATAATAGCTGCTGCTCTAATAAAATGGCTTAGTCGGTTAAATGCTTGATCAACCAGGGGCCTGATGACGACCGTGGTGAAGGGGATTACGCCATGCCAAAAGTGACAAGTTCCACAGGATATAACGGAACTTGTAATATGGCGGGTGGGATATACGTCACATTTGGGACTGAGTAATCCCCTCCCCCAAGGTCATGATCAGGCCTATGGTGTGCTCTGCAGGTCATGCATTTGAATAGTAGCAAAGGCAACCTAACTTTCCTTCCTTTCGAGGTTAACAACCTGAGTACCCTTAAAGATAGCCATAGTAACAGATTTATAGCACTGGATTAAGGTCTAAATATATTATTTTCTTGAAGGTAATACAAATATGACCACAAATGCACACTGCAATGTAACCTTTACTTCAGACACAAATGTTTCAGCTGATGATAGAAACAAAACTTGATTTTCGACCCCAAATCCTCAATGCGCCCTCCACATTCTTACTAGAACAAAAGTTAGTATGCTGTCGTTTTGATAATATTGTGTTCAATTTTCCAGTGGCTACATCACCATGCCAATACTCGAAGGGAGACATAAGATGACGTTTTTAAAACCCAAGTTGAGCACCTACTTGTCTGAAATATGCATTGTTTATTGCTCTAGGTTAAACAATGTGATATGAATCTGCCAGGGGATTTTTGCACTAAAACAACACACAAAGCTGGTAAAGCTAGTGGCCATGCTGATTAAAATCTGGCGTGTGAGATGCTGACTACATTCCCGACTTGGTGTAGAAATCACTTCTTGGCAAAGTACGACAGCTAAATTATTCCCTGCATTGTGTATCAAATTCAGCCATTATTTTGAAAGGAACTTAATTACAGCCTTCTAATGCAGAACATGCTGGGGCGATCCTTTCAAGAACATGCTGCATTAGACTTCTGGTGGATGCCGAACAGACCATCTCCATTAGGGGCTTGCAGACATCAGAGGGAGGGATTGAAGAGAACTGTATTATGTCCCACTTTAATCTCCTGGCTTTAATGTAGCACACTAGACTGAATTAGACAAGAAACTAACGCTACAAACAGGCAGATCGAAGGCGCACTGTTAAAAGGGAACAAAGAACTAAACAGCCTTCAATAGATAAAAAAAAACTGCATATTATTCTTCCACTGCAAAAAATGTAGGTCTGCTTCAAAGAAATAGTACAGCATAGGGTGAATATCTGTAATTCCTTGGCTTGTGATTAATAGACTAGAAACGCACAGCAACCAGTGCTTAATTTGTGCTTGTGGTTTCCAGTGCAAGGCACTGGCACTTATTTTTGAGGGCAGCACTTATTTTTGTGCCTCAAGCATTTACTGCAAGCAAAAGACGAATTTGGGAAAGACAGATGAAGAGTGTTGTACCTGGCTTTTTGACAGGGTCATCCCCAAACTTTTTGCCTCCTTCCTCCTATTTTTTCTGACCTGTTGTTGTTGGCTTTTGACCTCTGGGCACTTTACCACTGCTAACCAGTGCTAAAGTGCATATGCTCTCTGTGTAAATTGTACTATTGATTGGTTTATCCATGATTGACTATTTAATTTACTTGTAAGTCCCTAGTAGAGTGCACTACATGTGCCTAGGGCATGTAGATTAAATGCTACTAGTGGGCCTGCAGCACTGGTTGTGCCACCCACTTCAGTGGCCCCTTAACCTTGTCTCAGGCCTGCCATTGCAAGGCCTGTGTGTGCAGTTTCACTGCCACTTCGACTTGGCATTTAAAAGTACTTGCCAAGCCTAGAACTCCCCTTTTTCTACATATAAGTCACCCCTAATGTGTGCCCTAGGTAACCCCTAGAGCAGGGTGCTGTGTGGGTAAAAGACAGGACATGTACCTGTGTAGTTATATGTCCTGGTAGTGTAAAACTCCTAAATTTGTTTTTACACTACTGTGAGGCCTGCTCCCTTCATAGGCTAACATTGGGGCTGCCCTCATACATTGTTGAAGTGGCAGCTGCTGATCTGAAAGGAGCAGGAAGGTCATATTTAGTATGGCCAGAATGGTAATACAAAATCCTGCTGACTGGTGAAGTCGGATTTAATATTACTATTCTAGAAATGCCACTTTTAGAAAGTGAGCATTTCTTTGCACTTAAATCTTTCTGTGCCCTTCAATCCATGTCTGGCTAGGTTTAGTTGACAGCTCCTTGTGCATTCACTCAGACACACCCCAAACACAGGGTACTCAGCCTCACTTGCATACATCTGCATTTTGAATGGGTCTTCCTGGGCTGGGAGGGTGGAGGGCCTGCCCTCACACAAAGGACTGCCACACCCCCTACTGGGACACTGGCAGACAGGATTGAACTGAAAGGGGGCTTGGTGCATTTCTTAGACACTCTTTGAAGTCACCCCCACTTCAAAGGCACAACTTAGTATAAAACAGGGCCTCTGCCCTACCTCATCAGATACTTGCTGGAGAAGAAACTTGAACCAGAAACTACATCCTGCCAAGAAGAACTGCCTGGCTGCTCAAAGGACTCACCTGTCTGCTTTTCTCCAAAGGACTGCTGCCTTGCTGTAAGCCTGCTGCCTTGCTGAACTCTTGTCTGGCTGTAAGAGTGCTCTCCAAGGGCTTGGATAGAGCTTGCCTCCTGTTCCCTGAAGTCTCAGGACCAAAAAGACTTCTCTCTTTCACTTGGACGATTCGTGCGGCGAAATTTTCGACGCACAGCTTGTTCCGCGGTGAGAAAAACGCCGCACACTGACGCTGATCGACGCGACGCCTTCGGGACGACCGAAACTTTGACGCACGGCCTCGCAAGGACAACGCCGCCCGACTTCCAAGGAGAAATCGACGCAACGCCTGCCGTGAGAGTGAAATTTCGACGCACAGCCCCGCGGTACGACGCGCAGCTGGAAAACAAGCAGGAGAATCCACACACAGACCCGGGACATCTGGTAATCCCCGCGATCCATAGAAGGAGACGGTCCGCGTGCCGTAAAACAACGCACGTCTTCCCCGAGTGGAAAATAACGACGCAAGTCCGTGTGTGAAGGGGCGCAACCGACGCACACACCATTTTTTCCTCCCGTAGAACGACGCACGTCTCCCCACGTGAAAAATAACGACAAGTCCGTGTGTGAAGGGGCGTAACCGACACACACCCTTTTTCCACGCATCTCCTCTTCTGCAGCCCTCTGCGGAGATTTTCCACCAGAAACCAGGTACTTTGTGCTTGAAAGAGACTTTGTTTGCTTTTTAAAGACTTAAGACACTTTATATCACTTTTCAGTGATATCTTTACAAATTCATATTGCATCTTTAATCGTTTTGACCTGCAAATACCCAGATAAATATTATATATTTTTCTAAACACTGTGTGGTGTAGTTTTGTGGTGTTATATTATGGTATTGTATGACTTATTGCACAAATGCTTTACACATTGCCTTCTAAGTTAAGCCTGACTGCTCGTGCCAAGCTACCAGAGGGTGGGCACAGGCTGATTTTGGATTGTGTGTGACTTACCCTGACTAGAGTGAGGGTTCTTGCTTGGACAGAGGGCAACCTGACGGCCAACCAAAAACCCAATTTCTAACATTGGTGGCAGCGGTGGGATAGGACTTGTGTTTGTGCAGTGACATACAGTAGCTAAGTATTTCACTACCTACCCACAGTGGAAGGTCAACTTGATTTTTCATCTTTTTTGCTTTTGGTTCTCTGAAGTCCTCCTGGATATACTATTGATATTTTGGACATTGGATTTTGGTTTTTGCTGGCAAGACCTTATCAGAATGGGATTGTGTACCTACTCATTCTTTGTACGTACTGACCACCTCACTAAGGCTGACCTAAGGAAGCTTTGCAGAAAATGGGGCCTTCCTGTAGCAAGGAGATCTACTAAGGATAACTACATAGTCTGGGGGGAAGAAAGATGGGCAGAGAGAGAGGCAGCAAGAAACCAAATGACTAAGTACCCCTCAGATGAGGAGGAGGACTGCTCACATGAGGAGGAAGACTACTCAGATGAGGAAAGAGACCCAGAGAGAGATGAATGGCTCCGAGGTCAAAGGCGGCAGGAGCAACAATTAGAGGAGTATCTTGCAAGGGTTGAGGCAAAAAGACTCTTAGCCCTGGAAGAAGAAAAGATTGCAGCTCAAGACCTGAGCTGTAAAGAGCTGAAACTGGAGGCCGGAAGGGCTGAGTCCAGTTCAGATGGTGGCAGCAAAAATCTTGCATCCAGTACTGCTGAAGAAGGGCACAAGCCCAGAGATGTGGTGCCCAACTTGAAGAAGGGAGTTGACACACCCCAGGTGGTTCAAGGGTATGAGGTAGTTCCCGTTATGCACAGGGTCCCTGAGAAGGATTGGGGAACTGGCACAGGGAGTCATATTCCTACTGGGGGGAGGGACACTTTACTGGCTCTAGCAGAGTGTGACAGAGAAAAGGGTTCCCCCCTGGTGGACGTCCTGGATATAGAGTGTAGAGACATCCCAGAAGAGTATGGGTTGAGTGTCAGGGACAGTCAGATACTGTCTCACCAGTATCAGAAGGGTGATGTAGAGTGCTTTTTCAAGGTTGAGTCACTGGATGGTTGGGTGAAGGGTACTGTGGTTAATACATGTGAAGGGCAGAGTGATGTAATTGCTGGAGAGCATATGTCTGGTCCTTATTTTCCAGAGCTACGCCAACACCAGGTGGAGTGTGAGTTCTCTGACCCCAGGGAGCTTACAATGGAGGCAGACTTCTGGGTGAGTACCAGAGAGTCTGAAGAGGCATTTAGGGGTGCTCCTGAAGGGAGTGGTTTAGGTGTTTCCCAACCAAGTGAGGTGGGAGAGGATTGTAGTGTCCCAGGTAGGTCCCAGAGCCTAACCTGTACCGTAGGGCCACCTGTTGAGGGAATCCCTGCAGTGTCAGAAGAACCTGGGGAGTGACTGTAGCCAGCATCCCAACAGTTCTGGTGTCTGGCAGTACCACTCCTAGTGAGGGGGTGCAGAAGTCCAGACATAGGGTTGAGAGGGGGTTGCGGACCCCAGTGGAGGACCTGGAGAGTCAGGGGTCAGCTCTGAGAGCAGAGCCCCCCAGGAATGACCCAGGTGAAACTGTTTCTAGTTTGGGGGAGACCCAGACTCTGCCGGATGGGCAGAGGTCAGGAGACCTGCGCCAACCAGACTCTTGTGTGGCCCTTGGGGACAGTGTGTCCCTTGTGGGGGGTGAGAGTGCCCCCCAGGAAGTCCTGGCATGCCAGGCAAAGATTCAACCTCAGGGTGGTGACTCTGGGTTGGATAACCAGGTTCAGAGGTTAAACTCTGACCTGGTGGGAGGTAGGTGTGCCTCCCTGGAAGTCCTGGCCTGCCAGGCAATGGTTCAACCTCAGGGTGGTGACTCTTGGTTGGCTAACCAGGTTCAGAGGATAAACTCTGACCTGTTGAGGGGTAGGTGTGCCCCCCAGAAAGTCCTGGTATGCCAGGCAATGGTTCAACCTCAGGGTGGTGACTCTGGGTTGGATACCTAGGTTCAGAGGTTAAACTCTGACCTGGTGGGAGGTAGGTGTGCCTCCCAGGAAGTCCTGCTGTGCCAGGCAATTGTCCAACCTCAGGGTGTTGACTCTGGGTTGGATGGCCAGGTTCAGAGGTTAAACTCTGACCTGGTGGGGGGTAGGTGTGCCCCCCAGAAAGTCCTGGTGTACCAGGCAGTTGTCCGACCTCAGGGTGTTGACTTTGGGTTGGATAACCGGGCTCAGAGGTTAAACTCTGAATTGGTGGGGGGTAGGTGTGCCCCCCAGAAAGTCCTGGCGTGCCAGGCAATTGTTCAACCTCAGGGTGGTGACCCTGGGTCGGATGGCCAAGTTCAGAGGTTAAACTCTGACCTGGCGGGGGTAGACGTGCCCCGCAGAAAGTCCTGGTTTGCCAGGCAGTGATCCAGTCTGAGGGTACAGACCCTGGGTTGGAAGACCAGATTCAGGGTGTCCCCCCGGACCTGGAGGGAGGGGCAACTGATAACAGTGCCCCTACCATGTTGTCTTCTGAGGAGGCCACTCCTAGTTGGAGAGTGCTGGATCCCAGAAGGGAGGGCAGGGGTAGGGAAGCCTCACCCCGGGCCCTAGTCCAACCTGAAGGTACAGACTCCAGGTCGGAGGGCCAGTTGCAGGTTAACAGCCCTGCACTGGTGGAGGAATGGTACAGGGCGACTTCTATAAGCACCCTGACCATGTTGGACTCTGGGGGTACCGCTCCAGGAGGGAGGGTACAGAGCCCCAGAGGGGAGGACCAGGTTCAGGCTGTCATCCCTGACCTGGTGGAAGGGAGAGTGGTTAAAGGGTGCCCAGCACCTGGGGCTACCGCCCCCCACTCTCCACAGTCACAGTGGTGGGAGAGCTTTGAGAGGCCTGGGGCCTGGCTCTCATCCCTGGCAGCTGTCAGTAACTACTGTGGCTTGCTGTCCGAGTGGACAGAGTTATCCCTGGGGAGGGGACAAGTGTCACACCCCGGGGGTAGAGTGGGCAACACCACTGTGTTAGTCCTGGTGGCACTATCCTGCTCCTGGGATACATCTGTGAGCAAAGTAAGGTTAGGTGCTGCCCAAATGGGATCCGCAGGTAAGGAGAAAGGTTCCCCATGGATGGGCTTAGTGGGCCCTGAGAGTATGGACAGAGGGATCCAAGTGGAGTCAGGAAGGCCAAGAACTGGAGCATGCCCCTGCTGTTGTGGGCCTGGGTCCTTGTTCTGTCGCCTCAAACAGGGAAGTACATCAGGATAGTGATTGTTCTCCCCTGGCTTTAGGCTGGTAGGGGGTCATGTTGTACCTGGCTTTTTGACAGGGTCATCCCCAAACTTTTTGCCTCCTTCCTCCTATTTTTTCTAACCTGTTGTTGTTGGCTTTTGACCTCTGGGCACTTTACCACTGCTAACCAGTGCTAAAGTGCATATGCTCTCTGTGTAAATTGTACTATTGATTGGTTTATCCATGATTAACTATTTAATTTACTTGTAAGTCCCTAGTAGAGTGCACTACATGTGCCTAGGGCATGTAGATTAAATGCTACTAGTGGGCCTGCAGCACTGGTTGTGCCACCCACTTCAGTAGCCCCTTAACCTTGTCTCAGACCTGCCATTGCAAGGCCTGTGTGTGCAGTTTCACTGCCACTTCGACTTGGCATTTAAAAGTACTTGCCAAGCCTAGAACTCCCCTTTTTCTACATATAAGTCACCCCTAATGTGTGCCCTAGGTAACCCCTAGAGCAGGGTGCTGTGTGGGTAAAAGACAGGACATGTACCTGTGTAGTTATATGTCCTGGTAGTGTAAAACTCCTAAATTTGTTTTTACACTACTGTGAGGCCTGCTCCCTTCATAGGCTAACATTGGGGCTGCCCTCATACATTGTTGAAGTGGCAGCTGCTGATCTGAAAGGAGCAGGAAGGTTATATTTAGTATGGCCAGAATTGTAATACAAAATCCTGCTGACTTTTGAAGTCGGATTTAATATTACTATTCTAGAAATGCCCCTTTTAGAAAGTGAGCATTTCTTTGCACTTAAATCTTTCTGTGCCCTTCAATCCACGTCTGGCTAGGTTTAGTTTACAGCTCCTTGTGCATTCACTCAGACACACCCCAAACACAAGGTACTCAGCCTCACTTGCATACATCTGCATTTTGAATGGGTTTTCCTGGGCTGGGAGGGTGGAGGGCCTGCCCTCACACAAAGGACTGCCACACCCCCTACTGGGACTCTGGCAGACAGGATTGAACTGAAAGGGGGCTTGGTGCATTTCTTAGACACTCTTTGAAGTCACCCCCACTTCAAAGGCACAACTTAGTATAAAACAGGGCCTCTGCCCTACCTCATCAGACACTTGCTGGAGAAGAAACCTGAACCAGAAACTACATCCTGCCAAGAAGAGCTGCCTGGCTGCTCAAAGGACTCACCTGTCTGCTTTTCTACAAAGGACTGCTGCCTTGCTGTTGGCCTGCTGCCTTGCTGAACTCTTGTCTGGCTGTAAGAGTGCTCTCCAAGGGTTTGGATAGAGCTTGCCTCCTGTTCCCTGAAGTCTCAGGACCAAAAAGACTTCTCTCTTTCACTTGGACGCTTCGTGCGCCGAACTTTTCGACGCACAGCTTGTTCCGCGGTGAGAAAAATGCCGCACACCGACGCTGATCGACGCAACGCCTTCGGGACCACCGGAACTTTGACGCACGGCCTCGCAAGGACAACGCCGCCCGACTTCCAAGGAGAAATCGACGCAACGCCTGCCGTGAGAGTGAAATTTCGACGCACAGCTCCGCAGAACGACGCGCAGCCGGAAAACAAGCAGGAGAATCCACGCACAGACCCGGGACATCTGGTAATCCCTGCGATCCATAGAAGGAGATGGTCCGCGTGCCGGAAAACGACGCACGTCTTCCCCGAGTGAAAAATAACGACGCAAGTCCGTGTGTGAAGGGGCGCAACCGACGCACACACCATTTTTTCCTCCCGTAGAACGACGCACGTCTCCCCGCGTGAAAAATAAAGACGCAAGTCTGTGTGTGAAGGGGCGTAACCGACGCACACACCATTTTTCCACGCATCTCCTCTTCTGCAGCCCTCTGCAGAGATTTTCCACCAGAAACCAGGTACTTTGTGCTTGAAAGAGACTTTGTTTGCTTTTTAAAGACTTAAGACACTTTATATCACTTTTCAGTGATATCTTTACAAATTCATATGGCATCTTTAATCGTTTTGACCTGCAAATACCCAGATAGATATTATATATTTTTCTAAACACTGTGTGGTGTAGTTTTGTGGTGTTATATTATGGTATTGTATGACTTATTGCACAAATGCTTTACACATTGCCTTCTAAGTTAAGCCTGACTGCTCGTGCCAAGCTACCAGAGGGTGGGCACAGGCTGATTTTGGATTGTGTGTGACTTACCTTGACTAGAGTGAGGGTTCTTGCTTGGGCAGAGGGCAACCTGACGGCCAACCAAAAACCCCATTTCTAACAAAGAGAAAAACGAAAAAAATCCATCACAATGTGAGAAAGCTGCAATAGTGAGCTGAAGGGGCAGGAAATGGCTGTAAATGGATCGAAGAGGCCAGAGATGGCTTCAGGATTATGCTGCCTCAGTATGCCAAGTTCACACATTTAATTACAATAGCCGCGTGGTTAAGAGGTGGGCTTTAGGCACTGGCACTTTTTTTTTTTTTTTTTTTTACAAATTAAGCACTGACTGCAGCCAAGCCTGCTGTAGATGTAATGCAACTGAAACGTGTACGAGCGGTTTGAGGAATGAGTTTGTGATGGGGCTGGTTCGGGGATTCAGGGCAAAATAGAAATGTCCCTGTTGGAATGCTTGCCCAAAGGCCGGTTTTAGTGCTGGTGACGCCCGGTGCGACAATGTTTTTGCCCCCACCCCCTCCCAATGACTATCTTCGCCACAGATTCCCTCACAACCAGCCTTTACCAATGCCCTCAAGTCTCCATAACCACTCTCTCTCTCGGATGCATTTAAATAGTTTTATAGCGCCACTCATACCAATGTAGCATGTCAGAGCACTTTACATCACAAACACATTATACAGAGGCAAATCAATCATGTGTATAAGTGTATAGGAAATGCTACATAAGACAGAGGACTGTAAGGTGTAGGAGTCACGTCATCCATACTAGTAAGCAGTATAGTTTGAGTGCTTAATGTGGAGAAGCACAAACTCTAAATTTTCAAAGTGCCAACATAGTTGAGGGTTGTCTTTCTAATAAGAATTGATTCATACCCAAATGAACCCTTTTTGAAACATTAGGATAGTGATGGACACTGGAAAAATCATAACACTCTAATCTATATTTACATTGCAGTTTTCACACAGCTCTTTGATGACAGTTTGTAGCTCATTGTTCTATGTTAGG
The DNA here is from genome assembly GCF_031143425.1 of Pleurodeles waltl. Taxonomy (NCBI): domain Eukaryota; kingdom Metazoa; phylum Chordata; class Amphibia; order Caudata; family Salamandridae; genus Pleurodeles; species Pleurodeles waltl. The sequence goes on along the minus strand of NC_090444.1, from coordinate 1,686,064,669 downwards.
ATTTTAACTTATAAACTGCAAGTAACTAAAGGATATATCCAACAGAATGAGTAACTCACTGACTTATTTACATTATATGCACTTTGTGATCTGCATGCTACATGTTCTTTGCAGCAGGCATATTAACCCTCTGCACTACTGATGAGTTAAAACGTCTACTAGATAAAACCTGATGTCTCTAAGAAGGTCCATTTGTCACTGGAGTTATCTTTGAAATTTTAATTGTTGAAAATTGCTGGAGGCAAGGAACGGGGCAGCAGGTGCTTTTAAAACCATAAAATAGATGGGAACAAGGCGCTCCAACGAGGTCAACACCCAGTGCAGTGACACCGGTTGCACCGCCCAAGAGCCAGCCTTGAGCTTGTCATACATGTAAATGCCATTTTTAGGATCTTCTTTTGTTTTGGCATGGCCATTTGGGTGCCCAAAGGCTGCTACCTTGCCTCATTCTCAGGGAGCTCTTTGCCTTAGAGACTGTTTAGGTTTGACGTGATGGGTTTTTGTGTGCCATCCTCCAATTCAAATATCACTAAGTGAGCATTACTGCAAGCTGGCAATCAACTTCAATGGCTAGACCTCCCAGAGCCTAGTGTAGGTAAATAAAAAAAGCCCTACCTGCCTTTGAAACTCAAAGGAAACAATGCACACAAGCGGACTCAGAGAGGTGGACCTTGAGGCCTTGGGTAGATTTACAGAACTATGGGTGAGATATTTAGGTCAATGCCTGTAAGAACTTGAATGTATGTGTTTATGCACGTGGTATTTTGAAGTATTTTGAACATCTCAGGATATAATGAAAGCCTCTATTAACCAAACGATAGGACTCACAAATGTGGTGCCTCCCCTCCGCCAGTCAGCAGGCAAGTCCGGCAAATAGAACACACTGTATTCTCCCACACAGAAAAGAACATTGAACACTTGGCATGTCATCAAAGCTAGTATCGTTCAAGAAGAATGTAATAACATTACAACATATTTCTATGGTGCAAACCAAGCCAAAAGACAGTGGAGCACTGCACTGAATCAAAGACATGCATAAACGTAATGAGAGGTGGCTGGTTTGTGCACTGTTAATGCATTGTGATGTAGTGCTCTTTAAAAAGGTGCGTCTTCCACTCTTTCCTCAATTGGAGTATATCTCTGACCCTTACAATGTCATTCCAGTGGACAACAATGTTCTTCTTTAGCCTGTTAACCAAATGTCTAAAAACCATCTGTAATGATTTGTCTAGATGTTCAGTCAGATGGAAGTTGGATAGGAAGAATGGGTCACTTAACCAGATTTCCCACAAAAACAGAGAAATGGTTTCCTTTTAGCGGTGTGCTGAGCAAAGGGATTAGTTATAAAAATGCAAACCTGGGGGTGTGTGGGGAATGTAGAAGATGTAAAGGACCTTGGATATTTAATCAAGGTTCTTTCCCATGTCTCAGTATGGACGTCCTTCTTCCTTTAGGGATACAGATTTGGATGTGTCGAAGAATTTGTGGCTAGTAAACAACAGGCCTAGATTTGATATGCATTACTATTACCCAGCATTTTTATTTGGAAGTATAAGTAATAGATTGGTGCATTTCTTATACCTAACTAGGCACTATTCAGGGTTTTTTTCTCTGTGGAACTGGGCCAAGGAATTATCAGGAATCATTGTCTGCTTAGCAGCCGATGGAGTGAGATGAACTCCACATTGACTCCTCCAGTGGACACTGTTGGAACTGGTCCTTTCTGCAGTGTCACACGCAAACATTTTGCATCCCATGTGTTTCTGACTCATTTTTGCTGATGTTTAAGAATCTGGGCACTTTCCCACTACTGACTGGTGCTATAAACATGGTAACATTGACTTCTCCACAATTGGCATATTTAAGTTACTTGCAAGTCCCCAGTAAAGAGCACCATATGTGCCCAGGGCCTGCAAATTAAATCCTACTAGTGGGCCTGCAGCACTGATTGCGCCACTCACTACAGTAGCCCTTCAAACATGTCTGAGGTCTGCCACTGCAGAGCCTGTGTGTGCAGTTTTAAACTGCCATTTCGATCTGGCAACTGTAGCCACATGCCAGGCTCAAACCTTCCTTTCTATTACATGTAAGTCACCCCTAAGGTAGGCCCTAATTAGCCCCAATGGCAGGGTGCAGTGTATTTAAAAAGTTGGACATGTACTTTTAAGTTTAATATGTTGAGTGTAAGACTCTTAAATTATTTTTTCACTATTGTAAGGCCTATCTCTCCCACATGACAACATTGGGATGACCTTAGAACATCTTTTAAGTGTAATTTCCAAATGGGAAAAGATAGAAATAAGGAGTTTGGTGTCCCTGGACTCACAATTTAAAATCACAACTTATGATGAAACCAGTTTAAATTGTAAGCCTGAAAATGCCACTTTTAGAAAGTTGGAAATTGCTTACTTTACCCATTCTGTGCCTCTGCCTATCTCTGAATACACATCTGGGGTAGATGACAGCTGGGCTTTGTGCATTCCCTCTTGACAATCACACAATGGGAGCTTAGGAGTAATTTAATGGGCCTTAATTGGCCATTAAGTGGCTTGATGAGAGGCACCAAAGTATAAATAATGGACTCCAAAACCCACCAGGTCAGACTTCTACTGGAACCAAGGACACTGTGCCAGGAAGGACTGTATTGCTGTGTTGGCCTACTGCTTGCTGTGCTGTAGGAGGGACTGCCACTTTGCTACTTGCTTTGCTGTGTTGTCCTGCTACTTCTGTCCTGCATTGAGAGAGACTGTACTTGCTCTCTACATCCTTGAACCCAAGACTCCCCAAGGGCTTCTTGGCTTGCCCACTGTTCTTCTGCAGTCTTAGTGACATCAAAGACTGCCTGAAATTCCCCTGCTGCAGCACTTGGACTCCCCCATCTGTGAGTCTACCCTGCTAAGTGGTGCCACCCGAGTCCTGGACCCTTGGCAGTCAGTCTAAGGTGCTCTGCCTCCTGTGGTTTTCACCAGAACCTGTGGAAAGCAATACTGTGCAGACTGCGCACCAGGATTTAAGGTACTGTGTTTAGTGGGCCCAAGTCAATCAATCAGTGCTTGTAAAGCACAACTACTCACCTGTTAGGGTCTCAAGGCACAAGTCCCTGTAGCCAGCCCTCACTCCATCATGGTTGGCCTAGACTTGTGCCTTTGTCCCAGCCGAGCTTGACGACATATTCACCATTAGTGCTTTGCGCTTCTATGTGCTATTTTCACCTAAATCTTTAAATTTGCATATCTCAGGATCGATTTATTGGATTTTTGCCGTTTTATTCTTGTTTTAATCAGATAAATATTATCAATTTTTTAAAACTGGTGTTGAGTCTTTCTGTGGTGTCTTTCACGGTTACCGTAAATTAGTGTTGCACAAATACGTTACACATTGCATTCTAAGCCTCCCTGCTCTGTGCCAATCTACCAGAGAGTGAGCCCAGGTTAATTTAGGTTGTGCACCTGACTTACCCTGACTAGGATTGTGGTCCCTATGTGGACAGGGTACCTACCTCTTCCGACTAGAGGCCTAATTTCTTATAGATACCCTGTATTTGACTCACAAACTACAATAAAGAGGGGTTCCTGCCTTACAAAGAACACCACTGAATCTGCACCTACATGATGAGGCCAGAGCAAGTGGCTGATAGCCAACAGATGAAGTCTGCAATCCCAATGGTAGGAGCTGACCTAACAGGCTCCAGACCCTAAATGACAGCCACTCTCTGTGTTCAGGGGTTATGGTCTTAACTATGACCAGAGGCCTGTCGTCCATGCAGGGGTTACTTCTGGAGGCAATGGCATAGGTGGGGGTGAGGCACACAAAGCAAGCTGTGGGCCCTGGCATGTGGACCATGACAGTTAATCCCCCAGAGCTGGTAAGTAGAAAGACCAGACCTCTGCAGTGACGTGGGGGAGCAATGATGCAGAGAGTAAAAGCAGTCCTGGTGGCACTGCATGGCCCGACCTGACTGGCAGAAGAAAAGGCAGGTAAGCCAACCCAACTAAGCCACAAACAGCCCTTGATGAAGGCCAAGAGGAATGGCCATGGTCTCCTGAATACATGTAGGGGGAAGCAGGAGAGTTCAGGGTAGGGCTCTGCAAAACCTAGGAAATTGAGAGCACTTAAACTAAATTGATATGGCCTGCCCTTGTCCCTCTTACAACTATCCTACCGCCTGAAAAATTAAGAAAAGCCCTGATAACATCTATATGGAAGGGGGTGTGAGTGATGTCGTCAGACCGATAGAAGGGACAATAAGGGGCAATGGCCCTAATGTCCTCAGAAAAGAGCTTGCTACCATGATCAGAGACTCCACACACAGAAGGTGAGGCAATCTTCGTGGGGTAGAGAAGCAGCGGGGCGCCTCTGTGGAACTCATTCACCATGAGGAGGATCATGCTGCGACCTGTGTGGAGTTGTAGCTTGACGACAGAAGGCAGAATTGGCAGCTGGTTTGTGCTCTCACCACCTGCTGTATGAAGATGGGGAAACCTAAACAGCCTAATGGTGATACGTGGTCAGCTTTTACTGAGGAATAGCCTGAGCAAACAACTTGCTGCTTGTAGGCACCACTGGATGATTCTCTACTCAGGGAAGGTGCAACCACACAACATGACAAACTAGACTTCATACTTCGAGCTATAGTGGGTATGAAAAACACCCTTCAAAACAAGAATGGTGCTGTGGCAAAAGATTGGGCCTGCTTTGTGCAGACCAAAGAGAACAGATGACAAGCCTCCTGCAAAATGAAGCTAACATTGCCAAACTTACCCCAGAGATGCCAAAATGAACACCCAGATGCTAGTGTGAGTTTCCTCTAGCACCATGCTGAGGACACAGGGTACCGGTTGTCACAGAATAATGTGAGACTGCCTGAGGGGGAAGAGGGAAGAAGTAGGGAGGCATTCCCTGAAAATTCGTTCAGCACCACAGTGGCCGTGACAGGGTTAGCAAACATTTTGCAGTTGGGAGTAGGGAGGGTACACAGGGTTCCTGTGGCAGGCCTGAGGCTGGGAGCCTGACTCTGAAAAGTAGTAGCAAGCTTGCTACTTTACAAAGAGTGAGATGTGTTCCTTCGGACAATCTGAAGTGGATAGTGTCAAAGTCATTCTGTGTATGGACTATACTATGGCTGTGCAGCACAAACAGTTCCCTCCATGCAGGCAAGTTGAATCTCAGATGTATGGTGCCCAGAAAAATAGGTTATTGCTTATAGAGGATTAATATCCTTCATAAGGTCCCACAAAGCCTAGGACTGAAATGAGCAGATAAAAGCAGGAGGCAGAAGTATTCTAAACCAAGATCCCAAACATAGCACCAGAGGAGGCACAAGAGGAGAAAGTGCAGATCACTAGGCAAACAATCAGCAGGCCAATGGTCACGGAGAGAAGCAGAAGCCATAGTATATGCACTCAGCCTGAATATGAGGACACCTGCCAACTTAGACATAACAGCACAAACATCATGCACCATGTTAGATGCAACTCAGAATGAGGAGAACAATAACCTTCCTTGTATGACCCCAAGTATAGCAGACAACACTGCATGACCCTCAGCGCCACTCCAGGGGCAGTAAGGGGGACCTCTGCTAGGAACTGTAATGTACCTCAAAACTGACAGTTTGATAGACACATAGGGGGTCATTCCAACCTCGGCGGTAAAAGGCGCTTACCGCCGTGCAGAAGACCGCCATAACACCGCCGTGGCCGCGGTAAACGGCCACGGTCATTCTGACCCACAACAGGCAAACCGCCAAAATACAGACATCCACAAAAGTCCGCCACACCAAAGGCCAGCGAGAAACTGGCGATGACCAAACCTCCACCGTCACGCCAACAGAAATACGCCCACACTATCACGACACACGAATCCACACACACATACAAAACACTACCACATTGGACAATTCAAAATACACACACCTGATACACATACACACACCACTCCCACACACCCAATACAATATAAAACACACACCCACATCACCCACAAACCTCCACTCCTAGAGATTCGTGAACACGCACCGAGAAAAGACATCCGAGCACCCAGACGCCCAATTCACTGTCACCCAGCAATATTTGCACGCACTTCACACAACACAACAATACACATCACCACACTTAGCACCACACAATCCACCCTACACATCACTCACACCACCACATGGCACCCCAAAGACACCCCAGGTTCTCTGATGATGAACTCAGGGTCATGGTGGAGGAAATTGTACGAGTAGAGCCACAGCTGTTCGGGACACAGGTGCAGCACACCACCATTGCCAGGAAGATGGAGCTATGGAGCAGAATAGTGGACAGGGTCAACGCTGTGGGACAGCACCCAAGAAATCGGGACGACATCAGGAAGCGGTGGAACGACCTACGGGGGAAGGTGCGTTCCATGGTATCCAGGCACAACATCGCGGTGCAGCAGACTGGCGGCGGACCCCCACCTCCTCCCCCAGAATTTACAACATGGGAGGAGCAGGTCTTGAACATCCTGCATCCTGAGGGCCTCGCAGGAGTAGCTGGAGGAATGGACTCTGGTAAGTGAAATCTTCACTACTTCATCCCTCCCCACCCGCATGCCAACTCATACCCCCACCCTCACCCCCACCCCATCACACCTACTCCTTGCAAATGTCTCACCATCACAACCCACCCATCCCAACACCTAGCCCTGCATGCGTCCACAAAGCATGGACACCCATCACCAAAGCATGCCCACTGCACATACACATACAACCCCCCCCAAACCACCGTCACAACAGCCCCCACAAAGGAATGCCAGCACTGGGGTACACGGGCACCCACCCATTCCACGCTATGGCACACACAGAAGCAATAACCACACTTTTGTACCCCTGCAGGACCCGAACGCCAGGTCACCGCGCAGGAGGGTCCACAAATGTCCACTCCACCCCCAGAAGAGGCCCACAGTGAGGACAGCAGCTCTGTCTCCCTGGATCTAGATGACCAGCCCGGTCCATCGGGGACCTCAGGACAGTCGGTTCCCCTCAGACAGCCACTGGCCACAGCAGACCTTCCCCCCTCTGGGAACACCAGCACAGCACCCACCCAGCGGGCCCATACTTCTGTCCCCAGGACACGTCAATCAGCGGTGTGTCCACCACAACAGGGAACCCAGGCTAACCCACCACCCCAACAACAACAGGGACCTGGGGGCAGTGGTAGTGGGCACACGGTCCAGGGGACAGAGGCCCAGGAACACAGGGGAACTGGGAGGGCTGCTGTGCGACAGGGGGCGGACAGGCCCAGGGAACCCACTCTCCACGAGGCCCTCTCCTCCATCATGGGAGCTTACCACCACTCCCAGGAGACGATGGCGACGGTCCTGGCCAGGTTTCAGGAGATCCAGCTTCTGCAGGAGCAACAGTATATGGGGTTCAGGGAGGAACTAAGAAACATCAGTTCCGCCATGGGTACCATCGTAGTGGCCCTGAATCAGGTAGTCACCAAATTGCGGGACACTGTGGCACCTCAAAGGGCCCCTGACACTAGCATGGACCAAGAACTGCCTACCACCTCCGCCGGCGCTAGTGGTCAGGAGGCCCCGACACAAGACCAACTGGCCACCAGAACCCCACCCCCGGCAGAAGGAGAACCACCCCGCAAGCGGGCCCTGAGATCCAGGAAGAAGACAGAGTAAGATGTCAAGACCCCCGCCAGCAAAGGATACCGCCCTGATTGTCATCCCACTGTCCCACATTGTCACCCTGTCCAACCTTAAACTGCCCCTGCTCCACTTTCCACAGGCATTTGGACAATGCACCTGTGATATTGATAGTCTGGACTCTGCCATGGACAATCCTCCACCATCACCCCTCACCGATTTGCAACCACCCATCCAATTTAGAGCACTTGAATAAACACACTTATTGCACATAAACAATCTGGAGTCTGGCTATGATTTTGAACAAATGTATTAGACATGACCGTGCCAAAATGTTCATTCACATTGTGATGCCAGCAAACCGCTGTCACACAGCTGTAGTCCATGGGGAAGCAAAGCAGATGTCACGCAGTGGGGCCCACATCTCTGAAAACGGAAGGGAAAGTCACAACACAGTTACCATACACTGGGGGAAAAAGTCAGACAGTAGAGAGGTAGGAGTCTTTAAGTAAATGTAATATGCCGGTGTGTACTCTTACCTGTGTGTCATTGAAAATACTGCTGTATTACTGTGTTCCTGTTCTCTATGTCGTCCTCTTCGGCTTCCTCCTCTTCACTCTCCACAGGCTCCACAGCTGCTACAACACCACCATCTGGACCATCCTCCTGCAGAAAAGGCACCTGGCGTCCCAAAGCCAGGTTGTGAAGCATACAGCAGGCCACGATGATCTGGCACACCTTCTTTGGTGAGTACATTAGGGATCCACCTGTCATATGGAGGCACCTGAACCTGGCCTTCAGGAGGCCAAAGGTTCGCTCGATCACCCTCCTAGTCCGCCTATGTGCCTCATTGTACCGTTCCTCTGCCCTTGTCCTGGGATTCCTCACTGGGGTCAATAGCCAGGACAGGTTAGGGTAACCAGAGTCCCCTAATAGCCACACCCGGTGCCTCTGGAGTTGACCCATCACATACAGGATGCTGCTATTCCGCAGGATGTAGGCATCATGCACTGACCCAGGGAACTTGGCATTAACTTGGGAGATGTACTGGTCTGCCAAACACACCATCTGTACATTCATCGAATGATAACTCTTCCGGTTCCTGTGCACCTGTTCACTCCTGCTGGGGGGGACCAAAGCAACATGTGTCCCATCAATGGCACCAATGATGTTGGGAATATGTTCAAGGGCATAGAAATCACCCTTCACTGTAGGCAAATCCCCCACCTCAGGGAAAATGCTGTAGCTCCGCATGTGTTTGAGCAGGGCAGACAACACTCTGGACAACACCTTGGAAAACATGGGCTGGGACATCCCTGATGATATGGCCACTGTTGTTTGAAATGACCCACTTGCTAAGAAATGGAGTACTGACAGCACCTGCACTAGAGGGGGTATCCCTGTGGGTTGGCGGATGGGTGACATCAGGTCTGGCTCCAGCTGGGCACAGAGTTCCTGTATAGTGGCTCGGTCAAGCCTGTATGTCAGTATGACATGTCGTTCCTCCATTGTCGACAGGTCCACCAGCGGTCTGTACACGGGAAGATTCCTCCATCTCCTCACATGTCCCAGCGGACAGTGCCTATAAAGGACAACAGCGAGCACAGAGTCAATCAACCCACAGGTACGTAACCACAGCTTGCACATAACATGATTCCCAATGCATTGAAAGGTTTTTATGAGTGTCGATGCAAGGCCTAGGTATGTGTGACGCAGTAGAAATTAAGCCATGTGGGCCCTTGAAATGGCGGCTGCCTGACCTGTGAAGTGCGACAGTGGGATGTGAGGTCAATGCGCTGGCGTGGCACACCGTGGCGGTAGGCGGTCGAAGACCGCGGCGCAAAGCCGCATTGGTTAACATTGAACCCTAGGGGTTTCAGGAGCCAATGACGATGTGCGCCGGCGGTCGCGGTACGCACCGATGCGGGCGTGACCGCCATTTTCTATCTGCTTAATCACTCGATACCTGAACTTCCACAGGAGAAGACCTACACTGCAAGTGCTGCTGTGACCTCGGTCTGGAAAAGACAATGGCTCAAGCGACTGGGGAAAGGGCCCCTGCCTTCACTGCGGAGGAGTTGGAGACACTTGTGGATGGGGTCCTCCCCCAGTATGCGCTACTCTACGGTCCTCCAGACCAACAGGTAAGTACACTGGGACCATGCTTAGTGGGCAATGCCTGTGTTGAGTGGGGTGGATGAAAGATGGTGGGGAGGGGAGCGATTGAGGCATGCATCAAACGACAGATGAGAGCATGTGCCACATGGCAAGGCTGGGGATGGGGGGCCACTCACATCGAGCATGCAGAAGGTGATGACTATTTTTCTCTCCCTGTACATGTGACATAGGTCAGCGCCCACCAGAAAGTCGCTATTTGGCGTGCCATCGCCAAGGACGTCCGGACCCTGGGGGTCCACAACAGACGGGGCACCCACTGCCGGAAGAGGTGGGAGGACATCCGACGCTGGAGCAGGAAGACGGCGGAGGCTCAGCTGGGGATGGCCTCCCAACCTGGGAGGGGTGCCAGTCGTACTTTGACCCCCCTGATGTCCCGGATCTTGGCGGTGGCCTACCCCGATTTGGATGGGCGCGTGGGGACATCACAGCAGACACAAGGGGGTGAGTACAAACACATTCTGCTGACTTTGCGCACAGTGGAGGTGTCTGGGTGGGGGAGGAGGGCTGTGGGTATCCCTAGGCCAGGGCTATTTCTGTAGGTTAGGCCCCTCCGTAAGGCATGGCCCTGTGCCCCCGACCCCCACCTCTGTAGGGTGCCAAGTACAGGTATCCATGGCCCTGTGTCATCTATGTGTGCAGTTGTCGTCCATAGGCTTGTAGGCCATGTCCCACGGATTGCGTAGTGGACCCCAAGTGCGCGGCGTAGTGCAGGGGGCTTCTGTGTCTGTCCTCTCCGACCAACGGTGTCGCCAATGCATGCACTCAACATGCCTTTATTTCTCCCCCCCACCCTTTTTTGTGGTCTTCCTGTTCATGTGTGCATTAGCATCATAAGGCGGAGGAGAAGTGGCATCGGAGCACGAGGGAGCTGCATCCCACATGGCCCTGGAGGGCCATGCAACGGAGTCCGAATACACCAGTGGGACGGAGGGCGAGGGGAGCTCCACAGCGGGGACTCGTGCTGATGTCAGTGACAGCGACTCGTCCTCTGAAGGGAGCTCCCTTGTGGTGGCGGCAACATCCGTGCCCCCTGCAACAACAGGTACAGCCGCCACCCAGCGCACCAGCACCGCCCTCCCAGCAGCCCCTCAGCGTTTGCCCCGTGCCCGCTCACCCAGGAAGGTGGGCATCTCCTTCGCCCCAGGCACCTCAGGCCCTGCCCCAGTCACCCCTGCTGCCCTCAGTGAGGGGGTCATTGACCTCCTGAGGACCATCACTGTTGGGCAGTCTACCCTTTTGAATGCCATCCAGGGTGTCGAAAGGGAGGTGCACCAGAGTAATGCATACCTGGAGGGCATTCATTCTGGTCAGGCTGCCCATCAGCGATCGTTCAACGCTCTGGCCTCAGCACTGACGGCAGCCATTGTGCCTGTCTCTAGCCTCCCCCCTCCAACTTCCTCCACCCAGACCCAATCCCCTGTACCTCTGCCTATCCCAGACACACCATCAGACCAGCCTGCACACACCTCAACACCCAAGGGAAGCTCATCCAGACATAAGCACCACACATCACACAAGCATTCACACAAGCAACATCCACATGCAGACATACCAACACCCACTGCCTCCACTGTGTCCCCCTCCTCCTCGTCTCCCTCCTCCCTCCCTGTGACGTCTCCACTCACACTTGCATGCACAACATCTTCAGCCACTACGTCCATCACCAGCACACCCACCAGAACACTCTGCACACGTGCAGTCACCACCCCCACTACCATTTACACGTCCCCTGTGTCCTCTCCCAGTGTGTCTGTCACCCCCTCTTCCAAACTACACAAACGCAGGCAGCCACCCACCCAACAGCCATCCACCTCACGACAGCCTCCAGCCCAAGCACCTGCACCCAAAGACACCAGACTTCACACTCCTACAACCACATCCTCTTCCTCCACTCCCATACCCACTACACCTACCCGTCCCTCTCTTTCGAAATTGATTTTCCTTTCCAAACTTGACCTCTTTCCAACAACTCCCCCACCCCGTCCATCTCATAAGACTCCAATCAGCACCTCAGCCACCACAAAACCGGGACCTATAAAGACTGTTTGCCATGGACTGTGGAGTCCCCCACCCTCAAGGGCAGCCAGTTCAGGTAGGAGCCAAGGCACGGCCAGCCCACCCCCGGAAAAGCATCCGAAGATTGCCAGTGCCCGGTGCGAGAGGCCAAAGACACCAGGGACCAAAATCCCTACCCTGGCTCCGGCAGGAAGTGGGGTGCCACCTGGCACACCACCAAAGGTGGGAAAGGGCCACAGGCGACCAGGGAAGGGTGGGAAGGGCAGCACGCCCGACAAGTCCGGCAGCAGGCCAGCTGGCCAGGAGGGCCCCACCAGCCCCATCCCAGGTGTGCAGGAGGACACCCACAGGCCCGGTACTGCAGCCCAGGAGGGCCCCGCAAGCCACGTCCCAGGTGGGCAGATGGACACCCACAGGCCCGGGACTGCAGCCCAGGAGGGCCCCGCAAGCCACCAGACAGATGGGCAGGAAGGCCCCGCCAGCCACATGTCAGGTGGCGAGTGACATCCATGCCATGGCCGGATCCGCTGACCTGGACACTCATCTCAAGCACCGCTGAACTGGGCACCGCCGTCTCAAGCACCGCTGAACTAGGCACCGCCGTCTCAAGCACCGCTGAACTAGGCACCGCCGTCTCAAGCACCGCTGAACTGGGCCCTTCATCTCAAGCACCGCTGAACTGGGCACCGCCATCTCAAGCACCGCTGAGCTGGGCCCTTCATCTCAAGCACTGCTGAACTGGGCACCGCCATCTCAAGCACCGCTGAACAGGGCACCGCAGTCTCAAGTACCGCTGAACTGGGCACCGCCGTCTCAAGCACCGCTGAACTGGGCACTGCCGTCTCAAGCACCGCTGAACAGGGCACTGCCGTCTCAAGCACCGCTGAACTGGGCCCTTCATCTCAAGCACCGCTGAACAGGGCACCGCCGTCTCAAGCACCGCCGAACTGGGCCCTTCATCTCCAGCACCGCTGAACTGGGCACCGCCGTCTCAAGCACCGCTGAACAGGGCACCGCCGTCTCAAGCACCGCTGAACAGGGCACCGCCGTCTCAGGCACCGCTGAACTAGGCACCGTCATCTCAAGCACCGCTGAACTAGGCACCGCCGTCTCAAGCACCGCTGAACTGGGCACCGCTGTCTCAAGCACCGCTGAACTGGGCACCGCCGTCTCAAGTACCGCTGAACTGGGCCCTTCATCTCAAGCACCGCTGAACTGGGCCCTTCATCTCAAGCACCGCTGAACTGGGCCCTTCATCTCAAGCACCGCAGAACTGGGCCCTTCATCTCAAGCACCGCTGAACTGGGCCCTTCATCTCAAGCACCGCTGAACTGGGCCCTTCATCTCAAGCACCGCTGAACTGGGCCCTTCATCTCAAGCACCGCTGAACTGGGCCCTTCATCTCAAGCACCGCTGAACTGGGCACCGCCGTCTCAAGTACCGCTGAACTGGGCACCGCCGTCTCAAGCACCGCTGAACAGGGCACCGCCGTCTCAAGTACCGCTGAACTGGGCACCACCGTCTCAAGTACCGCTGAACTGGGCACTGCCGTCTCAAGCACCGCTGAACTGGGCACCGCCGTCTCAAGCACCGCTGAACTGGGCACCGCCGTCTCAAGTACCGCTGAACTGGGCACCGCCGTCTCAAGCACCGCTGAACTGGGCACCGCCGTCTCAAGCACCGCTGGCCCATTGGCAGAAGGGGAAGGCCCTCATCTGTGTTGGGCAGGGCTGCACAAAGCACTCTGGGCACCATGCCCCCTCCAGAACCAGTGGAGACTGTCATCCACTTGTGAGACTGTGGCTTTGCACTCCCCAGGATGGAACAGTGGGCAACCCACCCACTGTAGAGACTTGAGAGACTGTGGCTTTGCACTCCCCAGGATTGAACAGTGAGCAACCCACCCACTGTAGAGACTTGAGAGACTGTGGCTTTGCACTCCCCAGGATGGAACAGTGGGCAACCCACCCACTGTAGAGACTTAAGAGACTGTGGCTTTGCACTCCCCAGGATGGCACAGTGGGAAAACCACCCACTGTCTGGACTTGAGACTGTGGCTTTGCACTCCCCAGGATGGAACAGTGGTCATGGAGGCCCCTTGTGGAACTGGCGTTGTGGACTCATCAGGCTGAGGTGCCCCCCCTTCCCTTCCCCCTGAGGTGCCTGTAGTTTTGCTATCTGATGCCCCTGCAGTGTTCTCTCCGCTGGTGTCAGGTATCCTGTGTGGGCTTTGCCCATGTGATTTGGGCCCAGTGGTCCACGGACAATGCCTGCAAAAATTTGAACTTTTAATATTTATGTATATAATAATTTTGGATGTGTGATATATTTATAAGCCATTAATACAATATATTCGACTGTTTATGATCATTTCCTTTTGTCTTTGCATTCTTCCGGGGGGTTTGGGGGGTGTAACTCTGAGTTGTTGCTATGCATTGATGTGTGTGTTGTGGTGGGTGAGGGTGGGGGTGGGTGTGTCGCGTATGTGTGTCCCCGTAATTTTTTTCCTCCCCCCTCCCCTGTGTCGTAGGTGCAGTACTCACCGTTGTCTTCTGCGCCGGCGTTCGTGCTCCTGGTAGAGGAGCAGGAAGACAATAGCTGGGAGGATGTGGAGTTCGGGTTCCATGCTGTCCAGATTCCACGTGGGGTGTATGGAGGTGAGCGTTTTCCGTTCGAAATGGCTGTTTCCGCTGTGTTTTTATCGGCAGGGCTACCGCCCCGGAAAAGGTGGCGGATTGGTGGGTTGTGATAGAGTGGGCGGTACATTGTCTCCCGCCTGTCTGTTGGCGGTGACCGCCGCCCTGTTTGTTTGTCCCGCCGTGGCGGTCGGAGTGTTGAAGTGGCGGTCTCTGTTGGCGGTTTCCGCCAGGGTCGGAATTCCATTTTTTTAACCGCCAGCCTGTTGGGAATGACGCCCATAATGCCTATTAATGCTAGAGGAGGGAACTGAGCTGCGACAATGTGCAGCCACAATGGGCAGCCACAATGGGCAGTAGAGCACAATGGCATCAAGTGTGACACTCACCTCCTATGTTATTTTCTTACTGCTGCAGGTAAACCAATGTTTACTGCCACCAGAAATTGAACTATTAATTTTGCACTCCAAATGGCTGTGGGACTATGTTGGGCAGGAACAGTTTAAAACCTAGCCCTGGAAAAAGCCTCATAGTTGGGGATGTTGATTTGCTTTGCTTCATTATAGAGAGTGTAGGACATGGGACACAAAGCGATGGCTCACAAACAGTTGTGGCATCAAGAACACAGCCAGGATATGTTATTTTCTTACTGCTGCAGGTAAACCAATGTTTACTGCCACCAGAAATTGAACTATTAATTTTGCACTCCAAATGGCTGTGGGACTATGTTGGGCAGGAACAGTTTAAAGCCTAGCCCTGGAAAAAGCCTCATAGTTGGGGATGTTGATTTGCTTTGCTTCATTATAGAGAGTGTAGGACATGGGACACAAAGCGATGGCTCACAAACAGTTGTGGCATCAAGAACACAGCCAGGATATGTCAAGTATTACATGACCAACTACACAGACTAGAAACCGAGCAGCAGTCATTAGAAAAGGAGGGGCTGAGATCTGTTGAGACAGATCACACAGTATTTTGTAACAGGCTTGGACCATGCAACTATAGGGAATACGTGACCCAGCACCACTTGGAGGGGGACAAATCAGGCTAACTTCTGGAAAGATAGGCTCGCACAAACTCTTCACACACCACCATCATGGCCATTCACCATGCAGGAGGATGTGCACATATGGGTATAAATGGGGTATTTGCTACATACTAAAACAATTGCACTCACAGTCTGAAAGGAATGAAGCATCACTTTTGGATGCATAAGAAAAAGGAAATTATCCACAGGGATGCCAGAGTAGAATGTGGCCTTAGAAATCCTGCTCTCTCTCGGCAAAATCAACTAAACCATATCACAGATACTGACTAGGAAACCATGGCCTGCCACTCAAATTCTATAGAGGTTTCCAAAACTAGCTATCAAAGACCAGTGTTCCAATATCAGCTGTCTGCTGCACATGTACCATACCACCAGCAACAGAGACACTCCCAACACAACTCATGAAGCCGTCCCAGTGATGATGTCAAAACCCAACCGAGACACATAGGACAGCACAACCTATTGAGTGTTGTCGATGCTCAAGCCAAATTGGAAAATAATGGTAAAAGTATTTTTGAATGGGATACAGAAATTACGTACAAAGTTAGTACAGCCCAACCAGTATAGGTCCATCCCTGAAAAGATCACTTTGCAAAACGTCCACAGGTTGTTCCTTGAGCAGGAGGGCACATAGACCACCTCGCACAGGTGGTAATTGTGTTCGCCAGCATGGAGAAAGCACTTATAACAATAGACTGGGGGTCCCTACTCATGGGTCTGTGAAGGAACTGAGTTGGCAATGAAATTCTGATTTGGATCCAATTGTTATATACAACCCCCATGGCCTATATTAGTGTACAGAAAGTGATATCAGTGACCTGGCCAATACAGTGGATGACAAGGCAGGGGTGCCCTCTGTCCCTTCTGTTTTTTTTGCCTTGGCTATGAGCTCCTAGTCAGTCATATGAGGAGATGAGTGAAGCAATAGAAGAATGGACATAAATGTGTATCCACACATCCGTGCTTGTATGCCATTGATATGGTGCTGTACATGCAAGATGTGAGAACAGGTCTGCTACCCAATTTAGCAAAGCTGGAGCAATTTGGAAAGGCTTCAGAACTAGTGGTCAACAAAACCAAACTATGTCTCATTCCACTTACCCAACAAGGGGCACTGAACATAAACCTGACCAATACACAATTGCTGACCCTTGAGCTGCAAACTTTTAAATATCTTGGGTCCGGTTGTACAGACAACCGGTAGAGGTGATAGCTGGCAATTTCACTAGTTCTATGGCTTCAGTTAGAACCTCGATCCAGTACTGGAAAAAGTTGGCACTATCTGCACCAGACAGCATGGCAGTGACCAAACTGGTACTCCTGTCATGCATGCTGTACTAGTTTGTAAATGTACTTGTGAAACGCACAAGACATTCCTTTTATGATCTTAATGGCATATTGACCAAACTAATCTGTTGTTGGGGCAGGCATTGCAGTGTAAAAGCACTTTCTACTGATCGAGGAAGGAGTCCCAGTTTCGAGCACAGGCTTAGAAAAATCTAACCATCCGTTCAATATGGAGAATCCGATTTGAACATGGTCAGCAATTTTTTAGGGCCCACTGGCCTGGTCTGGCGAGCTGACAAAGAACAGGTGTTCTGTTCACTCAGAAATTGAATGAGAAATAAATATGTCTTTAAATTTGACCGTGCATTCAAAGACAGAGGTCAAATGTCTACTTATATCATCTTACAATTTGCTTCTTATTTTATTCTGGCGGTTGGTGTTTCCTTTTCTTTGACTGCAAAGTTAGAGCATTTTGTAAAGTGAACTGTCTGACAACAATACTGTACAAGTGTGAAATGAAAGGCGGTAGAATGTCAGCTTTTTTCCCTACCACACAACATTTAAATAGCTTGTAAATTAACTGAACACATATTTCAAAGTTTATTTCAGTAATTAGGAAAGCATATTTTGGTTATTCTGTGTAATGGAAACAAAGATGCTAATAGGATCAAAACAAATCAGAACACTTGATGATGTGCAAATGAGAAATATTTTTGCTGAAACCCAATTTCAACACGTTATTGTTTATACACTAAATTGTTTTATCAGTAAAACTGCATATTAGTGGGAAGGTTTTACTGTTGGTAAATGATAGTTTACTACCAAATCATGCATTAGAAATACAGTTATTAAAAGTGCAAGTTTTTAAACATGAAGTGAGAAAAATGTCTGTCCCCATCCTAATGCTATTAATGAACCAAGAGGCAAGTCGGGGGTCATGTGTATCCTGTATGTGGGCTAGATTCTTAATATACATAGAGCAAGGTTTAGACTGTTAAATCAAACAGAAGGGTTTTTGTACAGCAGAAATGCTGAACTCACATGTTTGAAGGTGCTTTCATATATGATGATGAAGAAAAAGGCCACTCTGTACAATAAAATATTTGCCTCGGATCACATAATTTTGAGACAATCTTACAAGTCAAGCCCATTACAGTTACGTCAAGTAGATTATTTAAGTCACTAGACCTGCAGGTCTGATAACATTTTTATGTTTTGTTGAGGCTTGTACTACCTGGCAGTGGAGCTTCAGTGGATGGTAACAGGATTTCTGAAAGACGGATATATGGACGATGAACTAGGCATCTACCTGATATCTGAATAGATATTTTTTTGCCTGCACTCGTAGCATGCCATTATCGATCCTTACGAGCACAGCCACCCACAGCTGTAATAGGTGCCTACATAAGACCAAGAAGCATGTAGAGTGCGCACCTGAATGAACATTACGGTGTGTGAAAAGGTTCAAATGAAATCATCATCTAAGTTTGGACAGCTGAACAACTATAGAGCTCTAATAACATTCACAGAGTTCAAGGAGGAGCACAGATTAGCACCAGGTGAGTTCCTAACACAAGCCTCTTTAAACAAAGTGGCAACGGTGCTGTAGGCTACTGGCCTCAGGGATCCAGAAAAGGGCAGGATTCTACAGATACTGGTGACATACTGCACAGACTGGCCACTCCTCTACACAGAGCCTTCACACAAAATAATAATGTGAATAACACATCAGCAATGTGTCCTAATGTCTGCCATAATCACGGAGTAATTCTCTGATCTGATGCATATCATATTCACAGAATAATGTGCCAGCCATTCACACTGAGACATACCGACTGCCCAGTACATTATCCACGAAGAAAGGGCTTCATCACCCATGGGTGGTCAGCAGTCACAGTCCAACAGGGAATACATTCAAGGTAGTGCAATCACTGGGAGTCCGACGTCTGCACTGACAGCAGCAGATCCACTCCGACCTCATTAACTGTGGCCCCTCAACAAGATACATCACTAATGACTAATTACAGTCCCGGGCATTGAAATCATGGCAAGGCGAAATTAAACCAACATCCTTGTCCCAGGAGATCCAAAAAAATCAATTTAGGTTGAAACACATCAACACTGACAAGTAAAATACTAACTCTAGATAGATGGACAATGCCAGAAAAGGGCCAAGGAAAGATGAAGCCAAACCCTGGCCCCTTTTGCACAAACTACACCCTCCTGATCTTTACAAACCAAGAACCCTAACAACCAACTCGATATGTTCCTGTGAAGTTCATAAGGACTGGTGTTACCGGAAACCAATACCTTCAATGCATTAAGTATCGTGCTGATGTTTGTTTAAAAATATATTTTTTTTCTGTCACATATAATGACATAGCTGCACAGGGTGGTGGGAACCTCAACAAGAAATCGTTTTTATGTACTTTATCTTATTTATGTATAAGTGTATGGTTGCTGAGAAACAACCGATAAATTGTGAATATAAACAGTGCTAATGTAATATCTTTACTAATAAATAAATTATCTTTGCAAAACACAGGATTGTACTAACTATGCCTAGTAGAGCTATGTTTGCATTTGGCAACTTGAGCGGCAGCACACTATGGTGTTTGGTTGCTTTAGCCCTCAGCCACGGCCAGCTCATTAAAATAAACTAGTTACTTACCTGTAACAATGGTTCTGTAGCATGAAACTCTTCCAGATTCACATTCTGTGCATTATTCTACCATCTAGTGGATGGGTGCTACTTGGTTTGAAAAAAACAGTAAAAGTTTTGTTTTAAGAATTTACTATTGGTGGAGCCAGCAGCCCTGTAATGACGTGGACAGCATGTCCACACCATATGATATAATCCTATTATTCCTTATTACCTTATGTCAGTCCACAATTTGTAAAATAGTAAGTGCCAGGGCCCGTGCCAGCACTGCGGATGCCAGTACCAACACAACTAGTAACCATTACACTGCTACAAGCAGAACAATTCGGACAATTACAGGCTACCCAAAGCTGTAGAAATGGCCTGGGTGGCAGTATTTTTAAAGTTGAATGCGTATATCATTATTAAATACACTGTTTTGTGCTCACATTAATGTTAGACAAACAGTGCTTCCACGTGGTGGACTGTCATAAGTACTGCTGTTGAGAATGAAGTGCTGGTGCTAAGTACCAGCAAACACAGGCTTAACTTAGGCACAGCCTTAGGTGAAACTGAAGCCTGAGGATACCCATTGCACATGAAGCACAGGCCCGGCCATGTTGAGGGAAGACGACAACTGTGTCTCCAAAGCATGCAATCTGTGGCCTTTTAACTAAGAGTGTGAAGTGCTGAGACAAGTGCCGTCAGTTAGCATGATGAACGGCGGGACAGCACACAACTCACTTGTCTCACCCGCTTCCTTACAGAAAGATGGGAAAACAAACAGTCCTTTGGTCACCAGAGAGCAGAGCTTTGAAGCGTCCATTTTTCCAGCTATATAAACTGTAATCACTTCTTGTTCCCTGGGGAGATGCAGACTTGGGAAACTAATATGTCTTCTCATAGCGCAGATCCCTGGCAGCTTTGATATTATTGAGTTGTTTCGGACAATGCGGAAACTCCATCAGCTGAGAGAAAGTGCACGTGTCTTGGGAACGTGCTTCAGTAGAGTCACAGTGAAGCAGGAGAATGCAATACAGCCAGGAACAAGTAATGCCATGGTGTGCAATGTCCTTAGAAAGCCTCCCAAGTATTTCCGCCTGAGGTTATCAACTGGAAGCCACTAATCCGGGATTTTGCACAGGCTGGCAGCAATTACACTGATACCGAACGTCTTCCACACATAAACTAAAGGTCAGCCTCAGCAACACTAAGAACGGATCTGATCTGATACTAAGCATCTGTGCCTGTGAAAATAAAGTGGCCATTGCTTCTCAGAGTTGCATGACCAATATAGGCAAGTGGTTCCCAACCTGTGGCCAGGGGACCCCATTGGGGGGGGCCGCAAAGCCTCCTCAGGGGGGCCACAGCTGCTTGGAAAATTAAATAACATTAACAGATTAATAAAGTATATATAAATAAAGTGGCTAAATATACAACTGAACATTTTTAAAAAGTTCTGTAAATGTCAATGAATTTGAAATTGAAGGCTAAAAATTACATTGGTATCTTCATTTTAATTCATGGGAACAGTGCAGGTGCATCAAACACACATAGTATGGACAACGTGTGGCTTCAATTGAATTTAGAAAAGCTCCAACCTTCCTTTATATTTGTTTTAAAATAAAATAAAATAAAATGTGCTATCATTTGTGTAGGTGTTTGCTGAATGTTTCCTTATGTATTTTTTGTGTATTGTTTTGCATTTCAAATCATCAAGGTACCCGGCTTCCAGTGATGACTCGGTCTGAGGGCCCCTGATTCCACTGATGATTCAGTGGGGGCCCCAGGATTCCAGTAATGATAAAGTGGGAGGTCCACGGAAGTCAAAAGGTTGGGACCGACTGATATAGGCATTTTCACCTCTAAGCTTCTCTCTGCAGGCATCTGCTCTCAGCAGCATCACCCGCCTCAGCACTGAAAGAGACCAACGGTCACAGAAAACAACAGGCGTTGCTCTTTTGTGGTAGCACATCATTGCACTGCTGTGGTGTCAGTGTCAAAGGTGTGTGGACATTGTCAATGGCATGCGCCTTAAACACAGATCACACTGTGGTACATCACTGCACGTTAGCTCCTGTAAACCTGAATGTAATCAATGCATCTTTTGTAAAAGTAGACAAACACACTAGGTGCAAGTGCCAAAGTTTTCCTGAGGTGGAGTCCAATGCCAAACGTGTGATACACTAACACTGCTTAGCCTTGATTCTACCTTACGCCTCTTTCTTCAACTACTCAACACTCCCGGACTCCTTATCTCACTCTTGCTCATTCTTTTTCTTGCATGCGTTCTTTCTTGGTCATCCTTTTCCTATATTTCACTTCGTCCCACTTTCCTCCTTATCTGCTTTTCTCTTTCTTGCTCTGGGCCAAAGCCTGATGATGAAAAATAAGTACTATTCTTCAAAGATGACTCTCAGTGCCCACCACCGACAGAAACCAGCAGAAATTAAGCTCTGAATGCAGCTGGAGAATGTGAGCAGCCGTCTTTATAGATTAACAGCCGTGCACCGACACTAGTTAAGAAGAGAGACTAAGCAACATGAAAACCTAAATTCCAAATCTGGAAATAATATCATAGAAAAAAACATGCCCCAAGAATGTCCGAAGAGCCGGGTCCAAGACAGATTTTGAGGACATCAACATAACGTTACATACAACTAACCTAGATTGAAATGGCTGACATAGGTCATATGTTAACCTGAAAATCTGGAATGGGTCCAGTTCTCCTACATCTAGATTGGACACTCCTGCTGTAGAGCGGGAAAAGTGGTAATTCTCAATATTGGCTTCAGGTTTAGAATTTTACAGAAAAAAATATAATCATAAGATTACTACACGTGTTTCTGCATGTATTTGCAATTTAGTTTTCACGAGCTTTCTATCAGAAACTATTCAAGGGAGTATTGTAAAAATTCACAGTAATGTAAAATGGGTGGTAATATCAACGTCGCCTATTTTGCCACTAAGGGGGTTATTACAACTTTGGAGGAGGTGTTAATCCGGCCCAAAAGTGACGGTAAAGTGACGGATATACCACCAGCCGTATTACGAGTCCATTATATCCTATGGAACTCGTAATACGGCTGGTGGTATATCCGTCACATTTGGGACGGATTAACACCTCCTCCAAAGTTGTAATAACCCCCTAAGTGAGTAAATGTGATTTAAACTACTTACCTCTGTCATTGACTACAGGGCTTTTCCGGACTGTAGCTGTTTTGGTGAAAACGGAATCACCATATGAATAGAGAACAATTATATGCAATGTCACTTGTTGATTCTTTTTCAAAAATGTATAGAGACTTTACAGGGCTTCTGATGAAATGCAGTACACTGAAGACACCGATAGTGAAGTTGTGTACAAGGAAGACAATAGATTAGATTCTTTGGGATATACATTTTTGATATTTTTATTGGGGCTTCTTTAAATTCCTGCATTTCACCGTGCAGTAGCCTCAGTGAAGCATAACAGTCGTTAAGGGGTGTAGAAACCAGTCAACCAGCTAGTGGAAAGGTAAAACCAGCTAGTAAGAGCCTTACCCATGTAGGTTCTGAAATCAGTCCAAATCTTGGAGAATCCAACAAAGTCCGGAAGTAGCCTGATAGAATAAAGGAGATGGTCAGTCGTAGGTATCTGATCACTATGGCAGCTGAAGTCGGATGGCCTATCTTCGGAAATAATATCATTATTATGTGGGGTGGTCTACCAGTTTTCCACATTAAAGAGGTGATTTTTTGAGATCTCAAGAATTTGCCCTAATTGTTTTTGAGCCTGAGCTGTACTGGCAAAGTTGAGCCCTGCAGATGGAGAGAACGTCCTCTGAATCAAATGCACCTTGTCGGACAGATTCTGAGATGATTGGTAGGTAAGGTACAAACCATTTAGAAAGGCAGACTCAACATCACAAATTCTTGTGGTATTTGTGATTTACAAGTACCACAAGAATTTGTGAGGTTTTGTGAATTGAACATCTACTGTAAAAAGTAATTTGATGGGTCCCTAAAATTATGATAGCCACAGTACTGCAGGTGGAGTTTTATCAATCTGAAGCCATGAACATTAACTTAGGCACATCTACCTGCACAGAGCAGTGCTGGATTAAACCCTGTGGAGGCCCCTAGGCAGACAACATTTCGGGGCCCCCTTGCAAATTATCTCCTAATACGTTTTAATTTTACCAACTAACAATTGGCAGGAACTTCTGACAAACTAACTCACAGGAAGCTTTGTTTCTGGAGGTGAGAGTCAGTACATTTTTGGAGTACCGCAAACAATGTCCTAATGTGTAAGACAGAGAGGGAACGATTTCCAACCCAATTACAAATCTAATTGTTTAACAATAAATTTTAATTCAAGGTTACTCATTTTTGCCATTAAAATTATATAATATTATAAAAGACAAAATAATTTATTTACAAATTCTTTGTGATTAATATTATTAGGTTATTTTCACTATTTTGACACTTCTTGATAATTTACTTTAACACTAGAGGAACTACTATTCAATATGTACAAAATCAACAGTTGTTGCATTACAACCTGCACAAATTTCCTGCTTTAAAACTGACCCAAAATGGCAGTTGTTTTTGGTACTCTGTAAAATGTAGTGACTACTGGAGGTTACTCTTGTGCGCACTCTAGTGGGATAACAACATTGAGTAAGTAATTAGCACGTCGGCCACTAGATGGAGATGTCTGACTATCACTACTGTACAACACACGTATGTAGTTTGCACCCAATTCTTTTTTACAAACCGACAGAGACAAACTGTTATGTCCATCTGATGTCTATGGTTTATGTACTTTTAGTTGTTAATGGGTACATTACATTAGTACAGTATTTTCTCTCTGGAGTCTTTAATGTAAAGTTTTCATTTCTTTGAGTTGATTAATTTTTTTCTATCTTTTGGAAACAATTTAAGAAAGCTTGATTGATCAAATCAAATATTATTTTGATCCGTTATCGCATGGTCCCTAAAAGGAGAGGGGCAAATAGGCTGGTGCCTACTTTGCCTATTTGGTAATCCAGAACCGGCACGGAGACATAAAACACATTTTGGAGACCACATTTGGCACAAGCAAATGCATTTACAAAAAATGCCTTTGCAGCTTTTGTTCTCTTTACTACATGTTGCTTTGTTTAGACAATTTCCAAGAATATCAGCAAACAACCCAACAACAATAATCAACAGCACTGTTTTGTTTCAATGAGACGTAGATTGAAAGATAAATTAAATAATCAGTCTCACTGCTGTTTGTAGGGATAAGAAAGAAGTGGGAGCTAGCTCTGACCACGCAAACCTGGTATCTTCTTACTTCATTTAGTGCACGACTACCCTTATTTTCACAGTGGTGTAACAATAGCCCCTGCAGCCCCCGCAATGCGAGGAGGCCCCGAGCTCCAGGGGGCCCGCTCAGAAGCTCACAGTCACACACCGTAAACTGGCTGCCACTGGCCTTGGAGTTCTTGACTGAGTGTGTGGGGCAGGGCCCCCCTCCATTTACTTTGCGGGGGGCCCTCACATTTCGTTACTCCACCGTATCTTCATTGGTGTTTAGCCCATATTATTATAACCAAATGAATTTCTCAAAATCACTAACTGTCAGGGTGAGGAAAATGACATCATACACGCCCTAAACTCTGGTTACATTCCAGGTTTGAAGCATTGTCCCACCCTTAGATAATCAATGGCCTATTGAGTACAGGTGAGGGGTTCGAGGGAGGGGATGTAGAAGAATCCACAGAATGTAAATAGCCATAAAGTCCTGTTTAGTTTTTTGTTCCTGCATCTGGCTCTATGACCACTTGTGGAGAAAAAGTAGTGCTAGAGAGATGCAGGTCCCTCCCATGGAAACAGACAAGTAACATCCATGAACAGAGATGCATTGTAAATAGAAAGAAGTTGTTTAGGCTGAAATGTACAGATTCGGTAACTGATAATCCACTGTATGCAAAACGGATGCGAGTCATCACATTTTAATAAGCTTTTAAAAGTGGGAAGATTGAGAACAAAGAATAGTGGGGAGAGGGGCAAAGATCTAAAGAGGGCCCAAGATTGAGAAGCTCCTTATACCGAGCCTACGGCATGTATAGCAAGGACACCGGGACTGTTCAGACTAAAACACCTGCATGGCATTAGCAGGCAAGTTTAAAGATAAAAAAGCAGCACTGAAACCTTAGAGAACAAACAAATAGGCACGGGCATAGCCGGGCCAAGGGAGGTAAGTAGCACAGAGACAACACAACTTCCGTGTATTTTGCTTGCCTCCGTTTATAAGTGTTAGTTAGCACAATAAATCTTAATCTGCATGCCTTGCCAATGCTCACTGTCAAAAGGTGCATCCCCCAGGGACTTAACCCTCCCTATGCCATGTATTACACAAGCGGGCTTTGCGCCTGGCTGTTTGGCACAGCTGCACCACAGGCAGGGTAGCTAAAAAACACATACCAGCCATTAGTTTACATTTTGTTAATCTGGTATACCCAAAAGCTGGCAAGTGAAACACATTTTTGTAAAAACGTCAGGACTCTTTTGTAATAGTTCAGTTATCACTCTCTTCGTTCTAAGAGCTATTATGGAACAATTAAGACAGTCCTCAAATACTTTTAAACTGATGTCATCAAGTTATTTTCTGTTCTAGGTATATGTTTAAGGAGGAAATAAATACTTGATTTCATTGTTTTTCAGAATAGTTTTACCAGCCTGAATTTGAAAAGGACAGGCCAATAATGTCCAGGTGGCAAGTCTAAGGTGCTTGAGGCACTGAACCCAGAGCTCTCTAGTTTTCCAGGTACAAGCATAAGTAGCTTCTTGTGTTGCATAAAGGAAGTTTTCCACACAAGTAAGAAGAATAACATATATTTATTTGGTAGGTGCCCTGCAACCAAAGCGTGACTTCCTAGGAACGCTAGCTCTGAGACTGGAACTTAGAATGCATTGGCACTCTAAGCTCTGATTGCAAATCATAATATATCTTATTAGGTCCAGAATTTTCCTTTACATCTTAGGACTTGCAGCCCTCATTTTATATTGCTATGAGAGAACTAAAAAAGCCCAGAATGTAAGGAAAAAACTGGACTCTATGACATATTCAAGTATGAGTAAATATGCAAGAAGCTTTGGCTTGGTTTGCTTTCACAAGTTTTAGCAGGCCATAACCACATAACATGGAGCAAAAAGCCTAGCTGTCACTCAAGACTCAGGTTAAAATGACATTACAAGAACAAATGTGTATTACAATGACCTGGATTTCATTTCTGATGCTAAAAGTATTTTATTGTAGCACAAGAAGAATGGAAACTGGAACCAGCTGCTTCATGTGTTTTTCCTATGTTGTTAAAATGTCCTTACCCTCATTACCACCTGACCTCATATCATGGTATGACATTGTCAAGCAGTTCCTGCTTCTTAACTAAATCTTGTGTCCTAGAAAACGTGGTCTTGTTTTCACGTAATAAATATAGTCTTACAGTCTGTAGCACACAAAGTACTCTGGGTTACAAAGTCACACATAACACTAACACTTTACAGCTGCACCGTATCAACATTTCACACTATATGCGCCATACACACAGATTGTTGTGTTAGATGCAGTAAGCTCATATGTACATCAGCACCTACATACATCTTTGCAATGGTCACAGCCAAGAAAGGTTATATACAAAACTCTGTGTCCTGACCAATAATCATCTAGAGGTACATATAAGCCACTTCTTGAGACATTTCTCCAATTTCAGAAATGAACTCTACACCTGACATCTTTTTGTTGTTGCAATCTGCCCTCAGCAATATTTGGCAGTACCCTTTTGGCTGCAGACCATATCTCTGATCTAACCGTCTATTTCAGGACAATCTGCCTTTTCATTAATAGGTATTCTAGACTTGCAGACTATCTAATTTACCACAAAAGCGAGAGGCCTCATGTGCTAAATCATCTTTATTGGGTTCAGGACCATGCTGCTGACATGTATGTCATTTACTTTATTCAGTATCCATTTCCAAATGTTTTGTATCTGTCAACAAATCCACATTTTGTATTAACATAGAGCTATTGGAGTGCTTTACATGAGCACCAGTTACATTACACAAGGACAAATTCATTTGTTTGCTTTAGGCATGGGGAGAATTACGCGTTTGCCCAGAATCATAGGAAGTTGAGCCAATGCCAACACTCGAATCTGGTTCCCCAGGTCCTAGGTCAGCAGCTCTGGCCATAATGCCACATCCTGTGTCATTACCTTCCCAAGAACTCTGACATCTGGCATCATATACATGATCACATTTATGGGGGAGGTGTGACTAGAAAATGTATTTTATTATTTTGGAACCAGCATACAAATAAATATGGCTAAGTCACTGGCTTCTATCATAGAGAGGACTGATTGGTTTAGAAGTTATGTGCAGATGTTTTAGTTACTTCAAAAGCCAGATAAACAACTGTCTCTGAATATCACTTTAAAAGTAGGACTGAAGGAGCTCCAGCTGAATATAAACCATATCAGTGTAAGTATACTTTCAACAAATGTATTGTAATTAACTTAAGGGGTTTCTCAACATCCTTGTTTGTCTTCTGCTGTTTACCATAAGGGAGACCACAATTTTCAGGTCTTGAAACAATTAACCTACTTAGGAGACTCATGTTAGCAATAATTTAAAAATGTAGACATAAGAATTACTAAAGAGAGGATGGGATTTGGGTCAGCCCCTTCAGTCATTGCCTTTCATGTTTTTTAATGGTCCACTATATGCATGGGATGTCCATCAAAGCCCTAGCATTGCATGGAGTGTTACCTTGTCTCGTTTGTGTTTTAATAGTGATGGTTCAAGTAATGATTTTGTTAGATGGCAGAAGCAACATGACATGTAGCTTGTAACTCAAGGATTGTTCTTTCATGTATTTTTTAATATGATGATATTTTAATTTCTGGTTTACAGCTTCTTTGTTTAGAAAGCACATCCTGTTTGTCTTTAAGTAGGCTGAGGCTAATCACCATTGCAAGTTAATTGGCTTTGTCTTGCTGCCTTGATTACATTCTTGCAGGATTTACAGATTTTGGAAAAGACCCTCTCAACAGAGTCATCCCCAAGTGTTTTGCCTTCCTCTACCTACTTTTTTGCTGGATTTATGCTTGTTGGATTTAGGACTATGTGTACTTTGCCACTGCTAACCAGTTCGAAAATGCTTGTGCCCAATTCCCTAAACATGGCTTGACTGGCATATACCTTACTGTTATATTTAATTTCCCTTGTACAGTGGTATACCATATATCCATGGCCTGTAATTTAAATGCTACTACTAAGGCTGCAGCACTTATTATGCCACTAACTTAAGTAGCACCTTAAAACATGACTCAGGCCTGCCATTGCAAACTGGATGCAGTGTCCCACTGCCATGTCCACTTGGCATTTAATACCCCATGCCAAGCCTTAAACTACCCTTTAATTACATATGTCACCCCTAAGGTAGGCCCTATGTAGCCCACAGGGCAGGGTGCTTTGTAATTAAAATACAGGGCATGTACTTTTAAGTTTTACATGTCCTAGTAGTGAAAAACTCCCAAAATCTTTTTTCATTGCTGTGAGGCCTACCCCTCCAATAGGATAACATTAGGGATTCCTTATTACATTTAATAAGCTGTTAATTCCTAAAGGAGAGAAGGTAGATATAGCATGTTAGGTATCTATGAACTTGTAAAGTTAAACCCTCTTTAACGATAAAGTTGAATTTATCATTACAAGTTAGAAAATGCTACTTTTAGAAAGCTGGCATTTTCCGGCCCTTATCGTGTTGTACCTGCAGCCTGTTTTGGGTCACATAACTGGTGTAACTGACAGGTGAGACATTGTGTATTCACCCCAGACAGTCGCACAATGGGGGTATTAGCAGAGCCTTAATGGTCTTTCCACTGCCAGGATTGAGCGGATGCAGAACTGCCCTGTTTGATCAATGTAGCCATCTAGGAGCCAGTGCAGAGGAGGCAGGGAACTCCTATAACTTCCAAGGACCTTCCTGCAAACTTCTTCCACCTTCTAAGAGCATGGCACCAGGGTTTAAAAAAATAGGGCTCTCAGACCCAGTCTTCAGTTCACTACTGGACCTGCTGAAGTACTGGCAGAGGACTGCCTGCTGACGTGACTTGCTGTTCACTCTGCCAGACTGCTGCTGTACCTGAAAGGACTGTCTTGTTGCCTGGAGACTGCCTTAATTCCTCAGAAGCCAGTCCTGCTGTTGAGCCCTTCTTCTTCACCTGCAGCCAGGACTTCCAGGGCTAGTTTGCAGGCCTCCTGTTCACACTCACAGGGATATAGCAGGCTCCCACCATCTTGAACCTGCACCTGGACCCAGCCTGAGTGATCCATAAAACTCCAAGAGGTCTTCATCTACTCCTGGACCTTTGGTTGTGGTGGTAAAGAAGTCCAGATGGCCATTTTTCAAAAATAAGGACTTAGACAGAATTTTGCCAAAAAGTGTTTGAGAACCAGGAGGAGACCGGGATCAACCTGTTCACCTATCCACCCGAGGTGCATCTGCGGTTGGATTGACTTTGCGGCTTCTCCCGCTAGGTTCTGCTCCACAGCAGAAAATCATTTTCAGTGATCGTGCATGGCAGGGGTATCAGACCTCGTAGAACTGGCTTCGGCTACAGCCTTCTGCTTTGGCCCACTGGAGATTTTTTACTTTATCATGACGGCTAAGTCCATAGGTAAAACTGTTCACAACGGTTTTGCACCATGGCTATCCGATGACGACGCTCCCTTCTCTGACATTCCTGCAGCCTTGCTCTAGAGCAACCAGCTTTACACATTGCTGCTAAGTTTAGCCAGACTGCTTTTTGTGCCAAGCTAGCCAGGGTTAAGCAGAGGTTAATTCAGTGACTTTTTGTGGTTCACCCTGCAAAGGATTGTGGCTGTTGCTTGACCAGGGCTCACACCCCAGTCAACCAACAACCCAATTTCTCACACAGAAGTTTAGTTTACCAAGTAGTGCACACAGATTAGTCTTCTTACACCTCCACCAAAAATACTGGCTCGTAGTCAAGATTATGTGCTATGCAACATATTCTGTCCATGCCTTTCACTACTTATGATGCAAACTTCAATTTCGGTCTCCTTTCTCTAACATTTCCCTTTAACGGTATAGCTTGAACCTACCAATAAAGTCTTCCAAACAAAAGACTGTATTCTCAGTTTCCATACTCTTGTAACCCAAGGGGTTGCTTCATTATAGTATTTTATTTGTGGGTCAGCTGGGAGCACTGCAAACAATTTTCTCCAGCTTTCACCAAACACTTGCCCTAACAGGAAAAAAAAAACTTTTTGCTTTGCCACTACATGTTTAAGAAAAGTGAGCACTAATGGCCTTGCCAAAGCTTGCTTCCTTTCTTCTCCATTTTTGTCTGCAGCACGGCAACCTCCTGTTTCCTGGTATGACCCTGTGTGCCTGAGCTGATGATTAGTTCTCTGGCCGAATAAACCACGGTATGGTTTCTGATGACTTGCAGGCCATGCAGCTGGCTTTCAATGTGATGTGGGGACAGAGGGAAGTCAGTGTCATTTCTTTGGTATTGAAATTATACTTTTCGTCAGTGTTGAGGTGACTTTTTGGAGCATAAATTACTTTTAATAGGAAAAGCAGATTTAGGTACAAATTTCTAGTGTTACTATAGGAGCAGAAATGTACATAGAGACTTTGCTTTGCCATTCGTGGATTGCAATTGAATTTTAGGCAGGTAGTTGAATGCCCTACTAGCCAACAGCAAAATATCTGTAGCATAACTTCAACAGAAGTACAGACACACTTTTAGGAACACAAATCTGACACCACTAGAGTTCACAGACACTTTGCCCCACAGTCTATGCACTGCAATGGAATAAATTTTTATTCAGGAAGACTAAGAAACATAATAACCAATAGATAACATTGAAAACCAAGATGGTCCTCTGGCCTGATCTAAAATGTGCCATTTTATTAAAGCAAAGGCTGATAGGTAAAACTCCTCTCTGTGTATGTTTCTAGTTTTGATGACATGAGGTTGGTGTTGATGACATTAGGTCTGTGGACAGCTAACACTGGATATAGCAGAATGTAACAATTACAATTTTTAGGTCTGTGTGCCCACTTTAAAAACCTGCCCAATTTAATTTATAGACGAGGCATCAAATTGAAGATGGGATGAAATTTGGAGGCTGTCAAAGGGGTACACTATATGATGTGAAAATGTGAAGATTAGAAGTGTGCACATTCCCCCCAACTCACAAAATATGCAAATATGTGAAACAAGAATTGTGTGTAGTAAAAAAACACACAAAACTTAAAACGATCAAATTACCAATCTAAAAGAATGGGGACAAGAAAAACCTGTTTGAAATTAACGTGAAATGTTTCTTCAAATACGCATTAGCAGTTCAGCATTACTGGGTGGTGATGACTACTGGCTTTAGTACAAGGTGGATTTAGGAAGGGTATATCTACAGCACGTTTATTTTTGACCTGCAATACATGACCAAGAAATCAACCACCTTAAACAAATGCCGAGACACCTCTTTTCTGCAGAGTGTAGCAAATCATTTAATACAGTAGACCAAACACTCTTCTGGGCCCGGGTCATGGAACTTCAAATGCACTCCAACTGATCCTCAACATCCCTCGCACCTGCCACATCACCCCCCACCTAAGAGACCTGCACTGGCTCCCCATCAACAAGAGGATCACCTTCAAGCTCCTCACCCACGCACACAAGGAACTCCACAACACCGGACCAACATACCTGAACAACAGACTCTGCTTCTACACCCCCACCCGGCAGCTCCGCTCCGCCAACCTCGCCCTCGCCTCCATCCCCTGCATCTGGCGCAAATCTTCCGGCGGCAGATCATTCTCGTACCACGCCACCAAGACCTGGAACACTCTCCCGTCGGATCTACGACAGACCCAGGACCTTCTTTCCTTCAGAAAACTCCTCAAGACTTGGCTCTTCGAGCAGTAGCAACACCCTTCCCCCTCCCCCCCCAGCGCCTTGAAACCCTCACGGGTATGTAGCACGCTTTCCATCAGCCTCTCCGGAGACGATACCAAGGGAGAAAAATACCATTTTTTTTTATAAGTGAATGATTCAATTCTACGTGAACTCCCACGGCTTCCATACACTCACTTGTGGTGACCAAAGAATATTCAAGACAGAAACACTGAGGACGAATTAAGGTAAAAGTAAAATAATGGCAACTGAAAATGCATGAAACAGGAAGAGGGATTCTAGCTCAGGATTAACAACCGCTTAAAAACCAGAAGATGATGCCAATATTTAACTATTATTGTATACATCTGCAGGCAATAACCGCTCATAATTACTTGCCCTTGCATTTTAGTACACATACTTAAAGGGTGGTTATAATTGTATTGCCCCGCAGGTGATGGCAGTAAGCCTACTATTATTCCCTTTATTATAAGTGCAAGAGGAGCTTGATCTTCCCCTCACTTTGGGGCACAGGAAACCATCCACTGACCCTCATGGAATCCTCCTCCTTTCTTCGAAGGAGCTCAAGTTTCAAACATGCATGTCCAAGTTCCACCACTTACTTGCTGAAAGAGAATGTAAGCCCCAATGCCTCTGAGTAGCATAAAAAAGAATAACCAATAATATGAAACTGGTTTACGTTTCATACCTTTCTGTGGAGCCCTGCGAGCCCATACATTTGGGTCTGAAAGGTCAGCTCCTGTGGAGAGCGCAGGATAAACAGAATTGCACCAACAAAAAAAATCACTAAGATCCAGGAGAGAAGCTGCTCCCTCCTTTACACCCCTGACTGCTTGCCCTTAAGTAGGGGGCGAGAACGTAACAGGAGCTGGCAGCCGGAGAACGCTCTATGCAGAGCGCATAATGTTAGGCATATTCCACAGAGAAGGAATTCCGATTGGCTTTGCAGCTCCCAATGTTCCATCAATGATGCTAACGGGGCTTAACCACAAGTCATGAACCCTCCTCAATGAAACTCGTAGCATGATCTCTCGGAAAAGCTGGAAATACCACCAAGGTCATCCAAAGTCTTGCAAGGAACCAGGGCTACAACTCATGGAAATTTCTAAACAAAGTCCTCAGTGCATAGACCAAGAGATTGTTTCATATGGAGCCTAGTTGGAAAAGGCTGAAGAATGGAATGATGGAACTGATAGGATGATGTGGAAGTGAATATCAAACATGGTAGAAGGGAAGCCAACTGTCACACGTGAAGCGTATCTGGCCTCTAGGAGTGGAGTGGTACTGTGAGCCTCTCAAGTGTTTGTTTTCGGTGTCCGGGTACGTAAATTCTGGACCAGAGGCAAAACAACAAATGTGATGCTTCAAACACGTTTTAAATAAACAAAATCATATACCCTTTTATCCATATTAAGCTGTGAGGTTTGTTACATCATGCTGTGAATTTCTTCAGTTTCACATGAATTATATCAAAAGACGTCGCACCATCACAATAAACGGTTGTCTTCATATGCTCACAATTAACTAATCACAAAATAAAGTTAAATGTAAAAGAATTAAATAACTGAATTCAGTTTTAGCTCTTTTAACCAGCAAATGATAAATATTTATTTTAAAAAGCCTAGGAATAACACAAATAAATTAAGGGTGTAAATTTGCTTGTTTGAAAAGCTAAAAAAAAATGCAGAATTGTGGCTAGAAGCATCTCTGTTGCTTTATTATGTTGGAGGTGTAACAGGGCATGTCCTTGGGGGTTCTGCTAATAGAGAGCCATGATTACAAAGCATTAGAACAACCTATGGAATGCGGTGATCCTACTAGCTACTCCAAACATTTGCAATGTAGGCATTACTGTGTACAAGCATCCTTAAGGTAGCATATGTTAATCGCCTTGCTGGCTCATTGCCTTTTTTCTTGGTATTCAACCTTACATTCAGCTCCGTGTGGCTACTGGTAAGGGGTGGGCAATAACAGCTGGTAATTTCTCAGAGAGAGTAAGAATAATTACATATGGGCTTATCTGCAAACATTACATTGTGAACACGCAACACAATGCGGCCTAAGTGAAAGTTAAGATAGAATGAAATTTTAAGAACTATATTATTTTATTGAGCCAGCCTACTTCTAACCTAGAAAATGTGGATTTAACTTTTGCGTCTAAAATCATTTAATGTAATTTTCACTGCACATACCAATACATCAGAAAATGGTTAGCTACTACTGCTGGGTGCAGTCTGCAAGTGGAACAACCTTTTACACCGAATTGAATAAAAGCATAAGAACGTCATTTAAAAATGCTTACATCATTTAGTAATGTCTTTGCTTTAGTACTCTGTTTTTTTAAAGTGTAATTTAAGTACCAGATATTATGATATAGAATACTGTATGTTTTATTCCATGGTTTCCTGTGTTTTTGTTTACTATTTTCTAAACACCAATGCAAATGACAATAACCAAATCACCATGTTTAAGCATCCACTGTAATACCTTAGTCTTCGTGTGTGTGTCAATGACTGGATGGTGATTGCTACAAGTTTCGCCATTGGTTAAGCTGAAGGCATCAATCAAGCGTATCAGAAAGGGCAGATTCATGCCGAACACCCAATGAACTTCCTAGCAAGTACTACGGGCAGTCCTTTCCCTTTCCATAATCGGACTCGAACTGCTGGGCAGAGGCCATCGGGGAAAACACCACTTCTAGTCTTAGAGTAAAATCGTAGAACCAGTCGTAAATTCGCTCAAGCGAAATTCCAAGCAACAGCGTGAAGCAGTCTGTTTCGCCTACTATGGGAATAACAAGAAACTGCACAGGCAAATATTTATCAGCCAAGAAAGGATCAAAGTAAAAAAATCCCAGCGCCAGGCGGCCCTTTGTGTTATCTGTAGCACAGCAAATGTAATGGCGTTTAGTGATGGAAGGCAGACATATCTTGTTTAAAGAGCCGTTTAACATTCAGATGAGGAACTATTAAACATGATGTTTAATACTCCCCAGAGCAGCAACACTCAACATTGCACACTAATATGTGCTCTTTGATGACAGATCAAGCAATTTATCAGTGACGTTTGCATTTCTGCTTGTGCGCTGGTACCCGGGGGCACTGCATTCAAATACCCATGTCTGAATAATGCGTTTTGGTTTTCTCGTAGGCTGCAGCTATTTCTGAAAGAAAGAAACGCTATTTCCAAGCTTTTGGACCAACACAAAACAATATGAAATGGATTGTTCTTCTATTTTTTATAATATTTGTAAGTCCTGGAGTCAACACACCCACCCCATGCTACCTTGAATTAATTGTGAAATACCACCTGGGAGTTATGCTGACTACTTAATGGATTTTCTTTTGGGGAGCATGGGGACCTCTTGTTACAGCCTTGATGTTGTGTGAAAAAAGTAAGAAAATAGAGATATCAGGCATGCCAATTGAAATGCAGTATTGGGCCTTTACTTAATAAAAAACTTGGCTCCGTCACATAGCTGTTACAAGTTTGTACACACATAAAACAGCCTAGGTCAGCTTCAAATATCAAAAATATGGTTGTATGTTTTTCTGGATCCAAAAGGAATCATCATTAAGCACAGCTGGAACATATGCCTTTTGTTAACCACAGCATAGGAAATAAGGGACAGTCTGTGACACAGGGCATGTAATACCACTATAGTTCTCCAGCAAATAAGCAGGAATGATACAGGAACTGGAACAGTACGCCTTTCAAGAATATGCCAAGAACTGGTGCCTCATGTTCTGACCGGTCAGATAGGATCAAAATTCCTAGGTCTCGTGTGAAACAAAAAAGCTGAGGGATAGGGGAAAGTAGGGAATCATTAGCGTGAGGGAGTAGAGATTTTGTACCATCCTGTGCTTCTTCTGTGGCCATGCACGGAATTGTATTCACCGTTAATTAGTATCAAAAGAGCATCCCTGGCAGAAACCTTCCAGTCAGAAACCACAATTGAGTGTAACATGGGTGTTGGACCTGGCCCTTTCAGCAGGGTCACCCCATTTTTTTCTTTCCTTCGCTTCCTTTTTTTGTGTTGGCTTTGAGGACTCTGACCACTTTTCCCTGTTAATCAGTGAGAAAGTACTTGTGGCCTACTACAGATTAGCACATTTAATTTGCTTGTAAGTCCCTAGTATACGGTACTACATGTACCCAGGATCTGTAAATGAAATGCTACTAGTGGGCTACAGCACACATTGAGCCACCAACCAATTTGGCCTTTAAACATGTCTGAGGCCTACCACTAAAGCCTTTAGTGCAGTTTTAAACTGACACTTAACCCAGGCAAAATAAAACCTTTGCTAGGCCTAAACCTTCCTTTGTAATACTTATGTCACCCCTAAGGTAGGCTCAAAAGGCTCATACGGTAGGGAGCCTAGTATTTAAAAAGTATGAGATCTAGTTTAAAGTTTTACAAGTCTTGACAGAGACAAACTCCTAACATCATTTTTCACTGTTACTTTTCCCATAGGTAACACTAGGATAACTTATTACACTGTAATAAGAACGAGTGATAAATTCAGTTTAGGATTAATTAGAGAAATTCGGTACACATTCAAGTTAATTGTAGTTTTAAATCCTCCTTAATGGATTTTAAGTTACTATTCTGAAAATCCTACTTTTAGAAAGTTGACATTTTTGCCTAAACCAAATGTGCCTTTCTGCTAGTGTCTTAGGTCACATAGCTCTGAAGGACCCTCCTGTGGTGTTTTATGTTTTCCTTCCAGACATGTTGATCCAGGACCTTGTTGTGGGGAGAGAGGCTTTCTAACTGAGCAAAACCAGTTTTGGTGATAGGTCACAGAAGGCTCCTACACAAAATGTGGCACCAGGTATAAAAGTGGCACCATCGAAACCCCCCAGGAGAACACTCCTGGACCTGTGGAAGATTCAGGAGAAGAACTGCCCTGTTGTCTGAAGGAGAGAGATTGCCCTGCTATCTGAGGGAGAGAGACTGCCCTGCTGACTGAAGAGGTTGTAGGCCTGCTTGCTTTCAAGCCAAGCTACCCAGATTGACTCCAATGGTACCTATTGTGTGAGCTACAGGGTCACAACAATTTTCCAGAGGCCTCTCAGCAACTGCCCGGGTGATCAGCATCAAACGAACCTGCCTGAGCCCTGCTGCTGGAGTGAGTCTTGACCATCAAGAGGTGCCTCCCAGGTCCTGGCCCTTGGCTGGCATCCAAGTGCACTCCTCCTGGTGAAAAGGGGAAGATGCAGAAGATTTGGGCTCCTCGCAACCAGGGAGTGACCTCTTCTGGAGAGAACTGACTGCCTGGGATGACCACCAATGTAAAGCTTCAGCAGAATCTTTCTTCACGTCGATAGCGACGGTTCACAATTACCGGCAATGCAAACCCTGCACTTTGCGCCCACAGCAACAGTCGCCCACAATCACAAACACAGACTCTTTATGATGCAGGAACAACCCTCTGCAGCCTGCTCTTCACACCAACATCCTCCTCCTCACAGCACCTCACCAATGTGAACGGAACAATTCGTGCCAGACTTGAAAAGGTAAATCTTCAGCAAGGTGAACCTGGTATTTGACCCCTGCTCCTTCGCAGTCAGAACTTGTGTTCTCCCCCCTCCCTGCAGTCCAGCATGACCAGATGACTGTGTGTGTCACTCTGCACTTTTAAGAGCTTTTTCATCGAAAATCTTAAATTAAAAAACATACATCACCAGTTTTACTGATTTGATTTTTGTTAATTTGGTGTTAATGTATTTATTACATTTTACCCTGATTTTCTAAATTGGTTCAGGATTTTTCTTGTGTTGTGTTTCACTTTACTATTGTTTGAAATGCTGCATAGATACTTTACACATTGGCCCAAAGTTTAGCCCGACTGCTTTGTGATAAGCTACAAAAGGTTCAGCACAGGTTAATTTGGTGACTTTAATGATTATTACTCGAAGTGGATTGCCACCCTCCTCAAATAATAATCTAGTTTCTTACACTATGGAGAAGGGTGTCACCACCATCCAGAAGTGAGAGTATGATTGCTTCAAAGCAGATTGGAAGTCACTTTCTGGAGGAAACTGTTTTACTTTCTTTAGAAAAGGGAGTTGATAGCAAGCTAACTTTGCATTTTTGGCAGTGTGTTCCATGTGGATGAGGCTGGTGTCCTGGGTGAATGCACGTAACTTGGCATTCAGTGAACATTTGAGTTTACAGCTGTCAGTGTCCATGTTAATGAGACAGATTTGTATTGATTCTTGCGTTTTATTTTTTGCAAATAATAGGAATACTGTTTGGGTGGGATAAGCTTCAGGTAGGCACTGGACATCCAAGTCTGGATGATGTGCAGGCAGTGTTTGAGGTGTTGGATGCCTAAAGCAGAGGTGACTTTCAAGCACTTGTGTATCATTTGCATACTGAAGGATCTTGATGCTGCCACTTGTGAATAAAGCACCAAGCAGCTCCACGCAGAGGTTGTGGATGACAGGGGACAGTGTGGACCCCAAGGGGAGTGCATAGGTGATAGGGATATTTTGGGACTTGGAGGTGCAGGGGTTTTCTCATTTCTGTTGCAAAGAAAAGGGTATACTCATTTCAACAGCAAAGAAAAGGAAAAGTATGTGACGTGTGAAGCAATGAAATGTACCACTGCCTTCTTCCCCTTTCAAATCAATCAAATCAGTCACTATGGTAAATACTATTACATGTTTGAAGGCATATCACTTTCTACTGGAAGCACCACCACAGTATACCGTATAATTAACAGATTAGTTAGGAGGGATGAGAATGATCAATGTGGAGTCTAGGCAGCCACACCAATGAGTACATTTTATAGGGTGAATCAACCATAAGGTGCCACAAACAGGAGGACGTCAATTACCTTTACAAACAAGAAATACATCCCCATTGATAGTGAAAGGGACAACAAACTTCCACATTCTCCAAAATGACTAACCCTTAGTTTGGGCACTGCAGTACTAAACTCCAATCAAACCGGAAATGGTGGCTTCTAAGATTCATGGATGCACTGCAGGATTCATTGTTTGACCTCATGGCCACAGGCTAAAATCCTGTTGGATTGCCTTAGCCTGTCATGCTGTCACAGTAGATCGCGAGTCCCATTGATATAAAAATGAACAGATTATTCGATTATGTCATCTCGTTTTCAACAGTTACAGTTACAAACGTGGTGACAATCCTAAATTAATTGCTACATTTTCACATTGGCATAGGGTATATGCCCTGATGTATTTCAAGGGCGCTAGTCAAGTTATGATGGCTGCATTTTAATAACATACTACAGCTGCACACACTTTCCTGCTGAAGGACTTCTTTGCAAGCAAATTTGGCTGCACTACAAAATTGACAATACGAAATTCAAGTTAATGCATTAACCCCCATTGTACCTCTCCATGACACTACAATATTTTAAAGAGAAAGTTTGTCACCAATGATAGAACTTTTACTTTGCCTTGAGCCAGACATATTTGTCTTTTTTATCAAATACACCGAATTCTGGCAATTAAACACAGCAAATGCTTATGAAAGAATGTCTTTTGAAAGTCGATATTATGTTCATAATGTAGAATAGGTACAGATAAACCTATATTCCCTTTTCCGCTTTGAACAATATTGGTACTTGAGGAGCAGGGATGGATGGATGAATGCCCTAATGTGAAAACAATGAGAAAATAATTTTAGGTCACTCTTGGAGCGGCAGCTGACATTCATGGGTCCTGCAGTTCCCATTTCTCGAACACCACTGACCTATCAACAAGCAAATAAGCAAGGCAAGAGCCAAATATTTGTACGCCACATGCTTGAGGGCACATCCACCAGCGAGCCCCCGCTCAATAACAAGCCCCGTCAGATAGTTCAGCAGCCTCGGATATTGACCAGGAATCCAGTCTGCTGTAAATGACCCGAATCTAGGTATTTTCAATTTCAAAGGGTTTCCATACTTCGCTCCACAACCCAATGAAATTCTTAATAATGGCGTCCAGTGATCTGTTAAATCGAGACACTTCGAGCTCGACTACAAAAAGCTCCACTATGATTTAGATTATGTGCTTAGTTGCTTTCGTCAATTTCCTGATGACATATTGGTTTTAAATGTAGCAACGACAGTGTTCTGCCCTAATATGAATCTTAATGTTTTAAGTATTTGCTGTACAAACACATCAACCTTATATAATAACTGGCTGGAAACAAATCGATGTAATTAGAGTAGCATGAAAATGCACAAAGTACAAGAAGGAATAATAGGCGCAGAAATGGCAACACACTTCACACACGTATTTAAGTATTAAAACCTGTTTCTGGGTTCTATTAACCATTGTTAAAGGCCCTAGACCAGAGTTAATTGCTCAAGCCACAAAAAAAGGCTTTTAATAACCACTTCTACCTGCGGCAGACGTTAGCACATTCAATCCACCGAGGTAGAATATTGCAAAATTCGCTTTCGAAGGAGAAAGACAAGCAGTGGAATGTTGGAGCAGAAGGGATGTGCCAGCCATTACTGGCCCAGATCCTCCTTCCTCTAGGCTGTCTTCAACCGAACTCTCAACTCTCCAATATTGTAATACAAACACCGAAAAATGACTTGCATTGTTGTTACCGTTTGAGCTACAATTATTTTCTGTACAGGAGCGAGCCCCCTTCTGTCCTATGGTAGCTTTTCTCAACTGTGGTTTTAAAGGACACGCTAAGCGAGTTCATGGATACTCCCACTTGTTCTGCACTGCAACTAACCATTCAGTTCTGTATGCTTCACATACATCCAACACCCAGCATAAAAACTGCTCAAATTAATCAAGGTGCCTAGCAGCACAGTGCCAGGGTGACTGCAGAAAGATTCCAGAAGGACAAATTTGGCACTCCCTAGCAGCAGAGTCTATCTGGTATGAACATAATGGACTCAAACAGAAATCGGTCTCTTAATGGAAGGATATCTTAGCATTATTGAAATGAGCCTTGTCAAAAGAGCAAAATGGAAAACAGTTGCCTATGTCCAAAAGCCTGCTGTCCTGGACTTTGTTTTTTGCCAGAAGGTACACTTAGAACCGTACTAAAATGCATTGTGACATTGTGGATATCTTCATTGCCACATCTAACCTCTAGGAAAAAGCTTAGTTGAGTTTGTATGCTGAGCATAACAGAAGTCAACAGCTGTTCATCTTGGAGACATGACGGGTGCTCCAGAACAATCACTATGTTAGTATACAATATGCGGAAAAGTGACTCAAAAAGCTTGTAAAGATTCCCCAATCAGAAAACACATTCAGAAAAATGTAAGTGACAAATGGAGCACGGAGTTAACAACATTATATATTTCAATACCATCCAAGTGATGAATACACAAACATATATATATATATTTTTTTAAAACAACTTCATTATTTTCAATATTTCATACACCATATGAAATGTTTGCCTCGTAACAAGTGCAAAAGACACAATGGTACTCTCAAATTTTCCCCAAAAAGTTTTACTACACTCAGCTCCAGTCAGTCCTTCAAAATCACAGTGTCTGTGAGTCTCCGTGTAATACCTGGTTCACCCCTATGGAGTTTTGCCGGGGTGGATCCCTCCCATATTTTCCAAAGTAGGGTCTATAGCCACGTTATGTTCATCACAGTTTAATTTTACACCTCTGCCTCCAACTGTGAGTCGCTTCTGTATTCTTGATGGAGTATGAAATATTTTCCAGGTCGTGGCACCCCTCTCTGTTAGAAATGGGGTCTCTGGTTGGCAGTCAGTTTGCACTCTGTCCAAGCAGGGACCCTCACTCTAGTCAGGATGAAGGAGAAACACACCTGGGTAACCTCCACTCACCCCCTTGGTAGCTTGACACGAGCAGAAAGGCTTAACCCCAGAAGCAATTTGGAAGGTATTTGTACCAACACACACAGTAATACAGTGAAAACACTACAAAATGGACACCACACCAGTTGCGAAAAATAGGTAATATTTATCTAAATCACTGTAAAGAAATGGCTCCCTGTTGCAGTTACCCCCCACTTTTTGCCTGATACTGATGCTGACTTGACTGAGAAGTGTGCTGGGACCCTGCTAACCAGGCCCCAGCACCAGTGTTCCTTCACCTAAAATGTACCATTGTATCCACAATTGGCACACCCTGGCATTCAGATAAGTCCCTTGTAACTGGTACTTCTAGTACCAAGGGCCCTGATGCCAAGGAAGGTCTCTAAGGGCTGCAGCATGTCTTATGCCACCCTAGAGACCCCTCACTCAGCACAGACACACTGCTTACAAGCCTGTGTGTGCTAGTGAGAACAAAATGAGTAAGTCGACATGGCACTCCCCTCAGGGTGCCATGCCAGCCTCTCACTGCCTATGCAGTATAGGTAAGACACCCCTCTAGCAGGCCTTACAGCCCTAAGGCAGGGTGCACTATACCATAGGTGAGGGTACCAGTGCATGAGCACTGTGCCCCTACAGTGTCTAAACAAAACCTTAGACATTGTAAGTGCAGGGTAGCCATAAGAGTATATGGTCTGGGAGTCTGTGTTACACGAACTCCACAGCACCATAATGGCTACACTGAAAACTGGGAAGTTTGGTATCAAACTTCTCAGCACAATAAATGCACACTGATGCCAGTGTACATTTTATTGTAAAATACACCACAGAGGGCACCTTAGAGGTGCCCCCTGAAACTTAACCAACTAGCTGTGTAGGCTGACTGGTTCCAGCAGCCTGCCACACTAGAGACATGTTGC
Organism: Pleurodeles waltl; assembly: GCF_031143425.1. Taxonomy (NCBI): domain Eukaryota; kingdom Metazoa; phylum Chordata; class Amphibia; order Caudata; family Salamandridae; genus Pleurodeles; species Pleurodeles waltl. The sequence goes on along the minus strand of NC_090444.1, from coordinate 1,686,021,556 downwards.
TGGCCCCATGGGGAGAGTGCCTTTGTCACTCTGAGGCCAGTAACAAAGCCTGCACTGGGTGGAGATGCTAACACCTCCCCCAGGCAGGAGCTGTGACACCTGGCGGTGAGCCTCAAAGGCTCACCCCTTTGTCACAGCCCAGCAGGGCACTCCAGCTTAGTGGAGTTGCCCGCCCCCTCCGGCCACGGCCCCCACTTTTGGCGGCAAGGCTGGAGGGAACAAAGAAAGCAACAAGGAGGAGTCACTGGCCAGTCAGGACAGCCCCTAAGGTGTCCTGAGCGGAAGTGACTCTAACTTTTAGAAATCCTCCATCTTGCAGATGGAGGATTCCCCCAATAGGGTTAGGATTGTGACCCCCTCCCCTTGGGAGGAGGCACAAAGAGGGTGTACCCACCCTCAGGGCTAGTAGCCATTGGCTACTAACCCCCCAGACCTAAACACGCCCTTAAATTTAGTATTTAAGGGCTACCCTGAACCCTAGAAGAGTAGATTCCTGCCAACTACAAGAAGAAGGACTGCCTAGCTGAAAACCCCTGCAGAGGAAGATCAGAAGACGACAACTGCCTTGGCTCCAGAAACTCACCGGCCTGTCTCCTGCCTTCCAAAGATCCTGCTCCAGCGACGCCTTCCAAAGGGACCAGCGACCTCGACATCCTCTGAGGACTGCCCCTGCTTCGAAAAGACAAGAAACTCCCGAGGACAGCGGACCTGCTCCAAGAAAGGCTGCAACTTTGTTTCCAGCAGCCTTGAAAGAACCCTGCAAGCTCCCCGCAAGAAGCGTGAGACTTGCAACACTGCACCCGGCGACCCCGACTCGGCTGGTGGAGATCCAACACCTCAGGAGGGACCCCAGGACTACTCTGATACTGTGAGTACCAAAACCTGTCCCCCCTGAGCCCCCACAGCGCCGCCTGCAGAGGGAATCCCGAGGCTTCCCCTGACCGCGACTCTTTGAATCCAAAGTCCCGACGCCTGGGAGAGACCCTGCACCCGCAGCCCCCAGGACCTGAAGGACCGGACTTTCACTGGAGAAGTGACCCCCAGGAGTCCCTCTCCCTTGCCCAAGTGGAGGTTTCCCCGAGGAATCCCCCCCTTGCCTGCCTGCAGCGCTGAAGAGATCCCGAGATCTCTCATAGACTAACATTGCGAACCCGACGCCTGTTTCTACACTGCACCCGGCCGCCCCCGCGCTGCTGAGGGTGAAATTTCTGTGTGGGCTTGTGTCCCCCCCGGTGCCCTACAAAACCCCCCTGGTCTGCCCTCCGAAGACGCGGGTACTTACCTGCAAGCAGACCGGAACCGGGGCACCCCCTTCTCTCCATTCTAGCCTATGTGTTTTGGGCACCACTTTGAACTCTGCACCTGACCGGCCCTGAGCTGCTGGTGTGGTGACTTTGGGGTTGCTCTGAACCCCCAACGGTGGGCTACCTTGGACCAAGAACTGAACCCTGTAAGTGTCTTACTTACCTGGTAAAACTAACAAAAACTTACCTCCCCTAGGAACTGTGAAAATTGCAGTGTCCACTTTTAAAACAGCTATTTGTCAATAACTTGAAAAGTATACATGCAATTTTTATGATTTAAAGTTCCTAAAGTACTTACCTGCAATACCTTTCAAATGAGATATTACATGTAGAATTTGAACCTGTGGTTCTTAAAATAAACTAAGAAAAGATATTTTTCTATACAAAAACCTATTGGCTGGATTTGTCTCTGAGTGTGTGTACCTCATTTATTGTCTATGTGTATGTACAACAAATGCTTAACACTACTCCTTGGATAAGCCTACTGCTCGACCACACTACCACAAAATAGAGCATTAGTATTATCTATTTTTACCACTATTTTACCTCTAAGGGGAACCCTTGGACTCTGTGCATGCTATTCCTTACTTTGAAATAGCACATACAGAGCCAACTTCCTACATTGGTGGATCAGCGGTGGGGTACAAGACTTTGCATTTGCTGGACTACTCAGCCAATACCTGATCACACGACAAATTCCAAAATTGTCATTAGAAATTCATTTTTGCAATTTGAAATTTTTCTAAATTCTTAAAAGTCCTGCTAGGGCCTTGTGTGTTAAGTCCCTGTTTAGCATTGTCTTTTAGAGTTTAAAAAGTTTGTTAAAAGTTTGAAATTAGATTCTAGAAACAGTTTTAGATTCTTTAAAAAGTCTTCCAACTCTTAGCAGAATAATGTCTGATACAGAGATGCAGGTGGTGGAACTCGACACCACACCTTACCTCCATCTTAAGATGAGGGAGCTAAGGTCTCTCTGTAATATAAAGAAAATAACCATTGGCTCCAGACCTACCAAAATTCAGCTCCAGGAGCTGTTGGCAGAGTTTGAAAAAGCCAACCCCTCTGAGGATGACTTCACAGAGGAAGAAATTAGTGACTTGGAGGGCAATTCCCCCCTTCCAATCCTAAATAGGGAGACCAGGGCCTCTCAAGCCCTGTCTCCAAAAATGATAGTCAGAAATGTTGCTTCCCTCACAGGAGGGTCCAGCATTTCTGAAATCACTGAGGATGCTCTCAGTGAAGATGACCCCCTGTTAGCCAGGATGGTCAAAAGATTGGCTTTGGAAAAGCAGCTCCTAGCCATAGAAAGGGAAAGAAAAGAGATGGGCCTAGGTCCCATCAATGGTGGCAGCAACTTAAATAGGGTCAGAGATTCTCCTGACATCCTAAAAATCCCCAAAGGGATTGTAACAAAATATGAAGATGGTGATGACATCACCAAATGGTTCACAGCTTTTGAGAGGGCTTGTGTAACCAGAAAAGTGAACAGATCTCACTGGGGTGCTCTCCTTTGGGAAATGTTCACTGGAAAGTGTAGGGATAGACTCCTCACACTCTCTGGAAAAGATGCAGAATCTTATGACCTCATGAAGGGTACCCTGATTGAGGGCTTTGGATTCTCCACTGAGGAGTATAGAATTAGATTCAGGGGGGCTCAAAAATCCTCGAGCCAGACCTGGGTTGATTTTGTAGACTACTCAGTAAAAACACTAGATGGTTGGTTAACTGGAAATGAAGTGTGTGACTATGTTGGGCTTTATAATTTGTTTATGAAAGAACACATTTTAAGTAACTGCTTCAATGAAAAGTTGCATCAGTATCTGGTAGACCTAGGTCCAATTTCTCCCCAAGAATTGGGAAAGAAGGCAGACCACTGGGTCAAGACTAGGGTAACCAAAACTTCCACTGGGGTTGACCAAAAGAAAGGGGTTACAAAAACTCCCCAGGAGAAAGTGGGTGACACTAGAAACAAAGAAAAAGAGTCCTCTGTAGGCCCCCAAAAACCAGAACAGGTGGGTGGGCCCCAAGACACAACCCAAAACAAAGGTGGGTACCAGGGTAAGAACTGGGATGCCACTAAGGCATGGTGCCACAACTGTAAACAGTCTGGGCACCACACCAAGGACACTTCTTGTCCCAAAAACAAACCCCAGAACAAAATTCCTGGGGTAACCAGTGTAGCCATGGGAGATGACTCCTCAGATGAGGAGGTCTTCCTAGCCTTCAACTGGAAACAGGGCCCAACAGGTGAGTTGGAGATTCCAGAGGGAAGTAGACACTTCCACCACCTACTGGTGAATGGAATCCCAACCACTGCCCTGAGAGACACTTGTGCCAGTCACACTATTGTGCATGACAGGCTGGTGCTCTCAAACCAGTACATCCCAGGTGAGACTGCCAGGGTAAGAGTTAGCCTAGACAGGGTCACTAAGAGGCCTGTGGCTTTAGTGCCCATAGAAGTGGGTGGCACTCTTAGCTGGAGAAGGGTAGTAGTCAGTACAGACCTCCCCCTTGATTGTCTCCTTGGAAATGACTACCCAGAGGTTAGTCAGAGCCCAAGAGAGAAACTGGTCCAGTGCCAGTCCTCTCCCAAGGATTCTGGAAGTCCTGCCTCTGCAGTAAATGCAAGCAGGCCCCAGAAGAAGAAGAAAAGAAAACAGAGTAGGAAGGGTGGACAACCTTTAGCCAAGGTTACAGCAAGCCAAGGAGATTTTGCTCCAGTAGGGGAGAACTCCAAAAATGGCCCTGATAAAGTCCAACATGACCCACAAGAAGTCCTGGCTAGTCAGGCAACTGTTAAACCTGAGTGGGTGGCTCCTCAGCTAACAGAAGAAAGAGTGGAAGAAGGGTGTTTACTACAAGATGTGGTAACCCCCCACTCTAATACAGCAGACAGGCAACCTGAACCCAAAGAAGCCTGTAACTTAGCCCCTTCCCTTGTAGGTGAAGAGCTAAAGGTGTGGTTCTGGGCACTGACAGCTGTCAGTGGCCTCTGCTGGGTGTTAGCCTTTAGGCTGCACTATCCTTGGCATGGTGGTCAGACCCCCTGCCAAATAGCAAGTTAGGCCCCCTGACCCTGTTGGTCATGGTGGGGTTACTCCAGCTCTGGGTAACCTCTTTGGGTAAGCTAGGGATGACCCTGGCTAAGATAAGATTAGCAGAGGTGGATACCTCTAAACCCAAAATAAAAAGAATGGGTGGAGACATTGAAGAGACAGACAAGAGGCAATTCAGACTAGGTCCTATCACTGTGGAAGTGGGTCAGTTCCCCAAAGGGAATGACCTGAACAGAAGGATGTAAGGCAGAGTAGGCCCTGCAACTAACCAGCCTATTTCTCCTACTCTTCCTCGCCTGACAGACTAGGAAGACTCTCCCAGCTTGGGCTGAGTCTCCTGGCCTGTGGGCTGGGGGGGGCTTGTGTAAAGAAATGGCTCCCTGTTGCAGTTACCCCCCACTTTTTGCCTGATACTGATGCTGACTTGACTGAGAAGTGTGCTGGGACCCTGCTAACCAGGCCCCAGCACCAGTGTTCCTTCACCTAAAATGTACCATTGTATCCACAATTGGCACACCCTGGCATTCAGATAAGTCCCTTGTAACTGGTACTTCTAGTACCAAGGGCCCTGATGCCAAGGAAGGTCTCTAAGGGCTGCAGCATGTCTTATGCCACCCTAGAGACCCCTCACTCAGCACAGACACACTGCTTACAAGCCTGTGTGTGCTAGTGAGAACAAAATGAGTAAGTCGACATGGCACTCCCCTCAGGGTGCCATGCCAGCCTCTCACTGCCTATGCAGTATAGGTAAGACACCCCTCTAGCAGGCCTTACAGCCCTAAGGCAGGGTGCACTATACCATAGGTGAGGGTACCAGTGCATGAGCACTGTGCCCCTACAGTGTCTAAACAAAACCTTAGACATTGTAAGTGCAGGGTAGCCATAAGAGTATATGGTCTGGGAGTCTGTGTTACACGAACTCCACAGCACCATAATGGCTACACTGAATACTGGGAAGTTTGGTATCAAACTTCTCAGCACAATAAATGCACACTGATGCCAGTGTACATTTTATTGTAAAATACACCACAGAGGGCACCTTAGAGGTGCCCCCTGAAACTTAACCAACTAGCTGTGTAGGCTGACTGGTTCCAGCAGCCTGCCACACTAGAGACATGTTGCTGGCCCCATGGGGAGAGTGCCTTTGTCACTCTGAGGCCAGTAACAAAGCCTGCACTGGGTGGAGATGCTAACACCTCCCCCAGGCAGGAGCTGTGACACCTGGCGGTGAGCCTCAAAGGCTCACCCCTTTGTCACAGCCCAGCAGGGCACTCCAGCTTAGTGGAGTTGCCCGCCCCCTCCGGCCACGGCCCCCACTTTTGGCGGCAAGGCTGGAGGGAACAAAGAAAGCAACAAGGAGGAGTCACTGGCCAGTCAGGACAGCCCCTAAGGTGTCCTGAGCGGAAGTGACTCTAACTTTTAGAAATCCTCCATCTTGCAGATGGAGGATTCCCCCAATAGGGTTAGGATTGTGACCCCCTCCCCTTGGGAGGAGGCACAAAGAGGGTGTACCCACCCTCAGGGCTAGTAGCCATTGGCTACTAACCCCCCAGACCTAAACACGCCCTTAAATTTAGTATTTAAGGGCTACCCTGAACCCTAGAAGAGTAGATTCCTGCAAACTACAAGAAGAAGGACTGCCTAGCTGAAAACCCCTGCAGAGGAAGACCAGAAGACGACAACTGCCTTGGCTCCAGAAACTCACCGGCCTGTCTCCTGCCTTCCAAAGATCCTGCTCCAGCGACGCCTTCCAAAGGGACCAGCGACCTCGACATCCTCTGAGGACTGCCCCTGCTTCGAAAAGACAAGAAACTCCCGAGGACAGCGGACCTGCTCCAAGAAAGGCTGCAACTTTGTTTCCAGCAGCCTTGAAAGAACCCTGCAAGCTCCCCGCAAGAAGCGTGAGACTTGCAACACTGCACCCGGCGACCCCGACTCGGCTGGTGGAGATCCAACACCTCAGGAGGGACCCCAGGACTACTCTGATACTGTGAGTACCAAAACCTGTCCCCCCTGAGCCCCCACAGCGCCGCCTGCAGAGGGAATCCCGAGGCTTCCCCTGACCGCGACTCTTTGAATCCAAAGTCCCGACGCCTGGGAGAGACCCTGCACCCGCAGCCCCCAGGACCTGAAGGACCGGACTTTCACTGGAGAAGTGACCCCCAGGAGTCCCTCTCCCTTGCCCAAGTGGAGGTTTCCCCGAGGAATCCCCCCCTTGCCTGCCTGCAGCGCTGAAGAGATCCCGAGATCTCTCATAGACTAACATTGCGAACCCGACGCCTGTTTCTACACTGCACCCGGCCGCCCCCGTGCTGCTGAGGGTGAAATTTCTGTGTGGGCTTGTGTCCCCCCCGGTGCCCTACAAAACCCCCCTGGTCTGCCCTCCGAAGACGCGGGTACTTACCTGCAAGCAGACCGGAACCGGGGCACCCCCTTCTCTCCATTCTAGCCTATGTGTTTTGGGCACCACTTTGAACTCTGCACCTGACCGGCCCTGAGCTGCTGGTGTGGTGACTTTGGGGTTGCTCTGAACCCCCAACGGTGGGCTACCTTGGACCAAGAACTGAACCCTGTAAGTGTCTTACTTACCTGGTAAAACTAACAAAAACTTACCTCCCCTAGGAACTGTGAAAATTGCACTGTGTCCACTTTTAAAACAGCTATTTGTCAATAACTTGAAAAGTATACATGCAATTTTTATGATTTAAAGTTCCTAAAGTACTTACCTGCAATACCTTTCAAATGAGATATTACATGTAGAATTTGAACCTGTGGTTCTTAAAATAAACTAAGAAAATATATTTTTCTATACAAAAACCTATTGGCTGGATTTGTCTCTGAGTGTGTGTACCTCATTTATTGTCTATGTGTATGTACAACAAATGCTTAACACTACTCCTTGGATAAGCCTACTGCTCGACCACACTACCACAAAATAGAGCATTAGTATTATCTATTTTTACCACTATTTTACCTCTAAGGGGAACCCTTGGACTCTGTGCATGCTATTCCTTACTTTGAAATAGCACATACAGAGCCAACTTCCTACAATCACACATACCAAAACGACAAAAATCCAACATACACAAGTCAAGATATGAATGTAAAAAAAATATGAGTCTTAATCCTTAGAAAACAGTGAGAATGCCATTGTTACACAAAAGTACCTGGTTTGCGTAAAAAATAAAGCCGCACGGGTGAGCGTACATTGGAAAAGTCAGCGATGCATCGATTTCTTACTCACAAGTGAGGCCGTGCGTCATCTCCTCCTCCGGTCGGGTCGGTGATGCGTTGTTTTTCTCCCTCGCAAGAGAGCAATGTGCCAATTTTAGAAGGGGCACCTCTGGTCCTGCCAGGCTTTGCATCAATTTTTCACACCCAGTGATGTTGCACTTGAAATTCAGACGCACGGTGTCAGGAAACCACGCTGCGTGGGGTTTGCGTTTTTATCAGCAGCCACTAGCAGGTGTTTTGTGCATTGTTTCTCCAGCCGTGATGCGTCCATCTTCCAGCTGCGATGCAGGCGGAACATCGATTTCAGCTGTGAGGCCAGCGGCGTGTCTCTTATCAGCTGCATTGTAGATAGTGCGTCGAAAATGTCCCCGCACGGTGGTGTTTGCGTGGATTTCAGTCCTTTTCCTCCAGCTTCACCTTTAAAGGGCCCAGGGACTGGATGGGGCACCACTTGTTAGGGCAGGAGTCTCACCAGAGTCCATGTGCTGGCAGAGAGAAGACTTTGATGGACCTGAGACTTCAACGGGAGGCAAGCTCAACTCAAGCCCTTGGAGATTCTTCTCAAGTAGGAATGCACAACAAAGTCCAGTCTTTGTCCCTTTTCATAGGCAGAAGCAGCAACTGCAGGATAGCCCAACAAAGCACAGTCACAGGCAGGGGCAGCACTTCTCCTCATCTCTTCAGCTCTTCTCCTTGGCAGAGGTTCCTCTTGAATCCTTGAAGAAATCTGATTTTCAGGGGTTTGGGGTCCAATACTTATACCCCTTTCTGCCTTTGAAGTTGGAAAACTTCAAAAGGAAAGTCTCTGTTGTTCACAAGATCCTGCCTTGCCCAGGCCAGGCTCACACCAGGGGGTTGCAGACTGCATTGTGTGAGGGCGGGCACAGCCCATTCAGGTGTAAGTGCCCACTCCTTTCTCCACTCTAGCTCAGATGGCCAATCAGGATATGCAGGCTACTCCCCAGCTCCCTTTGTCTCACTGTCTAGAGGAAATTCACACCAGCCCAACTGTCAGTCTGACCCAGACAGGGAATCCACAAACAGATGTATTTTTAAATTGAGAGTTCAGAGACTCCAAACTTCAAATTTCTATCTGCCCCCCAAAGGGAATCTGCACTTAAATATCATTTAAGGGCACCCCCCATGTTAACCTATGAGGGAGTTAGGCCTTGCAACAGTGAAAGCTGAGTTTAGTAGTATTTCACTGTAAGGACATGTAAAACACACCAGTACATGTCCCACCTTTAGCATACACTGCACCCTTCCCATGGGGCTACCTAGGGCCTACCCTAGAGGTGCCTTACATGTAGAAAAAAGGAAGGTTTAGGCCTGTCAAGTGTCGACTTTGCTGCTTAAAATTGCACACACAGACAGTGCAGTGGGAGGTGTGAGCCATGTTTACAGGGCTACTCATGTGGGTGGCATAACCAGTGCTGCAGACCCACTAGTAGCATTTGATTCACAGGCACCTCTAGTGCACATTACTAGGGACTTACTAGTAAATCAAATAAGCCAATCATGGAAAGCAAATCAATAATACAATTTGCACAGAGAGCATATGCACTTTAGCACTGGTTAGCAGTGGTAAAGTGCCCGAGTCCTAAAGCCAACAAAAACTAGTTAGAAAAAATATGAGGAAGGAGGCAAAAAGATTGGGGATGACCCTGCAAAATGGACCAAGTCCAGCACTCTCTTTGACCCTATGCATACACCAACTCATATACGAGCACCATTCAGTCAGGCTTGGAATCTCAGGAGTGCCTTAAGCCCTGGCGACATCATGGGGCAGCCATAGGATCCAACCCGTGCAGTGTTTTGTTACATCTTATGAAAGGCCTGTCCTACCAGTGGCCCAATGGTCTCAGTCTGACAGCCAGAGGCAGCTCGGTTACTATGATGCCATTTACATAGTTTGATTTATGTTGTGAAAAAATGGACAAAGCTCAAATTGGGAAAAACTCATAATACATGTGCACTTTAAATTAAATTATCATACCACAAATTAAATTCAACATATCCACAACTAACTATTGAGCAATCCCACAGGGCTTCCCCACCACAACTCTTTCACAATTAGGCTGATGGTACGCAAAGTATGAAAATCAATGCAATCTCTTCAATGGACGTGAACTGTAAGACTGGTTCCATTTCTTACATTGACCTCAGCAACTGAACAATGTAAAGATGCACTGCTGTTAATGTTCCCTTCATCTGGGCCACTGACTATATGCCTCACCTCGTGATTCTTAATGACCTGGTTATCAGGGTGTCTCCTTCTCACTTGGATAGCAGGATCATGCTACACGAATTCCTTAGCAGCCAAACACTCTCCAAACATGTAAGAGGATCAGAACAACAGTCTGTATCAATGGAGGTTTAAGGTAGAAGCCCAGCAATACTCTTGGCTACACACAACACTTTGAAGTGGATTGCGATCCACACCTTAGACACCTATGATCAATTGTAATCTCATACTTGGACCCACAAACAAGGCCTTACCTTCATCTTTGAATGTCTTGGTTAATCTTTCCTTCAGTTTGAATATTTCTCACAGTACATGGTGTATTTTCTGACATCATGCCGAATCACAGAATGAAAATCCACAAATCCACTACACATGCACGTAGCTAATCCTCAGGAGTATGTGAGAGATGCTACGGAATAGGAATAGAGATCTACAGTTCTCTTAGATTTCCATGCATAATCTTGGGGATTTTTGCACATTCTCAGAAAGTAAACTAAATCCAGGCGAATCATCGGCACGTCTTTGGTATACAGGCTCTCATCAAAGTGTTTGGGAATCTGGCCATTAACGTCCATACAAGTGTTAATGCACAAACAACAAACACAGTAGGGAATCTGGCCATTAACGTCCATACAAGTGTTAATGCACAAACAACAAACACAGTGTGTTATCTAGAAACAATTTAACAGCCAATATTGAAACTTTGGGAAATGAGGGTACAATTGTCCAACCATTTTAAGTTTTCAGGACTTTTCTTAAGTGTGGCCCAAATTAAGCCGATCAGTGTGAACAATAATTTCAAATTATTCTTCATGTTTATTCACAGAACTTTTAATGGGACCGGTATAAGTTGGGACACCAGCCCAGCGGGCACCAGTGTGGTCCCGAAAAAATAAAAACATTATTTCTTATATTTTTTTTCTGGAACTTAGTTAACCCTGGCTGATGATGTCCAAAGTCCACAGTAGATTCTGTGGCTTACACAGACTCGATGGGAGATGCGGGTGAAGCCGAGGACCAGTCTTCAGATAGGAGGGCAACACAGAGTGTGTAGCAACTGGACACTGAATCTTTCCCGAGCTGTAGGTAGGATAACAGCTGGCTCAAAACATTAACTTCATTCAGAAGGAGCACTAAAGAAGAGTGTGAAAAGCAATCGCAACTCTGGTGATTTCATGAAGCACAGTCCAGAGTTTGAAAGCGGTTCAAATGCACTAAAGATTTTCTCAAACTCGGACACGAAATAACAGTTTTTACACACCACATTTTAGGACCCCAATGGCTCACAGTCAACCTTACGCCTCTTAAATGCCCTACTAAGAAGCAAAGTATTTCACCATCCATGTATGACAGCAAACACATCCTACTGGAAAAACTCCGAATCATCCACTTACATTCAACAGCTGTTCCAGACAGCGACAAACGAAAGCCGATATTACAGTTGTTGTAAAGACTTACATCACCTAACTACAGGGGCGTCGACAGATGAGTGGAAGAATGAATGGAGGAGTGAAAGGGAGTAAATGGATGGATGAGTGAAAGCATGGATGATGAGTAAGTGGATGGATATATGAGAGAAAGGGTAGATGGACGGATGGATGACTGGATAGGTGGAAGAGTGAATGAAAAGGTGGATTGATGAATGAGTGAAAGGGAGGAAGGATGAACGGAGTGAAAGGGTAAATGAGTGGATGGATGGATTGGTGGAGTGAAAGGGTGGAAGGACGGATGACTGAATGGATGGATGAAAGGAAGGGTCGATGAAGAGATGGATGACTGAAAAGGTGAATGGATGGACAGATAGATGGTTCAATGGATATGTTTTGATAAGAATGGATGGACCCATGGAATGGCCAAAGACTGAATGACAGACGAAAGAATGTAGGGAAGACAGAATATAAAAGTGAAATTCTGGACATCAGCAGGCAGATGGAAGAATCAATGGTTAGATGAAAGAGGCAGGAGAGCTCTGCGGATGAGGGTTCTGAAAACGTGCTCCGTTTGCTTGGTGCCATAAGAGGTTTGGCTCGAAGTGGGGGTATTTTCATCTTCTGTCTACTCCCTTGCCTAACTGTATCAATGGTACGGTGTGAAGTGCATTATTAAGCTATTAAACTACATGAGTTGATTAAAGCATGGCTGTGATTTCATGTGCTAAAACTGAGGCAAACCGAAAAGGAAAGCATTACAGTACTTGGGAATTACAGCCGTAATTCCAATGTGCCTTTACACCGTTACAATGCCCCATAGCTTCACTTTCTACTTTTTTCAAATTAATGTAGCCATTTGTCACACAAGATCTACAGCAAAGTTGATCTGAACAACATTTGGTTTTCCCGTCTACGCGCGCGCTGCAGTCACTGCACCAACGCATCGCTGCTATGGTTGGGCGCTGATCTGAAAAACGTGAAGGGCTCTTTTCATTTTCAAACAAAACGTACCTGTTACTATTTATTGCTTTTATAATTTACCAGTATTTGATCCGCTTTAGACAGTTTTCAGAAAACAGGTTGTACCTTTAATGGCCATTAACAAGAAGTCGCCTGAAGACCAGCCAGTATCTGATCAAGCGCTGCCAGAAGAACACTGACACGAAAAAAGAAGCATAAACCTTAAACAGACCTTTTATTTTCTGTCCTTTTGTGGCTCTCACAGGCTAGCCGTCGCTTTAGGCTGCAGCTTCAGAAGACAGAATGTGATGTGTGAAAGGTGCAAAACAGCTCATGTCCGCAGGAGGAGATTGCTACTGAACTTTAAGATTTAGGCTGCGGACATTTTATAAAAGGATCCCTCCTGGGATTAAGTTCTTGTGGAAAAACAAATAGAAGCGAAAGAGGTATAGTAAATGGTAAGCAGGTTCAACTACCGGAGGGTGGACTGAGTGCAAAGTTTCAAAATGTAGAAGCCCGCTCCACATTTTAAGAAAATCTGTAAGGAACGATCTAGATCAGTGGTTCCCAACTTGTGGCCCAGGGACCCCTGGGGGTCTGCAAATCTTCCTCAGCCGGACCATGACTGCTTAGAAAATTAAATAATATTAACAGATTTGGTCCCCAACTTTCAGTAATGACTCAGTTGGGGGGGGGGGTCCAGTAATGATTCAGTGGGGGCCTTTGAGTTCCAATAATGATAAAGTGGGGGTCCACAAAAGTCAAAAGGTTGGGAACCACTGATCTAGATATCTAATATGTCAAGGCATGAACAACTAATGTTCCTATTCGTTCAAGTAGTGGTGTTAGCCCTGCAAATCTACAAATCCTTGATTCACAAATGAGTTGCATTAGGAATGTGAACAATTCTGATCTGCAAATGTTTCCATCGCTCTTAATGAGTGAAATTTATGATCAATTGAATGAAAGAGAAGTTATTTTTTTGTAGATGCAATCTACTTACTGTATTCAGAAAAAATAAGTGACTAAACTCTTAGAATGTTTCATTTAATTTTCTAAAAAAAGAAAAATCAGCAAATGGCCAAATCGCTGGGTTTTTGTTGCCAAGCCATGTTTTGTAGACCTGCGGGCTAATCACATTTAGAGCTCAGATGCAGACGAAATTGTACACCTGCCAATTACCACTTACGTGTGATGAAGTCAATAGAGGTGCACAATTTGCATCCACTTCCAATTTGGATACCAAAGAATAGGGGAAGGAGGAAACAGTAGGAAGGAAGAGGAAGAAGGAGGGAAGGAAGAGGAGGAAGAAACTAGGAGGGATGAGTAGAGAGGAGGGGGGAGGAGAGAGGAGGGGGACATTTTAATAAGGCACTGAGCAACACTACTTTGTCTTGCTGAGTTAGCTGAAGCATTGCCTGATACACTCTCTGCACCCTTAATATAACTTTTGCACAAATTCAACAACTTACGTGACTTAAATGTATCTTTGTGGAACTTATTTGACCGCTCTACAAACAGTTAAAGCAGAGACGTAGGATTTACCACATTGGATCTACACTCCGTTCCTTGCTTCTTTAAGCCTCTTATCAAGCAGTCTCCCTGGAGACAGGATTGCAAGGCAGATCTGATCCTATCAACTCGAGGTTGGTTTGAGGAAAAAGGGCATTGTCCACAGTCCACTCACTGGTCAGCAGTGGCCGCTTCACTCTCAGTGACTGGCTCAGTTTGAGTTGTCTGGTTTTTTTGGGGGGTGTTTTCGACTGGTGTTGTGGGGCCTGTGAGGTGATTGGAAGATATTTCACTGGCATTCGATACCACATAGTGATCACTTGCTATCAACTCAGATGCCATTGCTACATATTTGAGGGCAAATGAATGTGATGAGGTTCATGATCTTGCCCACAATGGTGGCAGGTTGACGGCGAGCACCACTGCCCTGTATTTAAGAGTCCCAATGTACTGTCCTACGTGCATGCTCTACATCCCAGCTGTACAAAACAAAAGGCTCAATCCAGGGTGGCCACACTGGGCGCAACTCCTGCCCCAGGCCCCGCCCAAACCAGAGGCCCGCTGACGATCTTCCCAACCTTACCCTTTGCCTTTAATTTGCCAGCGGGAAGCAGCAGCACATCCTAGCAGTCATGTCAGTGACACTGCGCTGCTTACTATATGCTGCTTGTGTTATAAGTGCAGGGCAACCTGCACTTCACAGTGCTGACACTGGCCCGGAAACTGGGCAGTTATAGTGCTTTAAACACCGGAGCATTATGGAACATGCATGCTAAGTGTGTGCAACTTTAAGAGATGACGAATTAAGACAATTGACTTGGTGATGATAGTTCCAGGCTTAATTACATTACATGATGGGGCATTATAGATGCAAGCCTCGGGGAAGTGCATTTTAAACTGTGTCATTACAGATACAGTCCTCAAAATGGCTCTTTACATACTAAGCCATCTTGGATACTGGCCTAGGGGTGGTGCTTTACTTAATGGGCGTGGAAAAGGTGGCTAACGTTCTGGGGTAGTGAGGATAATTTAGGAATTGCAAAATACTTGGAACTTTAGAAATACAACTGGATGGGGACCTGTACATAATGTGGAGAGTCACGCCTAGTTTGGATGCTTTTCATTCAGGTACTCTGAAACATTTCAATACTTCTCCTTGAGAACTGCCTGTAAAATCTGTTCATTTTGATAAACTGAGAAGTAAAATTCATTATAGGACTTCATTTTTTTACCAAACCTCTGTTGGGGGTAAATTCTACAACACTGCAGAGAAAAGGGTCAACTCCCGTGCTCTGCTTGTATGCTGGCTGTAATTTAGGACTGGTATGAAAATGTTTAAGGGCATTTTGTGTTCCCAGTCTATTCCCGCTGACGCACAGGGAGAACGTTTCCGAGAGCATATTAATAGCTGTTTTGAAGTTTTTGCTTTTTCACTGGAATCCAACCTCTGTGTGTAACACCAACTTTTCCAGGGCTTGCACTGAGGAAGCTCATCAATACTAATTGATTGGTAATCTTGTACGCCAGAAAGTTTTCACAATCCTTTAGATAACTCATATTTGTATCACGATAATGATTTAAAAAAAACATGGTGCTAATGAAGGGACAACTCCAGAGTGATCAATTAAATATCTGCAGCCAGGAGCACCGAATATTGACCTACAAATGCCTGTATTCATTCTATTGTGGATATGCTGAATATTGGACTCAGAATTGTATTCTGACATGGCTAAAAAGAGGCTAAATGAGAGCAGTATACTAGCATCCAGAAATCATCACAAATGCACGTATTGACCCATCTACACAAAGTGTCGAGATAGCCTTCCATGGATTATCTGTGTCTTGATATAGAGCTTGGTCCTCTTCCCTGTGGGATGCTGGCAGGGTTTGATGCTGGACTGCAGTCTCTGAGCTCTGTGGCCCTCCACCACATTCCTCGCTCCCAGTTGCTTTGATTGCAGAATCTGATCTTGTTGCCCCCTCACTCACTTATCAGTGCCCACCTGCTGTCATCAAGGAATGCTTTCCAAGCAGGGGGAATCTGAGTCAATCTGGAGTAAGGGTCCACTGGACTACAGCACCCTGAGGCACCGACATGATCACATCCAGAACATCATGAAGGTTTGAGTCTTTTCACTGGTGCCTCAGAAAATCCATACATATATTCTATGCAAGCCCAAAAGGTGAGCGAGTAGGGGCGATGATGTTTTTGTCAGAGTTTTCTAAAGCTGACGGTCTGAGTATGACCTACAGGTAAGGCAAGGAAAGAGGTAAACTTTATAGGTCAGTGATGTTATGGGATTGAAGAGTCCTCTGTATGTTAAGAGATCTGTACCCCTGCTCTGAGTGCCCAACTGTTGTATTTGTCTGGATACCTAATGCTGTTTTTTTTTCTTCATAGATGAACACGAATCATGTGTGTGCATCATGACATATGCCTGTCTCACAGATTGCTATTTTGTTGAACTGCGAGGGGCACCCAAAGCACTACCCTCATAGTGGTGAAAAGCTACCACTCCAGCAGGAGTTAAACACCATAAGCACATTGGTGGCAGTATACTGTGTAGTGATGAGTAGTATTGAACATCCCATTTTACCCTATGTCACTGGAGTGAGGCCTACAGGCACACTCATCCTCTTAAAAGTTCAGCTTAAAAGTGTTTAACTCACCCCTGGCATACATCAGGTTGACATGGAAGTGTGTGTTTCATGGAAACATGTGCTAAAGGCATGTGCATTCATAAAAAATACACTACACAAAGGGTGGAGTGTGGGACAGTGCAAATATGGTAAATGTGTGGGTGCTGGTAGTGCATTTTTTTTTTAACATAACCCGCTGGTGCATACCAGAGAGACTGTGGTACCCTGTGTGCAGACTGTGTGTGTGTGCTGCATGTGGGTATGCTGGTAGTGACATAATACATGAGGATAACAGTACTGGCCAGTGAGTGTGCTGTAGATGTACACAGAGTGTAAGTACATTACATGGAGGACGTTGGGTTCCACTTTGAGAAGCCCAGTCCTGTTTGGTGGAAACGTAAGGAGTTGAGGAATTCCCCCCAAACAGAATTGTGTATTACTGCATTCCTGTAAGCTGTAAGGGACATGCCCAGAGGATGAGAGAGCCAAACTACTGGTGTGCATTTCAAAGAGCTCTTTGATTCAGTCTACGATTCAATGGATAGTTCACACGGAAACTGCCTGGACACATCTCATGAACAAAGAGATGGGACTGATAAGGGAATTATAAACAGTGGGGCTGAGAGCCCAGGATTATCCTCTTGATGCACGTATCGCTGAGGCTCTCATGAATCTTGCTGTGGGTGAATCAGCTTCAGGGTCCTGCCTGCTCTGAGAGACATCCTTCAGGAGGAAGAAGGAAGGGGAAAGATGTCCATTTCAAAGAAGCAGAACCCCAACCTAAAACATCAAAGACCCAGAGACTAAATTAAAATTTGTCGCTAAGAAAGGATTTTAAGTAGGGGAATTTGCGACCCCAAAAAATATATCATTGCCGAGCGGGCAGATGGACTTTAAGAGAAGGGGAAGCTCTGCAAGACTTTTGCTTGTGACCAGGACTAAGGGGCTAAGCCTGATAGTCTCCCTGCTAGGTGAGGAGACATCACCCAGTGAAACGAAGGCCACCTGCCTTGGCACCTGGATCACCAGCATCTGCCTGCTTGACAGGAGCGGTGTGCCATGTGAGGGAGATGAGAGTGTTGGAGGGAGCAATGTCCAGAGGGAGCCCTGACATGGGGATTCCCTATGCGAGGTGTGAGAATCAACTCTCCCACCAATCAGGCCATAGCCCGTGTGCCGGACTGATTGGGCGAATCCATGTGCCTGGAAGGGCTGCTGTAGACTGAGTCAAAGAGCAAGGTGGGAGAAACCCACTCTGGAACCAGACAGGTGGTTGCCCATGTGCCAGATTATTTCAATGCCCTCGTATGCCAGAAGAGGCCACTATGGATGTCAACATCAGGTCAGCATAATCAGACTTGTGAGTGCCGTGTAGCAACCCTATATGTCAGGACGGGCCACTAGAGACACAGAGGCTAAGGGCATGGGTCATCGCCCGAGTCTACAAAACTGCTGCAGTGACCAAGGTGGGACCAGCCGCATATTGTGGGCTGCACCGAAGTAGGCCCAAGGATCAGCAGGATACTGCTGCACCCCACTAGAGAAAGGAGACCACCCCTATCCCTATGAAAGGAAGTGTTACTGATCATACAATTGCGGGAGCAGGAGCAACCCTGATGGTCGGAATTAGCCGGCAGTGTGGCTCAAAGAACAGAGCCTGCACCTGCCAGGTGCTGCCGAGTGTGACTGCACGTAGCCAAACTTTGCTGATCCAGAGCAGGAATGCGCTACACGACTGAAGGGTTTTATACCGCTGGAGCTGGAAAGCAAAGATCAGCACAACATTTTATTTGCTCAGGGTATGGAATTATACTGTTTGTAGTTATCACATTTTACACAGGAAATTTTCAGTAGGTCATACCTGCCAAAAGTAACAGGGTAGAATGACAGAAAGCACCAAATTACAAATTTATTTCACCAGTTTTTTTGGAAAATGCTCAGAATATGATAAATATGATGTATTGACTACATCCGGTAAATAATACCTCACCCCAGGGCATTGTAAATATTTCACTCGAAATCAAGAGGCACTCGTGATTGTGGTTTAAGATCTAAACTCCATTCAAAACTAGGAAGCATGATTGGTTTTAGAGCATAAGCAGGTCAGGGTATTGTATTTATGACGACTTTTAAATCAGCATGAATACCCCATTATGTGATAAAAACCGCTCTACAATGGTGTTGTTGAGCATCAGGGGCTAGAAAATGAGTACAGGTGCATCATGATAAATTCTGGGCACTGCCTGAGCCTTTATCCAGTTTCCATTTTGTGTGCAAGAGAAGGCCTGATGAAAGACTTGGATATTATAGGATAATAACATGATAAACACTGGTTATGGCTGCATACTGCTATTACAGAAAGGAAAACAAAGACAGAGGCTTCACCCCCATGTTGGTGACTGGTCTGAGAGCCCTCAGTCATCAACCAATGAGAGAGGGACCAGTCCTCGCCCAACAATGAACGCTCTGCCACTACAAAAGTCCATTTTGAAAAAAAAGGATTATATAAATTGGTTTCTATGAAATGGTGACGGCTATTCATTTAGCAAATTTCCATTAACCTGTTAGGTGAAGTGATTTCCCATTATTAAAATAACACGTACGTGACGGACACCATTGTGATTGATAAGCAACACAGAACGACTTAACTGACTATACTAACCAACGTATAAAAGACAATTAATTATTAAGGGGAATTAAATGCAACGTTGGCAGTATTATCTCTATTAATTAAACTGATTTCTAAAAAAGGCTGCTAGTTCTGCATTGAAACACAAGAAAACGTGCTGAAACGGACTGGTGACAAAAATAATTGTTCCAGCAATTCTGGGGTACATGGTCACCCAGGATGAAGCCAGTGACAGCTTTTCAGCCTAGAGAGTTAATGAGATCAGTGTAACACAAGGATAGCTCTGCTGTCTAACAAGCTATCATTAGGCCTATTGCACTGCACTCTCCATCATCACAGAGTAGTGAACACTATTAACAGCTAATATCACTATTCAGGTAAACCAGCTCATTTCAACAACCCCTTGAGTATGAAAGTTATTCCAACCTGTGTTTTTTCAGAATGTACAAATATCTCAGACGCAGGCATAGGAAACATGAAATATTTTCTCTTGATGAAATAACAGTTTTAACTGTGAAAAGTTATACAATTTGTAACGTGTAATCTCCAACAAACACTGGTAAAGTTATGTCACCCATAAGTATAAATCAAACAAGACTACTCCATGCAAGAGGAAGTATAATTGGTATGCTGAGGACTGCAACTTCTCCGGCAAAGGATTACAGTTATAGGCAAAATCAAGTTCCCGCGTGTTCATTAGAAGATTAAAGGGAAGAGGACCGCCCTTCTCTAAATCGAACCATTGTCACTTGACAGTGTATCATATTAAACCACACTTTGCCCTTTTCTTAGCGCTGTAAATAAGAGATGCTACGAGTATCCAAAATATAGCAATCCATTTACCAACATCAGAAGGAGGTACAGCTAAGTCAACCTTGTTGAGATTCTAACACATGACCTCCAGAGCACAACATTTGTCAGCAGTGATTGATAAGTTCGCTGAGTCATCCACGCAGATAAACATTATGGGCCTTGCTGCATCTATATGGCTTCATAAGACTGCAAATATAAGTGTCACTTATAAAACAGGTTGTCAATTTCAAAAGATGAAATGCTGACTCATTAACCAGGACTCGAAATCTATGATGTGCACATACAAACACATGTACATATCATTTATCTGATGACTGATCTTTTTCATGCATTATGTTTTTTGAACAAAAGCCATTTCTTTTCCTTGGCACTCTTTGTTACACCTTCAAGGAGGCTTATAATGTCTTTATCTCCTAGTATGTAATGCCTGCATTATGCTATTGTATTGGTTGCATTCATCTCATTTTATAATCTTTGTTACACCGACAAGATTGCTGTGATGGGTAATGGATTGATGTAGGAAATCTGTCTTTTCTGTGTGATCGTCCCAGGTTTTTGCCTTCTACTGTGACCTATATTTTTGTTCTCAGTAGTAAAGGGCCTCTTCTCCCACTTTAAACATGGTCCAATTGGAATACTCTGAATTGGTATATTTAAATTACATCTAAGTCTCTAGTAAATGGTCCAAAGAGTACCCAGGGCCTGGAATTAAATGCCATTAGTGGAGTGCAGCACCTTTTGTGCCATTCACTACAGCAGTAGTGTAAGCATGGCTTCATGCCTACCCTGTGTACCCTGACTGTGCAGTATAAAAACTTCAATTTTGACCTGTCATAATAAGCCCTTTTGACAGGTGCAAACGACCCTTTTAAAAATATTAAGTAATCCCTATGTAGGCCTTGTAGACCACAAGGCAGGGGACATGATATTTAAAAATAGGACATGTAGATTTCAGTGTTAACAGGTCCTTACAAAGACTAGCACCCAAAAGCTATTTTCACTGTGGAAGTACTAACTGTCCTGTGTAGAAAACCAGAGTACAGATTAAAATCCCAATAAGGTATTTCAGGAATGTTACTAGCTATAAAGATAATGGTTATTAAAAGTCCAATTCAATTGTGAAGTTGGGTTTTTAATACATGTTAAGGAAAAGTAACTTTTAGAAATTTACATTTTCCCTACCTGAAAATCCTGGAGGCTAATTTGCATGATTTCTCAAGCTTTACCCAGACTGTACTTGGACTGAATAAGGTGTTATATTCCTCCCAGGAGCTGCACAACAGATCAATGTGATTGATACAGGTCGGCCTGAAGGGGAAGGAATGACTCCATTGGGGGCTATGAGCATCCTTTTTGACATTATAGTGTAAACCATGCTTTAGCACCAGATCATGCATGACAGGTCAGCTGGATTCACACAACACTTCAGGCACACTTGAAAGGGAGGGAACAGGGTGCCAAGATGGTTCTTTTGTATCCACTGTAAGGTTGCTACCACACATCTGTCTCTCGGTTTTTGGGGTACAGTGGGTGCCTTAAACAGGATTTCAGAGTTTGATGGGGGAGGACACTAGGATTAGCATAGTACAATCCACACACAGCCTCAGACCCAAGTTGAGTGCAGAAGGGAACAGGATGCTAAGATGGTTCTTGTACATCCACTGTATGGTTGCTGAACAATCCTGCTTTTGACCTACCACACTTTTGTCTCTGTTTTTTTTGGGGGTACAGTGGTAGCCTTAAACTAGATGTTAGATTCCAATGGTGGAGGACACTAGGATTACCACACTACACTCCCCACACCCCCTCAAACCTAAATTGAGTGCAGCCAAAGACTTTTGATATGTTGAAAGTACCTACAGTGGGTAGGGTTGGACGAGGAAACTTTCACCACATTGGTTATGGCAGTCCCACCCATTAGCTAATGCCAGGCATAAATGTGGCACCTCGAGGCACCCACGTCAGGACACTGCTGGAGCTAAGAAGAGAACTGGCCCGCTTTCTTTGATCTGTGAGAAGCCCTGAAGGACTGGATCTGTTCTCTCCTGTACCCAGAACAAAGAAGTGGACTCCAAAGATTATAAGGCTGACATCTCATTCAGGTTACAAGGATAAATCAAACTTCAAGAGGCCTTTACTGCAAATGGCCAACTACCAATGACAACTGGAACTGGACTGGATCCTGCTGTTGGCCTCTGCCTGACATCCTGTAAGTCTCCAGGACCATCCTTGAAGTCCTGGAAGGCTTTAGAAGTATACTCTTATGGATGATTGGGACTTAAAGGTTTAAGGGCCTGATTTAGAGTTTGGCTGAGGGGGTTACTCCTTCACAAATGTGACGGATATCCCGCCGCCGTTTTACAATTTAATTTTATCCAATGAAATTCATAATACGGCAGATGGGATATCAGTCACGTTTGTGACAGAGTAACCCGTACATCAAACTCTAAATCAGGCTTTAAGTCAGAAGGGGAAATCTTTGATCAGGAAAATCCGGGTTGGTGTATCCAACCCATGCACCATCATAGTGAGACTCAAACTGCACCTAGATCCCAGTATACCGTGACCACTGACTATTATTGGCACTTCTTCGTGCTATTCAAACTTAAAACTTAAAAAAATAATATCCCTGGTTCCTTAACTCGATTTTACACATTTTGACATCTTCGCCACGCAGCCTCCCTTTTCTCTACTGTGTAGCTTACAAATTATATGGTTAATAGTAATCCCTCGAGCTGCATGACTTGCGAATTTCAACTTTGTTATCAAATAACATGTGTAAAAATAAGGCTACAATGAGAGCAACGGTGTTGTGTAATATCAGCCAATCAATCAAGCATGCATACCTTGTCAATGCATAGGTGGTTCCAACAGAAGGAACACCAAAGACGATGTTCATCAATTCCATACCATCATGAAAAGCCTATAACCAAAGGTATGTAGGAAAATCCAGATGCTCAGCAGAAGCCCTTCAGTTTAACTACGTTAAGATTTCATTCTAGCAAAAACCTGAAACTCTAAAGATCCTAAAAATGCTAAATGAACAGCACAATGTCCATAGCTCCTTACCTTTTCTCTCAAACTTTAATAAATTGAAATACAACAAGTTTATTCTTTTTCACTAAAACAAAGCTCTGTCTCTTTATGGTTAACCGGCCTAAATTCACCTATAAACTAACACACCGAGCTGCCTCTGGAGCCCTTTCCTTGTACGGTCTAAAAACACAGAAGAACAATTAGCTAAATGTGGTATGGTGCATACTTGATGTGAACTTTTCTCACCAAGTAATACTATATACAAAAATGCAAGTTAAAGAACAAGAGGAAAAATACCATCAATGTAGATTGCGTGTGGAAAGCTGGACATTCACCTTGTAGTTTTAATAGAAGCAACTGTAGTAAGCAGATGCAGAATTGTGGATGGATCAATGACACAGTAGGGATGGGCAATGTTGCTGTAAAAAAGAGCCAGCTAAAGTAGTCCTGCTTGTAAGGGCAGTCTTGGGTGGTAGTGGGTAAATTCAGTCTGGAATATCAGTACACAGCTAAAACTTTACTGGCGCTGTCCTGGTCGGGATTGAAAGCAGCAGGAAACATCCTCATGCGCCATCTATTTATGGACAAGCATCAAATAGACAGATGTTGTATGAGCCTGTGGATAGTGATGGCCAGAACTTAGACTTTGCTGGCCACCATGAAGTGTAAAGCTTGATGATTTCATTGTTCAAGTTTAAGACTTTAGACATCCTTAGATAATATTTTTTATGTACTTGTCGTCAGACTCTGATGGGTAGTGGTGTACTCTACAGAAAGCATAAACATCAATTTCCAAAAGAATTATAATATAACAGCCACAAACAATACTTAACAATAGAAGCAGAAAGAATAAATATTCACTACTTTTCATAAAACAGTGAGGGCAGGGTAATGACAGATGTTCAGTGGTAAGGGGTTTCAGGCCCGTGGTCCAACAGTTTAAAAAAAAAAAAAAGCCTGCAAAGACACCTTGTTGAAACATGCGGGTCTTAGAGTGCTATGTTCCTTATGAGGTGGACCTTTGGTGTCCAGAGACCCCAAGATTGAGCCATGCACCGTCTAAGTCCGGCAGAAATAAACTGACTATATGAAGAAGCCAGTGGAGAGGACTCACTATAGGAGAAATGTGCTCAAACTCCCAGGTGTATGTATTACGCTAATTTCAAGTCAATCAAATTGTGGAATTATTGCTTTGATATCTGTAAATCATAAAATTACACAGTGTACAAGGTGTTGCACTTTATCATCAACTATTAAATTTCAGAAAGAAGGTGAAGTCCCACCTCTTCAAGGAGAACAGCATTAAACATTACTAAATTCATGATAACTGTGATCTATAGTTCAAAAGCTCCAGTGTCAAGAAGACCGACTAAGCAGTTTAGTAAAGGGATACCCAGGAAATAGGACAGTACTGACATCTAATAATTAGAGCTCTTGGTAACCACAGATGAGTGGTCTGATGCCATTGTCAAAGGCCTGTGGCATCAGGCATAGCACCAATGCTACCACAGCTCCTCCCCTCCCTCCATATCCAGCACTGGCACAAATAATCCCCTCCCATTTCTGACAGGACTGTCACAGGGGCGAGAAGGGGGTATTATTCATCAGGGCCACATTTGACAGACCCCCAGTCTCCTTCAGTAACATGTAAATATAGATCTTTATTTGCAAGCACGTTGGTCTTGTTCAATAATACAATAACTTGCGTGACTTAACCACTTGATGACACCAGATGCCATGAGTGCACAGGTGCTGCTTACTGCACCTGGCCCCACAGGAAGAAGAATGCGGAGGGCCCCGCATTAACTTTTGGTCCCCGGCCTCGCACTAACAAGACTGCTTCACAACATAGTTCCTGTGTACTATATTGCTGTGCTGTCCTTTCGTTCCCAATTAGGTTTCTGCTACACAAAATACCTATTCTTGACAACATAGAGTGCAGTGAAAATAAAAGGTGGTGGCATATCTCCCCAGCTTCTTAAACATTCTTCCATGCTCACTAAAGCCACTCTCTCCAGGATCTAAATAAATGCAAATGTGAACCCCTCATGCAAAGCAGATTTTCACAAAAGGCATAAAACATTTGAAATAATACGTGCATGACGAGGTGTCTTGAAATGTGACCTAAATTAATATGTTTTGCTTTGTTTCAAAGCCTCATTATGCTAACACAAGGATCACATTATGCCGAACCCCGGTCTGCACAGACGCTGTAGCGGAAATAATTGAACATAATCACTACACACTGGAAACTATTACACTAATCAAGGTTTCTCGAGATCGAGATTTTGCTGGGGTTTACAGTCTTCAAAGTACATCAAAAGAAGCAATAAACACACACCCTGATCAATCCAAGGGAACAGGTCATGTGGTTACATCAAAAACTTGCAGGAAAGCAGCATCTGCTTCCTTAACCCGTGCTCCACCGAGGTAATTGCACCATCACTGCTTGAGTCTCTGATTTTAAAAGAAGTATTTCCTTTTTCTTTATTAATTAAAGAAGGCTGAAACTCAATACAGTTTTGCATTTAACACGAAAATATGTGCGTGTAAGGAATTAAATGTTGTTACTCTTAAGCAAGAGCAAACCGATGTTCAGAAACAATTGTCCGATCTAGCACAGGGCAGATATGTGTCAATACAAACAGGTGGCGATTTACTCTCCTTTCGAACTTTATTTGTCAACATAAACAGTAATCATTTTTAAGTTCATTCCATGCGTTTTATAACATTTTTCGGAATTATGTTTTATTGTCCCCTGCTAAGGATGTTAACAGTGCTTAACCGTATCCTCAGAAGACACTGGGGTATTAAGAGCTTGGAGGGGCGAAGGGGTTTAAAGAGCAACGGGGCTGTCCATGGGGAACCCTGCACCCTGTCTCCGCCAGCCTTTGCATGGTGGTCCCACCATGCAAAAGCCACCAGAGAGGTGAGTCGTAATCCCCAGGGCAGTGCCAGGCTGTCGACTGGCAGCAACCAGGCAGTGCAGGCAGTCGGCCCGTGGCGTCTCCACCAGGGTCATAATGTTGAGGCTGGACCGCAGCTTTGGCGGTGGTCCGACTGCGACCGCGAGTCTGGCAGTCCCACAACCACCAGACTCATAATGAGGGGCTAGGTGTTATTAGTTGCTCAGGCTACATTATGACCTCTTAGCCGAGCAACAATAATGGGGAAAAGGCAATTAACAACAGTTAACTCTGACAGCATTTTGATAATAAGTCTATTAATAGATGTTACCCTAACATGAATCCAGAATGCAGTCAAATAACTATTTAGTGCAAGCATTCCAATTGGGTGAGAAAATCTCAGAATTTCATACATGGTGATATTATTCAATATTCAGTCAGGAACTGACAATTTAACTTTTTCTCATGGATTTTAGGAAGTAACTATGCAGAATACTGTAATAAACAATATAAAGAGTACAATTTCTTGGGCTATACTTGGGGAGGTATGTGGTGTCCATGTATGTGGACAATGCATTGATATATTGCGATCCCAATCTTACTGTAAACTTTAGGAGAGTTCGGGGAGATATCAGGACTGTATGTAAGCTGTAATAAGTCTAAAGTGATTCCGATGGGGACAACAAAGGGCTTGGATGGTCATCAGATACCGGTGGTCGGCCTTGACTGGGTCACTATGAGCTTCTAATATCAAAGGGTGCATGCTGCACAAAATGAGGCAGAGAGCTATAGACCAAATATTGGACGAGTGGTGGATGGGCTTAGAGTCTCCATCAAGTTTTGGAACACACTTCAGTTATGAGCCATGGGCAGAGGAGCATGGTTAAAAATGTTTTTTTACTGAGATGCCTCTACGTTCTTCAGGGCCTAATGTTTGAGATACCTCAGAAGGTATTGGTAGAGCTGGGCAAATCAGTGGTTCAGTTGATTTGGTCAGAGAAATGGAGAAGGGTTCATCTAACTACTCTAAGGAGGGAATGGAGTAAACAAGGTTAGGATTTCCAGCATGGAGCTCTGTTATATGGGCCCAACTACAACATGCTGTGCATTGGATTGAAGAAGGGAGATAACAGGGAAAGAGGTTGCTGAATTAGATTCATGAGGCTCACATGTTAGACAACTTTCTTCTGCGAGGTAGAAGGGTTCCCATCCACGTACCATTCATTATATGACAAGTTTGTGGTTTGTGAGATAGGACGACTAAGTAGGTCATGAAAAACTCCTCCCTGCAGTTGGAAAATTCATCCCTTTGCTCAAATTGCTCAAAGCATATCGACAAATAGATGGAAGCAGTAGGGAGGGGGCGGCTTTGATGAATATTTACCATGATAATAGATGTTTAACCTTAATGGCCGAACAAGAATCCTTTGGGATATGTACAGGTCATATCCTAAACTATGCCAAGATGGCACGTATGGCTAGAGAGATTTGGCCTGCCTTTCCGGATGCATTCCCCCACCACCACAATCAGACAATGGTTGAGCTGTAGAAAGCTACAGAAAGCTGCTAAATTTCATAGCAAGAGCTCTGCTTGCCAACAGACTTCTTTTGGGACTGACAATGCAGGATAAATGGCAGGATATTATACCTGAGCCCATTACACATGTTGAATGAAATAAAGTATATATAGGGTTGAGACAGGCGTCTACCAATGCAAATGCAATTCATACCATTGAATGCAATTCCAATGTATCCACTATAATTATGTCCATATTAACTATATGACTCATGCTAAAGTGTATAAAATCTACCCAGGGCACTCCTCTAGACGTCCACGTTGCCATTAAGACAAGGCTGACTAGATATATCTAACCTGGCTCTAGCATGAAAAGCAGAGCTTCTGTGCTGACATGATCAAACTCAAGAATTGTAGAGGCCGAGTGGTGAAACACACGATTCAGCGCTGCTTGCTTGATTTATTCCCAGAAATAAAAAAAGGAAAGATGAGTAGGAAATTCCTGCTGTTGGGTAAGGTGTTTTCAAAATGGAAAAAAACCATACACTGCTTTAGTGTCTAGCTGCCAAACGTTAACTGCTGAGTTGAGGAGATGGTTGAACGGGCTCCGGCGGAAGAATCTCTAATGAGGCCAATGCAGTGAGATGGCAAATTAGTGGAAGATCTTGTGACATGGGCAGAGATTGTTAGGTTGATGAATGAAGCTCCAGGTGCCAGGCCACAGTGAATCGTGGCTACTGTGCTTGAGAAGATTACAAATAATTGACAGGTGAGGGCTGTGGGAGTGAATACAGAAGGCGTGTATGATGCTGTGGTAAGTTGCAACGTAGCGCAAGGGAGGACAGGAGTGTCAGGAAGTTGCATACTGTGGGTGGGTTCACCGGTGATTATGGTGGGTCCTCGCAGCCACTGCAGAACCCGACAGGGATGCAATGTTAAAGGTAATAAGGCAGAGTTTGTAATACTACTCTTCGCAGAAAGTACTGTTCATGGGGTGTCTCATGAGGGTCACCACTGGCTGAAGGGGTGAGTGGGGGGCTTTGGTGTAGTGGGGTAATGTGTGCCATGGTTAAGGTTTTGTGTTGCTTATAAACGTGTTATAGGGAAAACTGTACAACTGAATTAAAAAAAAATAAGTACTAGATATGCTGTTTAATTTTAACACATTCCGATCAATGTGGAAACTGAATAGCCTATGTGTTCAAAAACAATAAAAACTCATTTTTAAAAATTAAGTCTACAATTTCGCATTCACGTGAAAACTTCCAAGTATTTGTACGGAACACGGAACACACTCCTGACAGTGAGAAAAATAGGGGATCATTGTTATGGCCCATATTGACACCCAGCAAATGGCTGCATGCTATTGTAATCAATATGTATGCATTCCACACATCTGTGCAGTGCTCATTGATGCTGTGGATCTTTTCCTGGGTGTGAGGAAAAACCGAGACAATACTCTACGGCGAAGACAAGATAAGGAGGAAGGACTACTGGAATATTAAGTTGGACTTTGGTTGGATATGCCATGAAGAAGCATTTGAACACATAACAGAATATTAAACGAGTTGACAGAAGGGATGTCTGCATCGTCAGCAAACTTGTGCTATATACTGCTCTTTTAGTTGGCTTGTTATATATACCGTACCAGTGCCAGGAAGCCCATTGGTAGACTTGGCGCTTTTCAAAAGCGCCAAGTAGAAACAGAAATACTGTCATTGAGTACCAGTGGCCTTTTAAATACTAATAAGGCCCTCATTATGAACATGGCGGTCCAAACCGCCATGCCAGCGGTGACTGAAATTACCGCCTCCCGCATGGCGGTCTGGACCACCATATTACGAACATAGGGGGACTGCCACAGCTGGCCCTCCGCCACCGCCAGGCAGCCTGATGATGGCAGAGTTCTCTATGAGATAGGGCAAGCAGCGCTGCCCTCCAGATAAAGAACCTGTGTTCCTCCAGCCTTTCCCTGGCGGTTTCCCCAGCCAGGGAAAGGCTGGTGGAAGGGTTGCTCTGGGACCCCTGCACTGGGCAGTGCCGGGGCCCCCCTGCACAGCCCCGTCGTGCAGGTCACTGCCCGGTTTACTGGCAGTGATATGCGCTAAGGGTGCTGCTACACCTGCCGCACTGCGGCATTGATGACGGCTCCATGTGGACCCGTTGGCAATGTCCAGGCCCAGCATTCCACTGGGCCGTCTAGAGTAAACACTGTTTCTGGCCACCGGCCGAGTGGAATGTTCATTATGGGGTCGACGGGGTCTTCAACGGGCTGGCGGTCTGTGTTTTGACAGCCAGCATGAACATGGTGGGGAATCCCGCTGTGTTTATAATGACCCCCTAAATCAAGAAAGAAGGCAGACCATGACCTGTGTAAGTTCCTCTGCATCTAGAGCTCTTCCTGGTGCCCGTTCCATGACGGAGTGATGAGGGTGCTCTGGGCTCTGTGTTCTGAGACTCCCTAACGCGAGGCAAAGAGCCTCGCAATCTTGCTTCATGTGTCTTCTTCATTAAGTCATGAGACTCTAGAACCATTTTACAAAGAAATAAATTTTGCCTCACACCATGCCGAAGGGAATACACTATAATAGGAAAAGCACCGTGGCTGCAAGTCAAATCCTAAGTGCACTGAAATGCCCTATTTGTGAGCAGTTACACATCTATAATGCACCCAGTGAATTGTTTATAAGAACACAAATGAACTCGCATATATTACAAATAATGTCATTCGTGAGTACACTGTTGACATTGCATATGAGCTCATCGATGGCATCAGCAATAATATCAATGATGGCAGATCACACGTTATAGAATTTTGAGATGAAAACCTGCAGGACAACTGACAGACTACAGGTGTCTAAAAAGACATTCAATACAAGACAGAAACTGTATCATGAATATACAGAGAATGACTCAAGGCCCACTAAAAACAAATCCTTGTGTAGACTGCATGAAGATTAGAGCGTTCAGGACCACTGACTGTCACTAGTTGTCTAGGCAGATATAACAGACAGGAAAGGCTGCGGAGCTGAATGGGGGGATCTATTTGTGGCATTATGCCATGATTTTTACTGAGTACCCAATGGGCATAGCCTGCAGTCAAGCCCAGGGCCCAGTGCTACACATTATTTGCAGTACAATGGACAGTAGATTCCCTGGGGACAGCGTAGTGCCTTGACCATCATGTCTGAAGAGTGGGTGCTATGTTTGATCACATCCTGTACTAAGTACTCCTGCACCAAATAGCCACTGGGCATGGCCCGTGGCCCAAGCACACTCCACCTGTCACAGAGCTCACACAAATACAACTTCATCATTCACCCCACCAACACTAATGTGAGATGATCTGATGACACAGATCACCACTGGTCCTCCCTTACCTCCAACCTCCACTGCCTCTGTCAATCACTTACACCTACCCTACCCATAATCTGGGCTGTTCTAAGTCGACCCTATTTAGATGATTCAGGCCCATCAGGTAGGCAACCATTCATTCAACTCCTCTTAAAGGCATGGACCTCAATTCACCGAAATGCCAGATGTAGCGGAAGTGACTTCGCACACTCCTTGACTTCCCCTTTCACTCACACACATACACACAAATTTATAGTTGCATACACTTTCTCACATAAACACACACACACAACATAATTTTAAAGC
Source organism: Pleurodeles waltl (assembly GCF_031143425.1). NCBI lineage: Eukaryota > Metazoa > Chordata > Amphibia > Caudata > Salamandridae > Pleurodeles > Pleurodeles waltl. The sequence goes on along the minus strand of NC_090444.1, from coordinate 1,685,990,615 downwards.
ATTTTTTTTACTGTCCTTAGCAGCCATGAAAGGGTGTATTTCTGCTAATTGTACTCCACTTTATTACACTAATGGTGAATAATAATGCATTATTATTCACCATTAGTGTAATAAAAAAAATTGGCAAACAAAGAAGCGGAGCCCCAACTGACATCCATGAGGATGGGCTGTCACTGTCTTCTTGGCCCTGAATTTGCCACCTCTGAGGCCAGGGGTCGCCCAGGCAGTGGCAGGAGTCGCGAAGGGCATGCCAGGGCTGCAGCTGCGACCCCTAAATGAAGTCCATGCTTAAAGCTCCTTTCAAAGTGTAGTGCAGACAGATGTGTGCTCAGGTGATGAAACATCCCAAAAAAACCTTTTTTGATCTATTACCCGAAGTGACACTTCAGGGTTATATGGATAATGTGCACAGCATATTGAACGGTGCTAGTTTAGCTAGGAACGCTACTATTGAGTACACGTGATGCAATCCTCTTCAAGAGAGCATTACCCATTCTCCTAGTGAAATGTGTGCGCAGTGTGTGTGGAGCAGGTTAGGTAAAGGCCCTTCTTGGATGCTCTGAGCATGTACCAGTAGCGGGCCAGAGAGTAATACAAGAAACCTGGCGGTACTCCAACTTCCTTTATGAGGTCTCTTCTTGGCTTGCTGCTCATCACTATGGTAATAATTGCTTCTATTTAATTATCTCAAATGACCCGGATAATTTCCAAGAATTGTAAAAAGACACACTAAGTGCAACGGAACTCTGAATACTGAGTTGTGCACGTGTAGAAAATATTGGTCTATCAACGATTCATTGGATTGTGCTAAACAAGGCAATATTACCACCAGTAACAAAAATGTTAAATATTTTTATTTTAATGTAACTATTGTGCATGCTCTCGGTAACCTGGACATGATGATGAGTTTAACTTATTAATTTTCTCACTAAATTTGTATGATTCCTATGCGGCAGCCAGCTGCTCTTTAGTCTACTGGCCCACAGATCCCATTAATAGTTTTTTTTTTATATAATGACCTTGTACAGTTTAATGAAATAAAATAAAACAAATTATTTAATTTTCATTCCCTCTGATTCACTCCAAATGTATGCTGTGCGGGGGTGCTCCTTAGAAAGTCATGGATGATTTAGAATTAATATAGACAACTCCTAGTATATGGTACCCAAGGTTTCTGTGCGTCACTTATCACATCACATAAAAAAAGTTGCCTTTGTAAACTTGATGTTGACTTTCTTTACCTTTCCAAGCATTCATTTAATTTTAAAAAGTAATGTATACTATGCATATCAATAAACCATAAACATATTTTTTTGCTGTAAAACTGTATTGGCCAGGATGTAGACCTTTCGTTGTCTTTGGGAGTGGCTACTAATAGTGCAGCAGGTGAAGTGCCACCGGGATCCTAGGACCTTCGCTCCAAAATAATGCCTTTCTTCACTACCTTGAAAGGGTCAGGGTCCACAGTACCATTGTTACACCACTGCAGCTGCACATGTGACAGGTTTACCTACGATACTTCTCTATTCAGAGGAAATGGATCCATCGGAGTGATGCTCTGAGCTACACCAGCGACTGGAAACCCAGCATGGCGGTACTGGACTGGTATCTTTCCCTGCTCTTTGGGACATCCTCAGAGCCTCCTTTCTAAAGCTTTTGTGAAGCTTGCCCCAGGCTTCAGCGCTATTCCAACTCTTGCCTTTCCTTCATTAACGTCTGAATTCTCACAATCGTTTGCCCTTTCTCCCCTTCCCAAGCAAGGTCCATGCTTTTTCAGACTCGAAGCGCACAGTAAATGCTATTTATTGATTAACTCATCAAGAACTGAGGGCTCTGAAACATGGCCGTGTTAGAGGAGTGCTTTGGGGCCGCGTGCCTGCTGAGCCGCTCAGACCTTTGCCCCTGATCTGTCATTGCCGGCTGGATCCTTTTATTGAATCGAGATATGACTACTGTAATGTTCATTATAAAGGAGAGAAAGCCCGTCACCGGGAACCATGTCAGATAGGGCTCGAAATGAGAGCGCATCCATTTTGAGACACGGTCGAGATGAACTTTGACATGAAACTGGAAGGGGCTCGAGGGGGCACCATTATAAGCGACCCGGCAGTTCAAACTGATAGAATTTGAGCAGACTTGCGACGGAAAGGGATTTAAACCGATTACATTATTGTCAACTTGCGTGACAAGAGCGCCTTTCAAGAGTACCAACAACCCAGAAACCCAAGCAATCCGGTTACTATGCTTCTCGGTTGCATTTTATTCCATGTAGGACATGTTTAAAATATTGTCAAAACGCAAGGGAAGAATATTGAAAGTTACTGTGTGTGGAAGATTTAGGTTACAACACAGAGCATCGAGCATAAAAGTATTGTGTCACAAAAAAAGTCAAATATGGACTGGAAAAATACCAGGAAGGTTATAAGGTGTCTTTATATATATATATATATATATTTAAAAAAACGGTATAGTTAAGACAATTTTTACCATAGACTGAGCTTTTTTTGTTTTTGGCAGTACTCTATACAAACGCTCACAAACCCATTCTCTCGGCTATACAGCTACTCAGACACCCCACTCTGTACCAATACAGAATATGACACAGCCACTTCCTCGTATATACACCTAGTAACACAGCCACTTACGGTTTCATACAGAAACTAACACAACGACTAACTCACCAATACAAGAACTCACATCTTCAGTCATTCATACATATAACCACTTACAGATACTGGATGACATCATCAGTAATGTCACTGACTGTCACTAGTGATGTAATATGTTGTCATAAGCAGTGCATTGCAGGGGTGCAAGTTATAGTTAGCTCAGGTAACTATCACTGCTGAATTTCTCTGGTTTTGTGGAAGTAAATTCAAGACCTAAGTCCCTGTAATCTTTGTTATTTTCAGTGAATTTCTATGTTTTTTTTTAACGTATAATAATTTTCATTACTATACATTAATCCAACCACAGTTGTGCTCAGCTGAAGGGAGTTGTCCACAGCCTATCTGTCTGGGTGTGAGAATAGATGTAAGAGGGTGTACCTCGGGTGAAAGTGGCTGTGAATATCTGTCTGGGTGTGAGAGTGCATGCATCATCTTAGTGGGTGTGTCAGTGTCTGAGTGGATTTGGGAGTGGGTGCATGAGGCTCTGAGTGGTCTTTGAGTGGGTGTATGAGTGTCTCAGGGGGTTGGTGTGTGGGTGCATCAGTGTCTCTTTGGTCTGTGAGTGGGTGCATCCATGTCTGAGTGGATTTGTGAGAGGGTGCGTGAGGGTCAGAATGGGTCTGTGAGTGGGTTCATCAGTGTCTGAGTGGGTCTGAGAGTGGATGTGTCAATGTCTATGTGGGTCTGTGAATGCGTGTGTAAGGGTCTGAATGGGTCTTTGAGTGGGGGAGACAGTGTGAGCGGGTCTGTGAGTGGGTGCCTGTGGGTCTGAGAGTGGATGTGTCAGTGTCTGTGTGGGTCTGTGACTGGGTGCAAGAGAGTGAGTGGATTTGTGAGTGGATGTGTGAGGGTCTCAATGGGTCTGAGTGGGTGGATAAGGGACTGCGTGGGTCTGTGAGTGGGTGCATCAGTGTCTGAGTGGGTCTGTGAGTGGGTGCATCAGTCAGTGAGTGGATGTGTCAGTGTCCGAGTGGGTCTGTGAGTGGGAGCGCCAGTGTCTTAGCGGGTCTGTGACTGAAACCAAGCCAGAGACAAAAATATACAAGGGTAGTGAGTGGTAAGGATGCCGCACTTCCGTTCCGTTACAGTTCTTATTTAAGCAACACAGTGAGTCAGATGAGAAAAAAGGTGCCACTCGGTCGGGTGCCCCACTACCCTAGTGGGCACAAAGATTTGTGTACCGGGGTACACAATGACAATGAATACAGGTAGACCAAGGCACACAGAGAGGTAAGAGTTCATCAATGTTTCTGGGACGAAAGTATAGCCCAAGTATTGTAAATCCAAAAGCGAAGAGTAAAGCGATGATTCCGGGTTGGGGTTTTGGTAGAGTCTTTATTCACAGGTGTAGGTTTGTGTCGTCTTACAGGAAACAGCCAACACGTGTTTCGTCACACAAGTGACTTTATCAAGGCTGGGCCCGTGCGGCCAGGGGCAGAAGAAAGCAGTAAGTTCAGTAAGTGAAAAAGAGACGATAATCAGTCCTGGGTAGGACTGCCGTGGGTGTTCGATGATTCCAGTGGTCAAATACAGGGTAATATAAGAGCCCTGATAAGCCCGAATTTATGACCCTGAATGTCAGTCCGGGAGCGTCCAGTCCATCAAGCGAAGCGAGTCAGTGTGCTCGGCGTCGCGCGTTCGTTTTAAACTAACTCCAAAAAGTCTGTGACTGGGTGTGTGAGGGTCTGAGTGAGTCAGTGAGTGGATGTGTCAGTGTCTGAGTGGGTCTGTGGGTGGGTGCATGAGGCTCTGAGTGGTCTGTGAGTGTACGAATATGTCGGTGTGTGTGTGTGGGTGCATCAGTGTCTGAGTGGGTGCATGAGGGTCTGAGTGGGTGTGTGAGTGGGCACATGAGTCTCTGAGTGCATATATAAGTGAATGAATTAGTGTATGAATGAGTCTGCGGTTTCTCTTCCAATTTTTTTCATATTTGTGAATATTTCACGAATAATTTCCGATACATTTATGAATTTTCACAAATATTGCTCATGGTGAAGGACATTTTTTTAAACCTAAAATTTGCCCAGAAAGCACACCTATATCACACCACTGGGGTCAGGGCTCCACCCCGACCCCTTATGTCACTTTCAATTAGGATATTCACCCCTGGGGACCGTGTCCAGTGAAATAAAATGATGGGCACAACTTTCTAGTAAGGTTACGGTCAGCAAATTACAGCGCTTCTTTTCGCACGTGCATTCATGAAATTTTTTGTATATTCACAAACTATTTGCGAGCCCAGACATACAAATTTGGATGTCCTTTATTATCTCAAAAACTACTAAATGGATTAACACCAAATACGCGAAAGCATAATCTGTGTACAAAAAGCTAGCTTTCTGCCAAATTTGGTTTAATTCCATGCAGTGGTTCAGGCTGTAGCTGTGTCTAAAGGTCCTATGGGAATGAACATGGGAAACACAACTGTTTTGACTCCCTCTTTTTCTTGGCCCCACTTGATGGATCACCCGTAAACTTTCTATGCACAACAAAAATCACCTGGGCACTTTTTTTGGAAAAGTTTGTGAAGATTCATTAAAGAGTGCCAAAGATATAGGCAAGTCAAAAAAATACTTTTTCTATGGAAACTAGGTCCTAACTATGACTACCTACTGGTGACCACCAGGATGTAAAATATTTAGAGAGAGAGAGAGCGATAAATATAAATATATATCCAGCATACAGGTGTTTGGTCGATATATATATATATATATATATATGCTCCACTACCTTTCTCAATCCCAAAAAGTAACAGACACTCCTTAAAGGCAGTTTATCAAAGTTTAATTCTTCAAGTGAGGATAAATCATACAGCAGAACACGTTTTGGCAACTGGATGCCTTTGTCAACCTGCAGTTCGATTTGTCTGCACTTTGAGAATTAAACTTTGATACACTGTCTTTACTGAGTGCCTGTTCCTTTTTGGGATTCTGGAAGGGAGTGGAGAGTATTGATACAGTGATGCAGCATCCTGACGGGCACTGCTGGCGATCAGGAAGTGGGAAGGCAGCATCCGTCAAAGCCTAAAAAACTCTTATCTCTCGCCCTCTCACTTTTTTCTCTCTGTCTGGCTCTTTCAATCAATTTCTCCACTCACACATCCACTTAGACATTTAGACATCCACTCAGACACTCACACACCCACTCACAGACCCCCTGACAGCCTCATGCACCCCCTCACAGACCTGCGTACACACTGACACACCCACTAAAACTCTGATGTATGCACTCTCACATGCAGACAGACACTGTCACAGGCACTCTCACCCCTAGAAACACCCTCTCACACCTATTCTAACACCCAGAGAGGCCGAAGCCAACTTCCTCTGCACCTGGTCAAAGGGCTGTGTACAGCCTAGGGTTGGGTGGCTAGGGGGGGTTGGCAGAGGGTCTGGCTGCGGGCCAGGTCTTACAGGCAGCCTCCACTGTGCACATGTAAAGCCCGTGCATGGTGCAAGGTTGGGTGCTTATAGGGGGTTGGTCCTGCAGCCCACCGCTGGCGCGCACGGTAGTGGTTAGATTAATGTAAAGTAATGAAAATTACTATATGTTAAAAAAAACATAGAAATTCACTAAAACAACCAAAGGTTACAGGAACGTTATAGTTAGGAAACAGAATTTTCAAAAACTATCTAAATTCACTTAAAAAAGCAAAGGTTACAGGGACGTTATAGTTAGGCTCACATTTTAAATGTACAAAACCATAGAAATTCACAAGTTCTAGGTAGAGTTACCTCAAGTAACTATAACTTGTGCCCTAAGGTAAATTTATCTTGTGCACCCGCCATGCACAGTTTTTTTATCAAAAAGGTTACTGCAAATATTACAGTGATATTATCAATGATGTTATCAAAGATGTAATGATTGCCGTAAATTGTGGGGTAATTAGCAGTGCATGGCGAGCGCACAAGTTATAGTTATCTTAGGGCACGAGTCATAGTTACTTGCGGTAACTAACTATAACGGATGAATTTCTATGGTTTTGTACGTTTAAAATGTGAGCCCACGTATAACGTCCCTGTAACCTTTGGTTTTTTAAGTGGATACAAGATAAGCAGATGTGGAGCTAATTAAACTAAATATGGTTACCTATATATAGTTACAATATTTTGGCAGGCAATATTTTAGCTAAAATATTTTAGTAGCACAAAAGGTAAAACACAAAATTCTGACAGCATACCGTCTAGGTTACCAGCTCAAAGTCATGGATTCCCTTATGTTTTTTCATTAGCTCGGCCTTCGGGTGCTTTATGAGTGTTAAAAGCAGAAATGTGCTGGTGAGGTAAAGAGCTTCTTAATATACATTGAGAGTGATATGGTATAAGCCGCCGCCATGTAACTGAAACTGAAGAGTAAAGTCTGAACAGCGGATATATTGCCAATCAAAGTATGCAAAC